>NC_089690.1:25287429-25613047 GCF_031753505.1 Anomalospiza imberbis
GCCTTTTGTTGATAAACTTTGAATTTTGGAAGAACAAGCTGGACTTTTGGCCTTACGTAATTACAAGTTAGCAAATATATTTAAAGAAATTAATGAAGGCTCTGACGGAAATAACTTCTGGTTCTTGCCTCTTCACATGAAAGGAAAGTTGTTGAGAATCATGTCTGTGACCAAGTCCCATATAGATTGCTGATCAAGTGCAAAGACTTTACGAAGAAGATGAATGCTCTGTGGTAATTCCTGTAGCCCTTAAAGGATAAATAGGTTTTTAAAAGTATGTAGGAAAATATTTAAATGGCCTAAGATTGATAGACCTAGGTTGGAGCTTGACCCCACCACTAATGGAGTTCATGTGCTTTCTGCCTAGTTCACTCATACAGAACCTGCTCTTCCTGCCTTGGAGAATGGCCTTTCATACCAATCTGAAATTACCAACCCAGGGGATAAACCCTAAGATGGGAGACTGGCTGAGTAATTATGCATTTGGAACTCTTTATTACTTCACAGCGCCAGAATCTGAGAGAGCATTCATGTTACACTGCAGGCGTCAGGGCTGGCAGCTATGCTGAAAAAAGAGATGAATGTTCACATTTTCACTTGTCCGGAGCGTTGAGTTTGAACTAAGTTGTCCCCCACAAGACATGTCCGAGTTGAGAGAACTGCCAGTGTTCTACAGTTCCAGACAGGGACATTTGTATTGGTATGAGAGCCGTTCTGAGCATACTGAGTGTCAGATACTGCTTTATTTTCAGAATAGTGTAAGGGAGTTATCAGTTACAGGAATAATTAGTGCTTTCTTTCAGCTTTTTGCAAAAGGTAGATTGACTTCTTAAGTGCTTAGTGTTTTGTGTTCAGTTATTCCAAATTCATATTCTGGTGGGTAATGGAAGTAAAACAATCTTCTTTTCCTTTTGGAAGAGATTATTTGACTGCTTTTGAGTGCTAGAGATGTGTCCTAGTGACCAGAATCTGTTCCTTTGTGCATTCTGACCTCTGTGGCTGTAACTGGAAGTTCTTCCTGCAGAAGTTGTAATAATACTGCTATAGTTGAATTACAGGCAAACCTTCACAAAGTGGTTTAAGTCCTGGAACAAGAAGGGCTTTCTCCTGCAGCACTGTAGGCTTTATTTGTTATTTGTCCCCACTGGTAGGCCTTCCAAACCCCAATTTTTTATTTGTGAAATTGTGAAGAGCGTTTTTTGTTCACAATTTAATCTTGCTCTGACATCAACTACAGCCCAGTCATAGGAAGATGTGTAAGTGTTCCCTGAAATCCCAAAAAGTGTACAGTGGAAATAGTTAATCTCTTTATTTTTGAAAATGAGGAGACCCCTACACAAAGAATTGTGGAGATTGAGTATTTTTCTAGTCATAAAGAGGATGGGTCATTAAATGTTGTTTATTTCTTAAACATGGTCCTCTGGAATAAGTGAGCTATGAACCATGCTGTAGTGTTCAAACAAATGCAAACAAATTTAGCATTACTAATCTCACTTAATTTAATGGCATGTACTTAATCTTTGAGTGTTTGCATCATTTGGGCCTTTTGATAGCCACCAGAATCTTTCATATCACTAGGGAAGCCTGGCTCTTCAGAAGGTTTAAATTGGAATTTCTGATCTAATATATTGCCATCCTTGATATTTGCTATTAAAATGGCCATTTAATGTTGCTGATGCTTGTGACCAAAGAGCACAAACTTTTTTGTTGGACTATATTTGAGAGAAAGGTAACTTTCATGGAGTCTGTTCCTCAGGTGAGTGATATATGGAATACGCTCAAATTTTGATAAATTTGTCAAAGCAAAGGAATTTCTTTAATGTTACATGTTAGCAGAAACATATGTATGAAAGCCAAATCTTAAATGTTTATTATGTCTTTCCAGTTTTGGTAAAGTAGCTTTAATTTACTGGATAGAGTGCAGGCCTCTGAGGTTTGGAGTGAAGCTGAGATACTGATACAGAGTTGTAAAAGAGAACAGGAGGTGGGTACCTGGCATGGCCCTTCAGGAAACGTGAGCACCAGCTGCAGCGGGGAGCACTGGCGTGGAGGAGGTACGGTAACTATCTCTGTCTGCTCTAATGAAAAGAGTCCCCAGGGTGGCTTTGTGCTTGGTGGATATGTGTAATTAATGAAGAGTTCCAGGTTATTTTTCAGGGTTTATTTAAGCTCTCATATGCAGGAAGGTGTGAAATGTTGTATTTTCTCCTGTTACAGTAATTTAGATCCTGTGTGGGATTATGGAGGCACTTTATGTAGATCGTTGACCTCTGCTGAGCTCCTTGTAAAGAGTGGCAACAAATTTTTTTCAGAGTCAGGGCTGTGTTTGCAAAGGTAATGCAAAGAATGAAATGGTAGGAGATTTAAAGAAATTAGAGTGAGATATGCATGTAATGGCCAGCAGGCCTGGATTATAAGGCCAGACTCTTATAATCAGAGTCTCACTGAGTGAGTTCTTTAATCTGCAGAGGGCTGATGGCTGAACCCCTTTTTACTTCTAGGAACTAGCGGTGTCTTTTGGTACTGTTCAGTTATTAAAGGAATTGTTCATGCAGCATCAGACTTCATGATCTTCCACATATTCACATGTATTCCAGCTTTGTGATAGAAATGTGTTGTAAATTTAAGAGCCCTGGATCTGTGTTGTTTAGCAGAATGGATTGCAAACCCCCCTGGCCAGTTCAGATTAAGGTAAGGTTGAGGGTGAGTAATTTAGTCTCAACATTTATTAAAAATTAGACTGAAATTCATTTTAAATAAATGCATACCCGTGTTTATATTGTTGAGGTGATACAAGTGCAGACCTACATCACAGAAAACCAAATTCATTCTGTGTCCTTGTGGAGATGGTGCAGTGCTTGATTCAGTAGTGGTAAGGTACTGCTGTTGGTCCCTTTTTGAGATGGCTTTGCACATTTCTCCTGGCTGTTCAGCCACGAGGATCCATGTACAGAGGATGTTCTTGTCAGCTGAGCAGGCAGGAGTTCCATGGGCTTAGCTGTGTCACACCTGCCACTGGGACCTTTGAAAATGTTAGGCTGACACCTTTTGGGCTTTTTTGTTCTTTTGGTTTTGTTTGTTTGGTTTGGTTTGGTTTTCCTGTACAAACACAGACTCAGCAATTGAGGAAGGAGGGAAAAAAATAATAAAAAAAGGGGACAGCTGTACTTTAGCATCAGTGTTTAGAGACAGGGAGTGATCCATGGGACTCTTCAGCTGGAGGCTGCCTGCAGCCCTGCAGTGATTCACCAACAGTTTGCTCTTGGTCCCTCAGCCCTGCTGGTCATTGCCTCACAGTCTGCTGTCATCTCAACTGGGAGCAGCAAGACCCCAGCTCTGCTCCCTCCTTAAAATAACTGGCTTAAGATTCTAAGGGAACATTTTCAGGAGAAGTAGTTGAGGAACTAGGAGAGCACAAAGACACTGTCAATGAGACTAAAGAGTTGCTTCAGGCAGGAAGCTATGGTGGGTGCTTTTTTAAAGAAAAAGATGTAAGAAAAAGGAAACTATCTCAGTCAAAATCACTTTTGCTAAATACTGGAGAGCTTAGTGACAAGTATAAATTATTATTAAAGTAGATACTATTGAAATGAATTCCAGCTTTTGTAATACAGAGGTAATTTCAGAGGAAGCTTGTCAGTATAAAGCCTTGGATTTAATCTCTAGCCATTATTTGAAGACATGTGATTTATATAGAGTAATGCACTCAGGTAAAGTATCTTAAACAATCCAGTGTGGTGTAAGTTTTTGCTTATTTTGAATTGTATGTGGAAATTTGGTATAAAAAATGTATTCCCCAAACATTTATCATGTATGTAGGGCTGGCATGGGCTAAAAGCAGAGATAGAAAATCCCCGGGGTCCTGAAAGACCAGAATGTGCTTAATTTAAAGAGTATTTCCATCAGGTCCCAAGAGATCCATTGCATTCTCAAAATTAAATGCAAGTTTTTATTTATAGAATAAAACTAAATACAAACTTACATATAATTTGACACAAGCTAAAGCAAAAATGAAGATAAATCAGTCTGTCCTGGTACAGTGAACTCAGGGCTCTTTTTCCTTTAAATGATTCACTATGAGCTGTACATGCAGCTTACTTGAGGGAGACTTAAGTACTTACAGTAGCTCAATAGGAGATGGTTGTATACATATGGGTTTGATAAATGGGCATGAATTAACAAACATTCATTCCACAGTATCTGTTCTTCATAATTGTTATCCGTGAGACTGAGGCCATGATGGGACTGAAGTTCAAACATTCAAGGGATTCCCAGAACAACAAACACTGCTTCCTCCTCCAAATATTCTCATCACAGCGTTGTTTTCCAGCACTCTGTTGTGTTCCAGCACAGCAGATGTGTAACAAAAGGACTCAGAGTGTTATTTTTACCAGTGATACTGTGCAAACAGCAAGGTCCATTTGCAAGATCTTGTGTTAAACCATTTAATCTGCTACAAATCCACATGTGAATGTGTCTGATATCCAGGATTTTCGATGAAAATTCAGCCTTTCAGAAGGACTTTTGTCGAGTCTTGATTGAATCAAGTCAATTACTTTTCTAGCATCTAGTTGAGTTTCTCATTTGACCTGCAGGAGTTTTTCTAAGAGGTTTTGGACTCATAAAATCTTCATGTCTCTAATAAAAGATGAGCCAGGAGCCTCATTAATATTATTACCATGACCACAAGGCAGATTCTCAGGCAAAGCTCACATCCAACAGCCCCTGCTTACTTTGGAGCCAGCATTCTTTTCTGAAATGCTCAATATGATCATGAAAAGCAGGGTACACCAAGGAGGCTGGTAGGATCTGCAGTCTGTGGTCTTGAGGAATTTCCTAAATCAATATAGCAGGTATTGAAAATTTAATTTAGATGTCAAAACTTGTCTTAAAAATGCATTTTCATTTAAATTGAGACAGTTTAATCTAAAAATATGTCCAATGACATTTTCCCCAGTGTTCAGAAAATACACTTTTTTCATGTTAAACTGAAGTAATAATTTTTAAAAGCAGAAGATTTAATGCCATTTTAATGCCTGTAATTTTATCCCAGTTAGTGCTTTATTATGAAACATACTTTTGTGTGTGGAGGTGAGCAAAATACTGCTTTTTAACACTAGTAGGATAAGGGCCTCAATTCTGAATATTGTCAGCTTTTGATTATTCCAGGTGGTAAAAGGGTAAGTTTATAATCCAGATAGGACAGATTATTCAAAACACATGGAGCTGAGGTTGTGAGAACATCCATGGAGGATGTAATGGGGAGAGGAGAGGTCAGTGACACTTGCCTGCAGTTCAGAGATCTCTCAGCTTGTCCTGACCTGATCAAGTCAGTCTGGCAGCACGGCGACAAAATAAATGCAGCTGTATTGCTTCCAGACACAAACTGTCTCGTGCTGGGTGAACCTGGGTGTCATTCTGCTTCTGGCACCAGGAAGCTGCAACCTTGAGAAGACACAAAAGGATGATTGAAGACCAGTTTTTTTCTTCTGTAGAAGCTTGAAAGCTTTATGGAGGTAGCTCATCATCAGCTGCAGGATGAAGTAGAAGTTAGTTCTTTGCAACAGTTGAACGTGATTTGCCAGCCCGTCAGTTTCCTAATTAGTCTTTTGCAAAACATCAAAATAATTTAAAGTTCTGCAACTATCACTTGATTGAAACCAGCATTTTAAGTCATTTGTATAAAGTATTTGTTCCGGCTAGGGCATGCAGGCTCTTGAGCTGCAGCATTTGGTTTGCAGCGTGTGCTGATTCAGAGAGTGGGTTAAATTCTCCTTTTCAGGCAGCCTGCAGAGCTGGGGTGCTGCACACGGGCAGGGTGGAATGGCAGTGTGCATTCCCTTGGTGGAGGAGGTGTGGAGCTGTAGCTTCCAACATGTTCTCCCAGCTGGAGTCAGCAGCACTGACTGCTGTGCAGGGCCTTTCCTGCTTCTTTCATCAAGCAGGTTTTTAACTTGTGAGTTTTAGATACTGTTTTGGGAGAAATACCTGAATTCTTTCAACTTTATGACCATGCTGACAAGAGTTTAGTTTCTTTTAGGCCTTTGCTTTTTGCAGTAGAGGTTTGCCAAAGTTAAGTTCTGCATGCATGGATTAAATTTAGTGCTGTCTTCTCTGCTTGACCCCCTCATAAGAAAATCTGCTCTGGTTTGGCAGTTACTGCTTTCCTGTGTTTCTCTCCGACTCTCTCCTTTCTTCTTCTGTATCTCTGTGAATCTCCTGCATTGTTTTCCCTATTATTTCTGTCCTGTAACAGCTCCAGCTCAGACCACAGTCCTGTGTTAAGGACAGATGGTTCTGTTCATGGTGTTGGTACCCAGGCACCGTCATGGGCTCCAGCTTTACTACTGCAGGCCTTGGAGAGGAGCAGAGAGTCGATGTCTTCGAGCCTTTGTGTCAGGCTGTGTGTAGATGTGGTAACTGTGTGCTCTTCAGTGTTGGCAAGGCTCTCCTATATTGCCACGGAGGCTGGGAATGATGTAGAAATGGTTAGATACTGGAAAACAAGGGTGATGGCACAAAACCCATATATCCACAGCAATTCTTCCGAAACTAAGGGTTAAGCAAACACAGATTTTGATGAATGTTCAAAATCAGCAGAAATAATTGTGGAATTAGTGTCTTTAGTTGATGCACATCCCATTATTTCTGTTTAAGATGTGATTTGGTGCAGTCTTTGCCATATCCTGTGAACTTGATCCAGGCTTTCAGCCTCCTTTCAAACACCTGCCAGCAGAGCCATGTCCTGGTGAGATTCCTGCCCACAGAACGAACAGCAGTTCATTATATTGGTTTTCAGGTAAATGCTGGATATCAGCAATGCCACTAAATGGTACTGCAGGGTCCTGTGCCTGGCGTCACGTTGTCCGTGGGATAATGTGACAGTGTTCAGTGAGGAGCCCCAGATGAGCAGGGTGTCACGATGGGAAGGACCACGTAGCTGCTGATGGCATGAGCTCACTGCGTGGCACGGGTTCGTGGCCACAAAGACATTCTTTCACACAGACCATCTGCTGCATTTCCTAAACTCTGCATTCTCACAGTGCCCTGAACCAACCAAAAACCAGACATGAAAGCCAAGTCCCAGGGCACAGAGAGGGAAACAATGCAAACTCAGGAGCTGTGAGTTTCTGGGTTCAGCTGATGCCCCAGGTTTACCTTTTATATTTTTCAGATTCTGTGCTGCTTTAGTGTGTGAGTCTGGGCTTCATATTATGGGATGGTGAGCTCTCTTCACAGAGCAGGGAGACAAAACAATTCCTTCTCCAGCTGGGGACCAAGGACAAATGATCCAGATCTCAGGCCCAAGAGCACAAACAATGTGGGCTGGAGAGAGAAAAACAAGCAGGATGGGACTGCATGGGCTGGAGCTGGAATGGGACAATGGACTCCAATGTGCAAATGGAGCAGAACTGATCACAGTGAGAGCCCCCGGGAGCGCTCGTGCATTTTGGGACCATTTTGGTTCCTCTTGGGTGCAGCCCTAGCTGGGCTCTGGTGCTGCCCAAGGTGGATCCACTGAGGAGATCCTTTTAATAAATCCCTGCTTTATAACTCTGTCTAGCCTCTGCTCTAGGTCAGCCTTCCCAAGGCATCACAGCACTGAGGTGTGCAGCTGAGCAGTGTGGGTCACGGCCAGAACAGCCGCGTTTGAAGGAGGGGACTGCTGCACTGGGTGTCCCCAGGTGTCCCCACAAAACCCTCCTTGTTTCACACCAGCCACTGGAGTGTGTGGCCAGGAGCCAGCCCCTCACCTGGTGAGGATCAGCCCCGCACCCCAGGAATCAGTGCTGCCTCTGAGATCTGCACCCAGCTCTCCAGCTACGGTCACGTCTTGTCTTGTAATTAGGCAGAAGAAATGACTTTCTATGAATCGTTATCTCGTCATCTTTGCCAAGGCTGCAGCAGAATTAATTGTTTATTATCAATGTAATTAGCTTAACTAGATGATTGGATTTGTTTATGTTATACTTCAGAAACAGTACAGATGAAAAATTATTTTAAACTTGGCATACTTCCAGTACATTTTATTTTACTTTCTCAGCTTTCAAAATCTCCCCCTTCTCCATCTAAGAACTACTATTTTTCTGTCTTTAAACCTTTTATTTACAACCTGCCGTAAGTGTGTGTTAAATTGGGGTCTTTATTAGTCTTTATTACTACTAATGTTGATCTTCCATTGTAAACCCTTAGGAAATCCAAGTTGCATTTTTAACCCTTTTTCAAGCTATCAACATGCAACTCTCTAGACACTTGTGAATGAAACAGTTTTATTAAGTAACTTATAAGAAATGTTGTAGAACCCTCCAGGTCATTTGTTAAAGATTTGCTGTGCTTGTTGTTGGTGATGGGAGAGAGTGATATGATGCTGAGAAGTGCTGGAGAAGGAAATTAAAAGTTTATTGTTATGTGGATCTGTTAGAAGTGGGTCATGTGGAGGTCTAAGGTCTGTTTGAAGGGAAGCACTCTGAACAAGATGATTTTTTTTTTTAACATAATGAATGCTTCAGTTTTTCTCCCTGTTAAGGAGAAGAGCTATATTAACTATATTATTCTATATTTTATCTATAGAAGAGACAGAAAAACTGTATTTACACAACACTGAGATTGCCCAGATAAAACCTTTTAAATGTAAGAAATACAAAGAGTAATAGATTCCCAGAACATTAATTTGGCAGTACTTCATAGCATCTGAAATGTGTTTTATCAGCTTTATGATGTGAGCAGGAATGTCTGCTGCAGATGTTCAACATTCCTGTTGCTTACCTGGAGCTGGGTGGAGCTGATAGCGCTGATCTCAGGGCTATTAAAGTATCCTTCTCTGGCATAGTCAGACTGGGATTCATTATTAAATGTGAAGTTTTTTAAAATGGGCCTAAGGGAGTTAAGTGCCTCATTTCATTAGTCAATTTTTAAATAATACCAACAGAAAAGCTTAGCTAATTCTCTTTTCCTAAATTCTCTCAAAAACTATGGATTCAGTTGCAGAATAGCATCTCTTCAAAGGGTTTGCAGCTCCTTTTGCTCAACACTTGCTTTACACACAAGGTCTTTGAGTTTCTCCTAATCAAAACATCCAGTTTGATAGCAGGAAATAAAACACCTTTTCTGTTGTATGCATTTGTCCAACTGAAAATGACAGAAAAATGTGCTTGGGAAGGAATAGATGGTGGCAGCCTCCTCCAAACAGGGAGAGTGGAATGATAGGGTCAGGCTGAAATGAGGCATGACTCTCATTGCCACATTGATAATGCAAGATAAATGAAGGAAAAATCTAATTCCTAAACGGAATTCAGTGAAGTTGGAGAAGGGTTGGATTTTCTATGCTTCATTAAGTCAGGGAAGAAAGCAAGGTGCAAGTGTAAGTGGTGCAGTTAAAGAGAAAATTTATCAAATGCATTAGGAAGTTCCTGTATCCCCCATGCAGTGTTGCCAGGTAACTTTTGTTCAGAGCTTGCAGAAGCCACGTCAGTTATTACACAGTTTGTGCCAGAGCAGGGAGTGTCAGTTCCTGATGCTCCCTCCCTGTGCTCCTTGGCCTGGTTCTGGTACCTCAGTGGACACCATAGAGCAGAGAGGGAGCAAGGGATTCCCTTTTCCAGCTCAGTCAGCCTCCCCTGGCTCAGCTATTGCCATTTGCACCTCCAGCCTCATTTCTGAGGAGATCAGTTCCATTTTCCTCTCACCAAACTCGTCACGGGTAGTTTTGTCAATCCAGCACTGTTATGAGGAAGAGACAGTCCAGAGAGGAGCTGGTTGAGAGAATTCCCCCCAGGAGTCCCTTCCAGTGGATGTGGGTTTGTTTTATTGTTGGGTTCTTCCTCCCAGCACTCCTAAGCAGGTCAACCACAGATGGGAGGGAGGTCCTTTTCTTCTTTATGGGATTTTTGGGGTTAAAGACCCCCTGGAATTGGAGGAACCATCTGGTCTGAGGAGTTGCCCAGCAAGTATCAGTAGATAATGTGAGTATGCCCCTGGGCAATTCTAAAAATCTATAGCTGGGAGAGACAATTAATTGCAGTTGCCTCCTGTTTGTTTCTCAGATAGGTTTTGATGCAAAATTAAAGCCAGCAAGGATTGCCAGGTCCCTTACACCAGAATGGTTACTGTTTTCCAAAATGATGGTTTACCATTTTTCATGGAGAACCAAGAAGGGAATGAGTGTTCTTTGCAAAAAAAAAAAAAAAAAAAAAGTTAAACAATTTATTCACTAGGTTGCTTTTCTGGTTTCATAATAAAATTCCAAAAACTTGCAAAGCCTTAAAGTAATTTAATATAGCTTTTAAAGGGGAAGGGAAAGGGTGGGATACTTGAAATAAATGTGTTGAACATTATATACCTCCAGTTGGATTTTTCCAGCTAATCCAGTAGTGATTAAAAAAGATTATATATTTGTTTGGACCCATTCATGGATTACCCTGGCCAGTTGAGGTTGATCAAATTAGACATTGTTCTTCTAATTGGTCCTTCCTACATCCATAACAGATGGACAATATTCTCCTTAATTAGAACATAACTTTTTAGTTATCATTTCAAAGTAACAGCTGAACTTCCATTTCACAAGAAACCATGATAATTGTAGAAGATGTGCTTTTGAAAAATGTTAGTGAAATCTTTATGTACTTCTCCGAGAATTGAAGTTCTTTTGGGAAATGATTCTCCTGGAATGATGATTCTTTCTCTGAAATGATTCTTTTTCTGTTGAGGGAGCTTAGAAGTTATGCTGGCTCCCTAATTTAGTCTGGTTCTCTAGTGTGAAAAGCACACCAGTTAATGCAATTTCAGTATTTCACTTGGGAGTGCTTGTAAATCTCAATACTTCAGAGCATCTTCTCTAGTCTTTTGGGTAATCAGACTGTGTCTTTGGACTGTTAAGCCCTTTCCTCAGGGGCTGTGCTCGAGTGCCCTCTTCTTCTTTCCTTGGATCATGTGGGCTTCCTTTGCCAGGTTCTTGGCTTGGTGTTGCCCTGAGTTTCACTGACTTATTTTTGTCTTTCCTGTGGTGTTCAGGCCCTTGTGTTTGTTCCTGGTTTCATCATTGCTGCAGACCTTGGCCTCCAAGGTTATGAACTCAGTTGATAAATGGTGGAAATGTCCACCATGTTGTGTCAGGAGGTGGGGAAGTGAACAGAGCAGTGTTTGGAAGTGTCTTGTTTCTTTGCAAAGTTTTGTGACCCTAAATGTGGAAACATTTGGTAGCTTACTTTGAGGTACTGTCTGCTTGTAGTTTTGCAAAGGTAATTTCCCTAATGGGATTTTCATCATAGCCTAAAAATAAATTAAAAACACCCAAACAAACCTTCATTTCTGTAATGAAATGAGAGTAACATTGGAGTTACAGAGTAACTCCCAGTAGTACCAGTAAGCATTGTGCGCATACAGGACACAGTTTTCATTTTCATGACAGTGAACTGACATCCTGGGACCAATTCTTTAAGTCATAACTCTGCTTTTACTCAATCGTCATTCACAAGAGCTTGACTAATTTCAGTTGGGAATGAATGTCTGGCTGTGCATTGAGTAAAAACTGGTTGAGCACCGCTGGGATTAAACCCCTGGGATTAGTAGAAGCTTGTAAATGGCAGTTGTGTCTCATTAACTTAGTAATTTTTAAGCTTTTCTCACTCCTGAGAATTCTCTAGTGCAGGTGTAGGTTTCTGAATAGTGAACATGAAGGCATCTGGTAATAGACTTCTTCTTATTAAAACTTTTGTACTCCTGAAATGGGTTCATCAATCCTATTCTCTTGCCCTCTTTCCAGTGTTCTGTGGATCTATAGAAACGTCTCCTGTAGACAGATATATCTGGGGGATTTCCATTTGTGCTGTTCTAAGGGGTAGAAATCACATCACATTTTCTGTGCAGCAGAGAGCTTTACCTGCCTCCTGTGTCAGATTTTCTACACGAGAGCAGGGCACAGGATGGGACCATCAGTTTAATAGAGTGTCTGTTGTGGTAGAATCTGACAGCTGCATCATTAGGGCCATGGAGAGACCTTGGACCATTTCTGATCAGGATTTATTATTCTGGGGCTGTGCTGTGGGTCTCCTGTGGAGTTTGTGTGTGCTTTACTCCTTCCCCATGGGTGTAGTCCCTGTGTTGGTGCCTGTTCTGTCCACAATAAACTCTGTGTTTAGGCTAAAGAAGCCAGGTTTGTTTCACTCAAGCAGGTGTGTATTTCTTATATTCAGGAGAGATAGCCTAGAGTTACAACTTCAGATTCCCTAATTTGTCATTTGGGTGGTCACTGCTTTAAACCTCTCAGGTGGCATACCAGAAGCCAGCTTTTTTCACAAAAGAATTTCAACTTGCATATATAAATATGGATTTTTATGGCATCAGACTGGCTTAGTGACTTTTAGTCCACCATTTAACAGTTTTTAACTGTTGGTTGCTTTTTGGTTTTGTTTTGTTTTGTTTTGTTTTGTTTTTAATTTGTGTAGAGGGTTGCTTATTGAGAATGTCTTAGACGATTCTTATTTGTGGGTACAGTTTGTGAAGTGTAATGGTTAAAGGTGGGTGAGGTGAAAACAAACATCCCACAGCCAGTGTGCAGCATCCTGCCTGGGGATAGTCCTTAGCATAAATGCTCGAGAGAGGCTTGGAGCAGCTGCTGTGGAAGTTCCCAGCTCAGGCAGCCTGGGCACACAGGGCTGATCCAGGAGGGATGCACCCAGTGCATCCAGCAGCTGCTCCCCGCTGGCACCGTGGCGTTTGTGCTGCTTGCATGCCAGGCTTCTGCAGAAGGAAGTCACTTCCAGGAATAGGAGTGTCTAAGAGAAGTGATGAATTGCCTTAAGGTTCTTTGTCAAAATATTTTTCAATGAGCAGTGGCATTTGAATCAACACGTGAAAGTGGTTTTTTTTGTGCTGAAGACATTAATGAAAATGAGTGCTTGTAAAGCCAAAGTAACTTCTGCTGAATGTTTTGAGCTTTGTCATTGAGGAGGCAGAAATGTTAGTGAGAAATGGAAAAAAACCAAACAAAAGGCAACAGCAGCCACTCAGTTTTCTGAGGAGGAAAAAGTAACTGGGATTTTAAAGCTGGCTCAGTTTCACTTGGGACTGGGGAGAAGGGAGCTGAACCTTTTGTTGCTCCTGGTTTATCAACTAAGGCCAAGTACAAGATCTGTGTAGTGGCTTTGATTTCAATTTTTCATTCTCTGCTTTCCTTCCTACTTGCATCTCAAGTGCTGAGGAGGAAATTAAATCCTGAGATTGAAGTAATAACTGAACAACAGTGGATTTGTACAGGAGAAACTATATGACCATCGGGAAAAGAACCTTAATTGAAGAGATGCTGTTTCTGGATTTCTCTGTGATACCTATGATCAATATTTCATTTTTCACATTTTGTTTTACTCTGTTATTCTTTTGTGGCAGCAGGTTAATTGCTAGCCTGTCAGTAGAAAAATATCTCACCTGTCAGGAAGCTGGTGGTAGGGGAATAAGGCTGCAGAAAAAATAAAGGAAAGCTCAGAGTACAGTTTCAAATCTATACAGTAGTGGATTCCAGTTAAATTACAGAATTTTTGGAAGCATTTAAGGAGTAATTGACCTCAGGTTTTATATCCTGACTCTGTGCTGTTCAGTCCAAACCATGGTGGTACTTACAAACACATGCAGTTGTGTGCACGTGGGTACTCCTTTGGGCTCAATAAGGCTAACTATAAATAAATGAAGATTGCCTAATTTCTTAAGCAGTTCTTAATGGCTTCATTTCTTAATTGCTTAAGATTGCTTTTTTATGTTACAGTTTGGGACTGTATAATGTAGCTGTTTATAGTAAGCAAACATTGTGAACTCAGAAGTTGTTTATTAACTTTGTGCATCTTAGACAAATTTTGTGCACTTTGTGCATTTAACTTAGACAAATAATCAGCATTGAGTGTGAGGGATTTTGCTCCATAGCAGAGAGAGACCTGAGCCGAGAGACGAAAAAGATGTGTTTTACCCCAGTTTTAAAGAAATGCAAACCCTGCTGACCTCAAGGTATAACTTGTGTATCAAAGGAAATGCAGAGAGATAATGGAAATGTGGAGGTAAATCAGTGATCTGGGAACAGCTCTGCAGCTTTGCTTTCTGCCAGCACAGATAACTGACACCTCATAAAACACTCACTTGTATTCACTGTGGCCAGAGCAGAATTTCACACTTGCCCTCAAAAAACATCTTTCCTTATGTGGTGTTGGAGTCAGATTTCCAGGCAATCAAGTGCAGATGTGGCCATTCTGCTGGCAGGCTCTGGGAACGCTCCCTGAGTGCTATCTGCTGCTTTTGGTAGAGTTGGGTAACGTGAAAGGATCTGTGACCTTGTTCCTAGATCAGATTCTGCTCTTTGAAGAGACAAACAGTTCTAATCAGTTGATTTTAGGTGATAGCTTGTTCCATGCTGATGCTTACTTCTCTTTTTCTTTTTAGAATGTTTTCTATATAATGGTTCATGTTTTCCTACCATTTCTGCATTCTTAGAAAAACCCCCCTTATGTCAGCAAAGCAGGAAAATATGGTTGGTGTATCAGTTTATTTATCATCAGAAAATAAGTTTAGTTTTGTGGGTTTTGAATGAAGATTTTAAGGAATACCTCAAAAAGAAATATAAAAAAAAGTTTTAAAGGCATTACCATTTTTCCCCCAAAGCCAGTTATGCTTTCTTATCAGTTCCTGAAAATTATGATAATATTTGAACTCTGGGGCTCCAAGTTAAGACTTCTCTATTCCTGTGTTTGCAAACAAATGCCCTGTTGCTGGAATCCTGAATATTTTGGGAAATGTCATTTATTACGAATGTCTAGGCTAGTTGCACAGCATGACTTTAGAAATGTCTGATGCTTTTTGGTAGATTTAGCCCTTGTGCTCAGCAGAGCAGCACTAATGCAGTGTTCCCTGGGTTGTTACACACAGCACAGGGGTACAGCTCGAGGCACGTGTGTGGAGCTCGGAGCTGCAATACATCAGTGTTTCTCAGCAGCTCAGGGAGAGGCATGTGGGGATAAAATCTGGACAAATCTGTAACTCTTAAATTCAAACTTAAAAGAGGAGGAGGAAATGACTGGAAGAATGATACTCCAGCCTCTGATTTCAGTGATCTCTGAAGTGGACACTTCAAAAAAGTTGAAACTTGGCTCTTTTACTGGTGTGGTGGTTTGTGTTCTTTTCTCTTCTTTTATTATTTAAAAAAAATTTCAATTAATTTTTTTAAATTTTTGTTTTTAAGTATAGAAATCTGTATTCAGCAGCTGGTCTGTCCTCAGAAAAAGGAGAGAATACTACCCACTGAGCTGACAGGAAAGGCTTAGGATGATTCTCCAGGAATGCCTCTCTGCAAAGTGGCTCCTGACAGAAGGGAGCCAGTGTCATGGTGGGAAGCAGCTGAAAGGCACACAGAAAGAAAGGCTGCGTGGGACACCCTGCTTCCCCTGCCACAGGTCACCCACAGTTAAATGTCCTTGATCTTCCTGAAAACACTTACAGCTGGTCACTAGCTCAGATTGTGAAATTACTGTGCAGTGTGTAAAATATGTAGGCTGATGACTGGATAAAGCCAGAGTAGTAATTTGAATGGTTGAATAAGATTTTTCTCATGTGGTATGAATAATCTACAGTTGTTTCCTCTAAGCCACCTAGGTGAATGCAGTTTGCAATGACTTCTGTTGGCACGCCCATTCCAGAATTTCTGAGCGGTTTCTCCTCGGTGTTGGAGGTGTCGGGCAGCAAATGCAGCTGTGAGCTGCACAGCTGCTGGGGCACTGCAGGGTCCTGCTGCTGCTCCCTGTTTGCAGAAGTGTCCCTGAGCAGCAGCAATTTCAGCTTGTCCCTGGGAAAGCCATTTGAGCTTTTCTGCTGGCCCACCGAGGGCTGGCCTGGCACTGTTCCACTGCTGCAGGCTGCACAGACATTTTGTGTTTGCTGATAGGGGTGACAGTCCTTCAATAGAAGCTCCTTCCTCTCTCTGGTACAACCTGGGAAGTCTTTATGACTCGCTGTGGAGCTTTGCCATGCTTGTGTTTAGCAGGCAGCTGGATTTGTTTTTCATGTGCAACGCTAAGTTGTAGGAAAATGTTTTTTTTTTCAGACGTAGCTGTAAAATGGACAGGATTTCATGCCTTTATGTCTTTGTCTTTACTGTAACTGTGCTGCCCTTCCCTCCTACATTTTACTACATAAGTGGGACTGAAATCTTTAAGATTTTTAGAAAGAACCAGTACTTTTGTCTTTGTTCAGTAAAATTGAAGATCTATTAAATATTGTTCATTGATGGTAAAAACAATGTAATGTTGATATAAATGAAAATTTACTATTTGCTTGCATCTTGATGATCTTTATTTCAATCTTTTTGCATGATATAAAAGTTATTTTATGGCTAATCAATGTATTCCCAAGTGCTTTCTAAAGCAAATGCATGCTTAAAAGATAGCATGGTAAATTACATTAATATTTACAGGTTTCATATAAAAGATTAATCCCCAATAAGTGCATTTCAGCCTATTTGCAGCCCATTTACAGCTCAATTGGGTAAGCAGTATGAACTTACTGCTTCTTATTGTATGTGCAACTTCTATGTTGTTCAGTAGCTGAACACAAAGGAATGTGAAAAGACAAAATTCTCTTAGGAAAGGACTTGTGGAGGTCATCTGGCTGTAGGAAGAATCGTCCGGAGAGAGGGATGAGCAGAGTTGAGGAAACTGTTCCAAAGTTTGCAACAGAGATGAGAGAAGCCTGTGGTATAAGGAGATAGAGAATCATCAGGGTGGGAAAAAGCCTGATGGATGGTCTGCAGAAGTGGAGGGGATTAATTCATAGAGGCTGAAGGAGGCAAATCCATGGAGGATACTGAAGATGTGAGAGGAATAATATATTGCAATTTAATTTTGTCATTAGTCTGTGGATGAAGTGATTGATTGAGGGAGACCCCTGAAACCAACCATGCAGTGGTGGGGGACAAATTCCAGTAGTCTTTGTTGGAGGAGGACTTTCCTCTCAGAGCTGCCCTGCTGAAAGGAATGGGATGGTTTCTGTGGCAAGGAAATCAGTCTCTAATTAATTTTTAACTTTGTGCTGTCAGGTTAGTTGAAATGGAAAGCAAGTCCCAGATGCCTGAGAACTCTGGGCTGAGATGTCTGCCAGCATCTCAGGAAATTGAAAGTTTTTTCAAGTTGTATTTGTCACTTACATGCAAACCTCTAAGATCTTGATGGCAAACCTTGCCCAGAAGTTTTAATAAACAGTATTTCCAGAGCCTAGGGCACTTGGAGAGTCTTGCTATTTGAACTTTTGTACAAATACTTGTAGCTAAAACAACCCACTGCTTATCCATGTGATATGGACAGACTTTGGAGATGCCACTGCTGTATTTGATTGAGATACAAATATTACCTGCTACCTTTATTGCTTCAGTCAGCTAAAGAGTAAGTCTGGTTTATGGAGACGTGCAGGAAATCTCATACTCACAGAAGAGTTTTACAGTTGAAGTCCAATGTGGATTATACAGAGACAGGAAAACATAATGACTGGCATTCTTGGGGTCCCCTCTTGATTACTAGAACAATGTGAACATTGTTTAAATATATGGCTGTGATTAAGTATAGAAATTAAAATCTTAGTTTAGGCATAGTAGCTACTTAAGCCCCCCACAGCCTGTCACTGCAAATAGGAACAGCAACCTTTGAGAAAAGGAGCAGAAAGGCAAATGAATCCATATGCTTAAACACAGAGTTCAGGAGGTTATTTGAGCAAAAGAAATGGCTGCCAGAAACTGGAAATCCAACACTAGTGAATCCTAAAGACAGGGGCACAGAGCAAAGTGGGCACTGTGAGAAGGAAACTGAAGAGCCTGAAAGGGAATTTGAAGAGCAAAGAGTCAAAGACATAAAAACAAACAACAAGAAATTCTTGTGGTATGTTAAAGACAGGAAGGACTGTGGGAGATTGGGCAGGTCCCCAGGGCACATTGCCCTGTACCCTGGAGCTGTCAGCTGCAGGGCTTCCTCAGCTTTGTGTGAGGCAGCTGAGGGCAGCCTTCAGAGCAGGGACTGCGTCCGTCTGCTTTGGGTCCCAACAGGCCATGCCGTCCCACCCCAGCTAACCACCAGATCCAGAAATAATTTCTCAGTACTCCCTGGATATTTCTGTGATATTTAAGCAGCTTTCAGTGAAATCAAGTGTCAGATTCTGAGGAGCAGTGGGCATACGTTTTTGCATCCCTCAAGGGCCTGCTGTAATACCAGGCATAAGAAGATGTAGATGGATGTTTATCTTGGCCAGTGGGACAGACTGCTTGGCTTCTGTTCTGTCTGTGTGGTCAGGATTGGGAAACAAATGCTCAGGTATTGTAGAGAAACTCAAAATGTTCCTGAACCTGCTTGAAGAACCAGCATTGCCTAAAGTATATTAAACAACTTCAAATTTCATAAGGCTTGTAAATACTGATTTGTCCTGTCCTGTTCAGAGTCAGATCAAGGGCCCCTATGAAGTTCTCTTTTGCTGAGTGCTCTGCTCCTTTCATTATGTTGAAACTCCCCAGGTGTCAAATCTCCAGCACCTTGTCTCTGAAGAAAACCAGTCCTCAAGGTCATATCCTCTGACTTTGGAAACCCCTTCACCTGATGCCACTTTTGCTGTCATGGTCTGTGTCTCTTGCTCAGTGTGTGTTTGCTAAATTACTCTTCGGTGTGCTGTCTCTAGCTGTGCCTCACTAAATTACAGAGCAGGCTTTTTAGCATCAGTGGGTTTTCATTGAAGGGCTGCTTTGGCAGTCTCTTGAACTGGGAAGCTCTTCGTTCTCACAGAGCTTCCCTCCATCAGGATGGGGTAAAAAATGTATTAGGGATGGTATTTCCACAAGATGGGAGAATTTTTGGTCCAAAAATTGGTTCAGAGCTGTGCCGGGTGAGGTCTAGTCTGGGCATTTTACATTTCTTTAGCAAACAGGGTGGCCAGAGCCTGGAATGGGCCTTGTGGAGGGTGCTCAGGGCCCCGAGCCTGTCAGTGATTTAAGAGGTGTTTGGACAGTGCCCTTAGCAAGATGATACAACCTGATCAGCCCTAAACTGGTCAGGCAGCTGGACTAGATGTAGTCATTGTAGGTCCCTCCTCACTGAAACTTTTTATTCTATTACAGGGAGCTGGTTCCTAACATTTCCCAGAATAAATTAATCAAGTCAACATCTTTTTTCATAATCTTGTGAAGAATATCATTATACAAGATTGATCTGAAAGACAAAAGAAAACTCTTCTATGAGCTGACCTTTGTGGAACAAGAAGGCAGGAGATTTGTCAGAGGAGCAGAAATGGCCTTACAGAATTCAAATGATTTTGCAAAGTTTAAGGCCCCTTTTTACAAATCCTCTTTCCTGGCAGCAAACTTAAGTGAGCACTGAAGTTCTGTGGGGATTTTGTGGATCAAGAACAGCACTGCAGAACTAAGATAAACCTTGTCTATATAAAAATGCTTTTTTGAACAGGGTCTGAAATGCAGAAATGTGCTTTTCTTCAGGGCCCAGAATTTCTTAGGAGTTATCTGTCACCCCCACGTTTTCAGCCTGCCAGTAATTTCCTTTTTGGTTGGGTGGTTGTTCCTCTCTTGGTTTCTTTCAGTGCTTCTGAAGGGCTTGATCCCATTTCCAGGGTTACACAGATAAAGCTTCATGCCAAAGGGTCTCTTTTAAAATAAACAATCAGTTCTAGGGCTTCAGAGAGTAGAACCTAAAGAGTGGGAGGTGTCTATTAAATTTAAAGAGGCAGAAAAAAAAAGTGGAGAATTTACTCGTTCATGAAAATAGTCACATCTTGACATTTCTTCTGAAACAAAACCAACAAAATTGCTGTCAGAATATTTTACAGTTACTCTCCCACCACCACCACCACCTTTTTAAAACTTCATGTTTACTGTTTAAATTTGACTGGGCTAGAAATGTGATACCTAAATGAGCAAGGTACAAAAAATTATTTATTTTTATTGATTCCATGTGACCTTGAAATGAGGATAAGCATTTTAAGAAGAAAAATCCTTCTTAAACTTTGCCTTCTGGTTAAGCATCTGTTTGCTCCCTGTATTAAGCATTCTTCATACCGTGTAAATTATGCAAATTTAGGACAGCACTCAATGATTAAAATCAACTGAGTTTATAGGATAGAAGAGCAAGAGTGACCATACTGTGAAACTCTCTGTCTAGAATTAACTTTTTTGTCGTAATGAGAGAATACAAGTAACTGATTGGCTTTGGTGTGTTAAAAAACCCACGCTGCTGAAAAGCCAGGACTGTCATGAGAATTAAGAGAGGCTCCTGGCTTGGCTGGGGCTTGCCAAAGCTTATTGGTACCATTTATGCAGATCATAGTTTTGGTGCTTTAGTTCTGAAAACTTGTTTGCTGAACTTTCTCTGAAGCTCCTGGAAAGGGAAGCTCTGAATTGGAATTCAGGAGAGCATTTCATTTTATTGCTGCAGTCAGTCTCAGCATACTCATTCGTGCTGGAATTCTGCTGGTGCGGAATGCCTAATTGTCTTTCATTACCAGATTGATTTATGTGCAACCTTTATTTTTCATTAAGTTGTTGAGTGAAAGATTGCAAAACTTTAAACAGAACTATAAAAGCTGCAGGTATTTGAGAGATTTTGACAATTGCATATTAAAATTTCAGCGTGGCAGATGTGATGGATGCTTTGGCCCTCGATTCCAAGTATAATATTTCTGCAGTTGAGTTCTCATCACTAATGACCCGTGTTTAACCAAAACCCTCAGTAATTCACAAAACAACCCTAAGCAACAGAGGAAGCAATGCAATGATTACTTTGATAACACAATGTGAGAAAGTAGGAGAAGGAAACAAATGCATTCCCATAAAAATCTACCCTTGAACTCTTCTGGGATGCCAGTCCTGAGAGAACTGGCAGATATAGTAGCTGAACCACTGTCCATCATATTAGAGAAATCTCGGCAGTCTGGTCAAGTTCCCACTGACTGGAAAAGGAGAAACCCTCTTTTAGAAAGGAAAACAAGGAGCTGCAGGCCAGTCATCTCACCTCAAAGTTAGGGCATGAATAAGCAAGCACGAGGTTGCAACGTGCAACTTGTTGAATATAAGCAAATTCCGTGATCTTGTGAACCCTGCTCATCTGAAAAGGTGTCTGGGTTTGTGTGGCAATGTAGAAATACAGTGTCGCAGTGGTTTGATTTGTCTTTGGTGTGGTGGGGACTTGCCCTGTAAAATGTCTGCAGCCAGTGTGACTGGAAAAAACTTACCTTTGTGTATTTTCTAAGGAAGGAATTTCAGGAGAAAAATAGGTGTTCTGATTGATTAGTGCTAACGGGTTTCACGTTCCTTCCCTCGGGAATAGCTGGAGCTAGTTCTGCACTCACATCTGGTCAGCTATCAAATCACCAGCACATGTACTTCTGCCAGCTCTGACCCATGTGTTGAACACATGCCAGTCACTTGAAGGAATTTGGCAGATAAATTGAGGGGAAACTATTCACCAGAAAGAAATGTGTGTTCTATTTTTATAGGATTATTTTAGCTATTGATCCACCTTTAATTTTTTCCATTGAGTGACGTTTTGTAAGCGTGTGAAATTTTAAAAAGCAACACCCTGAATATTTTCCAAAATTGACAGTGATTTGGATTCAGTCTCCATTGAAATAAGTCATGGAAGTCTTGTCCACTGTTTTTTTTTCAATAGTCTAGTGAAATTCTTTGTTCAGAGTGGAATGAAAGTCCATGAACAAGGTCAGATTCTCCAAGCAAACATGTCCTTTCAATTACCTTACAGTGTGGTGGTATCAAGTATGTCTTCAGAGTAATCTACAAGAGGACACAGCCAAAAATAGATGCTGCAGGAGTGGTTTCTGTTTTTCAAGCATTGCATTCCTGTGTCTTTCCTCCAAGGGCAATGTCTCTGCCTTTAATCTTAGATGAGTTAAATTATTTTGGGGGTGCTGCTGAGGAGCCCACTGGCCCTCACCCAGCTGGTCTGTGCCACCATGCCAAAGGGTGTTTCCAGCTCAGATTTGGGTGAGGATACTTCATGCCTGTCTGTTGCTGTTTTTTGTGGATAGGAGTTGTCCAAGGGCCTGAAAAACACAAAAGCCACTTAATTAAAATGTTTGCAGAAGATGACTTGTACAAAAGAGCCTCTGCACCAATCTTAGCTAGGGTACTTTAATATTTTCCTTAGTTTGCTTTGCCAAGGCTCCCCTTCGTAGAGAAAGAAGGCTGGCTGAAGTCAAAATGAAGTCAGTGTTGGTGAATCCAGAATGAGAAGAAACAGCAGCAAGGTTCTGTGGCTCGTGCTTTTGGACACATGGGAAGTACACTGTGGCTGTGCGGGACTGAGGGAGCTGGGGGCGCTCAGCCTGGAGACAAGGACACTCAGAGGTGACCTTACCACTCTCTACAACTCCCTGGAAGGTGGCTGTACTCAGTTGGGGTTGGTCTCTTTTTCCAGGAAACAACTGACAGAAATTTAAGGAAATTTAGGTTGGATGTTAGGAAAAAGTTTTTTTGCTGGTTCTTGGCTTCTTTTTTTGCCTCTGTCAAGGTCAGGATTGAAGGCACTTGAGATAATAATTCATGTTTAGGCTTAAATGTTTATTTTTTCCCATCTATGCTGCAGTCTTTCACTAACAAGGCACAAAATGGCTAACTATCAATCTTTACAAGGTCTTTTAAGGCTAAACCATCCAACTAAGAAATGACATCTAAATTATCTTTGCTTTTAACCCAATAACCAACCACCTGTGCCCCGCAATGTGGACTTTTCTGTCCACTTACACACAACCACCTAAACCCATGAAGAAGAAGGTGAAGAACAACAACCAGCCCGTGCTCTAAAACCTCCATCTTGCCCCACATATTGCTATATTATAAAACCTTAAACTCTTAGTTTTCCACCCTGTGATATCACACACTCCTAATCAAACTACACACC
This sequence comes from Anomalospiza imberbis, assembly GCF_031753505.1. NCBI lineage: Eukaryota > Metazoa > Chordata > Aves > Passeriformes > Viduidae > Anomalospiza > Anomalospiza imberbis. The sequence goes on from NC_089690.1 coordinate 25,310,358, forward strand.
CATAATCCCAGTGCTATCAATCATGTCCTCAGGTCAAATATAATATTCTCTTGTGGGTCCGTGCCCTCCAGCACAGAAAGTTTAAAATTCTCAGCATCCAGGATTCCAGCAGTTTTTACTGAAAGACTGATAAAGTTCTGGAATGGCCTGCCCAGGGAGGTGGTGCAGTCACCATCCCTGGCTGTGTTTAAAAACAGACTGGATGTGGCTCTGGGTGCCAGGGTTTAGTTGAGGTGTTGGGGCTGGGTTGGACTCAGTGATATTGAAGGTCTCTTCCAGCCTGGTGGTTCTGTGAGAGCCCTGCTGCTGTTGTGGGCAGCTGAAGGATGTGCCCACACACACTCAGCGTGGGCACGGGGACGCAGTGCTCGGGCCAGCTGGCACGGCTGGGCTGGAGGGGCTGCACTGCTGCTCCCACAGGGCTGCCTCATTGCTGCTCTCCACACAGAGAGCTTTAAAGTTGTTCATAAATACAGATTTAATCTAGATTTTTAAAACTTTTTTTGGTCTTATTTATGACCTTACTCATTAACTGAACTTGGACATTATTTCTTGTATTTCTATGTTAGTACCTAAACAAAAACATGAGAAATAAGCCACGTCCCCCCATATTTCATCTTTGTTAAACTAATCCTGTCTCTTGTAGCTATTTTTTGCTTAGATTTTTAGAAATAGATCTTAATGGACCACCTAACTAATTCAGCTGGAAATCATGAAATAGTTCATGACCTTATGAAAGAAACATATTAGTTTTCCTACTACCAGTTGAACTCTTTAATCAGAGGGTCGAGAAAATTCTCTCTAGAGACCCCTGTCTTGTTGCTTTTCTGTTAATGAAAAGATTCCCAGAAGAATGAAAAATCTTCTGCATCTTCCTTCTTTCTCCTGATCAACTCATGAGATGGATTTTTGGTTCTTTCTTCTTAACTTCTGCAAGTCTTATACTATTTTGTACTTTCCTTTTTCGATAGTATTTAATACATCCGATATATACAAATAAATACCTCAATTTCTTCGTATGCCAAAGTTACTGGTGACTCTGAAGTGTGTTTCTGCAGGAAACATGAACCTGCAGTGCAGCAGTGTTCCAGAGGCAAGTTTTAGAGTGTCCTGGGCACCCTGGTCACCTCTGGATTCTAAAGATAGGTTTTGTATTTTATTCTTCACAGGTAAGTCCCAGCGTTTGGTGCCTCAGGGATCATTGGTGCCACTGTGCAAGCCAAGCAACTGATACCTTTTGGTACTACCTAAAAACAGAGGCCAGACAAAAGTAAGGGAATCAAAAGCAGTTCTATTTATTGAAGAGCCTTCAGGAACATTTAGGGCAGATGAAGCCCCCCAGGGGCTGCACCCAAAATGGACCACGGGTCACAGGTTTTCACACTTTTATAAGTTTGGGCCATTTGCACATTGGGGGTTAATCTTCCAATTCCAGCTTCAGGTCATGAAGTCATTGACCCCAGGTTTGCTCCCCCAACTCACTTTTGTTTCCATCTCTGGGGCCTGAGGCAGTGAGGTGTCCTTGACTGCCAGGCCTGGAGAGGAATTGCTGTGTCTGCCCAAAATGGGAAAGCAGCAGCTCACACTGTGTGTGGAGTTCAGAGTTACGCACTAAAGAGCTGCAGGATTACAGATATATGAAGAATATACGAGCTGAAATGCTGAGGCATCCCAACAGAGAGCAGTCTGTCTGCAGTGCTTTGGCAGGCCAGGCTGGCCCCTGGCCAGGCCCCATTGTGTCCCTGGGCAGTGTCTGAGCTCCTGGAGACCACCAGCGTTGAAAGCCCTGTCCTTCTCCAGCCATGGCATCTGCTCTCCCTGGTGTTAGTACCTGGCACGGGGCACAGTTGGCAGAGCTCTTACTTTCTCTATGGTTTTCAGTTGCAGGAAGGCTGCAGAAGCAATTTTGGCCTTTTTTTGCCTAGTATTTATTTGAATAGTCCCTCTCCTCAGGCAATGTAAACCAGCAATATCAACCAGCAGCATCTCTACACAGCCACATTTTACTTGTACATGAGCTGTGTGCACAGCTGCATTTTGGATTTTCTGGCCACTGTCCACTTGCTTGCTCCTGGATATTTGTGTGTGTGTGCCTTACACACGTTGTCATTTAAATGTTATCCTTGCCCTTACCTGGGCACAGGTTCCAGTCAGGAGGATTTTTTGCTCCACAAAGGCCCCGAGCATTTGGAGTGCCACGATAAAGGATGTGCTGCCTCAGGCACTCCAGCCAGCCCATACAGCAGTCATGAATGTGCAGAGATTCTCTCACAAGTTTGGTTTAGTTCTGGAAACTACACTGTTGACACTAAATAGTTCATTCCAAAGGTCCTTCTGATAAGAGTAGTTTAGGAAGTCCAAGGAGTCCAAGGAGTCCTTTTCGTTCTGTCCAGCAGCCTGTGGGAAGAGATTACCTGGAAGCCATAATCCTAGAGATTGCAATGTAGGCATTATTTTCACTTGCCAACTGCCCCTGTGCTGTCATGTGTAGTGCAGTGATTCTCAGCTCTGAAAAACTGCTTAACTCATGGAAAAATAAAAGTTGTGGAACCGCAGGAAGAACGAGGTAAGGGTTTTGCACCATCTCCGAGCAGCAGTGGCATTTTTGGGTGCCAGTGTGTGACACATGTTGTCCCCAGGAGCAGTGGCACCCCTCGGCTCACCCCAGAATCAGACGTGGCCTGATGGTGCCTGGAGCTCCACCCTTCGCTGGGTGCTTGGGTAACAACCCCATCAGCTTTGAGAAGTGTGCAGTTACAGCTGAATAAACCACTGTGTGTTTAAAACAGGAACAAAGAGCGTGCAGGCCTGTGGTGCCGGAGGTTCCGCTCGCTCAAAGGAGCCACAGGTGTCTGCTCCAAAGAGTCCAAACTCAGGGCAGTACATTTTTTAGAGCCAGGATTCATCCTGTCTAGGGCCATGCAAGTCTTGGATTGTTAGGCCAACATACTTTTTAGGGCTATGTTTTTGTAACAGTGCTAAAATGTGTAAAAAATTCAATCCCACTCCACCTCACAGCAAGATGTTTACTTGCAAAGACACCAGGGGTTTACCTCATCCCCTGAAGTGATGAGCCATGGTTAATTTCTAAGAAAATACTGTTCAAGCTGTTTCTTTTTACCAGAAAACTTTATTTTATAAGGAAAAATGTTACCTTCTCAGCTGATGGTGCATCTTTGCAGCAGTACACAGGGGTTTAGCCCAGAAAAATAAAACTGGAAGCTTTTTTTTTGTGTGGCAAAAACTGTGTTCGTTAGACTAATTAGATCAGTCCTAATTTAAGCAATGTAGACTGTTCCTGTGGGCCTGCCTTGAAAGAAACAGTGATGGTTCCAGAGTTGTCATTCAGAGCTGTTTTGCAAGTGCTTTGTGCTGGAATCCATCCTGGGAAATCTGTGCTACTTGCTGTAGCTGTGGCTTCCTGTCATCACTGTCCCTGTAAGTGACTGATCAAATCAATCAGAGAACTCTGGCTGTTGAACCTCCAAATAACTTCAGGTGGTTACAATTGTGTGACCATCTGGCTACCTACAGATACACAACTTCTTGTGGGGTTCCCCCCATTGATTGTGAGAAGTGTTTTTTATAAATCACTTGTCCTTGGAAAGCCAGCGAAGGGCACAGATGATGTTGTTGAAGCACAGCTGTATTTCTTTCTTCAGTTACCTTGCTGCAAATCCTCTTAAAACTGTGAATTGATATTATTAAGTAACAGCTGACAGGTTTGAACTTGACAGATAAGAATTTTATGAACCATCCTTAGGAGTTCTGTTTTGACAAGAGGGGAATAAGAGCGATAGCCACGGCTCTGTGCCACATGCAGCCACTCTCCTCAGGGCTTTCCCTGCTCTTCTGGATCATCTTACCATGGTGCTGCTAGGTGTCCATCAGCCTGCTACTGCACAAACACTCCCGGAGAACTCCTTGCTTTATTTATCTGTCAGTGGAAGCCCAGCAGTGTCATAAAAGGTTAATTCCACATCTGGTCTCCAGCTTTCTGCCAGCCAACTGACTCGGTTTTACTTGAGACTGCTCACTTGAAAAAAAAAAAGTCATTTTACCCTATAATTACAGTGTATAAAATAATGTACAACTGTACTGAGATCGGGTATACAGAAATAATAAACATCTAAATTTAATTACCAGCTCATTCATTGTACTCACAAAAAAGTTTGAAGGTGAAATATGTAGTGAACAGTCAAAGCCAAGCCAGCAAACTGTAACTGATTCTGTGAAGTGTAACAACTTAATTATTTTCTAGAAAACTCTTCCATGTAGTGCTTTCTTTAAAAAGGGCAGTTTTGCTTTGGGGCAGCAGAGTGTAGAGCTGTCTCTAGTCTGTTTTTGGCCAATAGTTGTGCAGTTAGTTGTAACTTGTTAAGCATTGCTGGTTTGTAAACTATGAAGAAATGATGAAGCCAAGGCCATTAAGTCTGAAGAATATGTGCACTCTGGTTTCCACTTCCAGCAGTTTGGGTACATTCCCCAGCACAATCTACAGAAACCATTATTTGTGATTTCATGGCAAACGGACCAGAGCAGAACAAATGATTGTGTTTATTGCTGGCCCATTCTGTTATTATTAAGGCATCTCCTGGGCTTGTGCATCCACTGCCTGTTTTCCCTTTGCCTCGCCAGCCTCTGAAGCAGTCAGCCTGTTTTAAACCTGGGGTTATTTCTATTATTGATGGAATCAAATACCAGAATAACCCAAAGTTAGTGTGCATTGGTGGCACCAAAATGAGCTGCATTTCCCCCCCACCCCTTCTCCCTGTATAAGAATGTATAACAAACTGCTTAAACTTACAAAAATGGAGAAGAAGAAATAGTAAAAGAAATAAGTGTCCTGTAGGACTGTGTTATGGAGCAAAGGGTGTGGGTTTGCTGGCTTAGGCAGCAGTCTGAGGTGGGTGGTTATTTCCTATATAACTGCAAAGCTGTGCCAAGGCTGCCAGAATGGACTTGTACATATAAAAGAAGCAAGACTAAGCTTCAGCCTAAGACAGACATTTTCAGATGGTCCTTCAACGGTGTGTTTCCTGATACTGCTCTTGGAAGTCAGTCTTCCAGCAGAACACGTGGGAATGGGTTTTCCCAAGTGTCATGGCTTTGCCCACATTCCCAAATTGCAGCAGGGGTCAGCTGCTCTGACACGCACATTGCATGAGGCTTTCTTGTGGCAAACCACTGTCCCAGCTCCCAGCACTGGAGGAAAGGCCAGGAAGGAAAGTGTTCTTATGCTCCCAAAGTCTCACTTCTAGAACTTTTTAAAGCGCTAACAACTTCTCATTAGTTTTTTAAAGTTAAAAACAGTATTGAATTACACTTGGAATCAAGCAGAGCTTAATGGAGGTAATAGTAGCCTGTAAATAATTCTGCTCATTGACTTCTGATTAATGAGCAGTGTCCATAGCTGTTGGGTGTCAACAGAGAGGGAAGCATAGGCTTCTTTCCAGCTTGGGCAGAAGTTTCTATCAACAGCTACACAACAGGGTATTTATCTGATGTTGTCAATGTAGGCAAGCTCACGGGGAGGCTGTTAAATAAAGACCTCGCCCCTATGCACAGTAATGGAAAGCTGCTTTTTTCCCATCTGGTCTATATTGTGAAGGACTGATGAACTCTAAAGACTGTCAAGGTGAGTAAATTCAAACTTCGTTTTTCCTCCCTCTTGCCAAAATTGACTTTGCTTGCTTACTTCTGAAACTGTTTTGGCCCTGCCTTGTTAAAAGCAGCTACAGGAGGTGAGTAGGAAGCAAGAGATGCTTCTGCTTAGCCCAGATTCTGAGCACTTCCAGGGTTTTCTCTGGCCCAGAATGGTTTTGGAGCAAGGTTGCTGTGTTTCCTGCAAATGCTGGTGATGTGTCAGCCAGGATGTGGTAGACATCATTCTCTCATTAGACATGTTTATTAACATGTTATTTCTTATTGGCTTCAGGAGCAACTGTGTTTATGTGTAGGAAGGCTGCTGTTCTAAAACCAGTAAGGCACATGGGAAAGTAGGGTATCAATAAAGAGCTTTGGCCCTGTGATCTGCAGGGGGATAAATAAGGAAGATAAGTAGGAAACTTTGAATGCTTGGAAATTTTGCTCCTAGCAAAATGTCACAGAATTGAAATTAAGCTGAAGGTTACATGAAGTTGTTTACACAAGCAGTTGAATGAATGAATGAATGAATGAATGAATGAATTTTGAGTTCTGTCTTTGCAAACGTGATACAATTTCCTTTGCACTTATATCCCTTTTTAAAGTAATCTGAGAAAAACCCAAACCCAACCACTTGTTCATCTTGTTTAATGGTGGTTTTTAAGCACTCTCTGCTCATATTCTTTTAAACATGTTTAGAAATCATCGTACACCCAAAAAGCAGAGTGATGAATTTTATTATTTGTGTGCCATGTAGATGTATGTCTGGGTGTGATTTTTCTGCTTTGTACATTGTTCTCCCTGTAGCACATTGCAAACAGTTTGCACTTAAATTCTACTGCTGCAAAATATTAATATGTTGTTCTTTATTTTGGCAAGTTGTAAAGATGCAGAAATCTTAATGGACATGAAAGCATGAAAAGGAAGCCATTGTTCAACCAAGTGTAGCTTTCATTCATTCTGGAGCTCTGTAATAAATGCAAGATGTTGAAAGGAAAGGAGCCAAATATTAGTGTGGTCCTGAGAGACCAAACAAATAATGGAGCCACTTAAATTTGTCATTCTTCTTTTGTGATTACAGTAAAAATCTAAAATGTACACAGATGTTATTTCTGTACAGATAGTTTTGGGGTTTGAACATTGTTAAATATTTGTGTGATGTTTATAATATAACTGATTTTTTTTTTCTTTTTTTAAGGAGTTTGTGGATTTTTTAAATGCAAGTCCAGCAGGCAGTGAGTTACTGCAGAGTGCAGGGAATCACTGATTGCTTGGAGAGCTGCTGCTTGAGCAGAATGGTCTTACCTGGGCAGTTCTGTGGGCAAGGTGCCAGCTTGGAGTGGCACACAGAAGTCTGGTGGCAGTGGCAGGACCTTCCCTTTCACACAGACACGTCATGGTTTGCAGTGAGTGTTAGGACTCTGGTTTTTGAAGACAAGGGGGTTCAGGCATTAATATCTTAGCCTCAGCTACTCTGGGGCAGAAATAATCCTCTGTGAGCAGAGGTATCTGGTGTTTAGGTTGCCTTTGTTTTAGTGAAATTGTTTCCATGCTAATATTCCTGTGTTGGATCTCTGGAAAGAAAAGAATGTAGGTTTGGGCTAAATCATAATCCAGCAAGTTGGAAGTTGCTTAACCTTGCTTAATGCTCTCCATCTGAACCCCACAGCTGCTTACAGAATAAGGATCTAAATAGTTTGTGAGGGTCTTGCAGGAGTGAGGAAAGCAAATGAACCTGCTCTAAGCGTGGCTATCATATGTCAGTCCAGATTTTCTTGGAAAGCTCCTATCTGTGTGTTCCCTGAGACCACATCTGCTGCCTTCCATGCACTCTAAGAAATCCAGGGCTCATGAGATAAAGGCAACCCTGAATGCAGGCTCTGACACCAGCTCTGTGCACTTCACTGAATCCTCTGCTCACATTGTTCCTTGAGCTTGTGTTGCTGTTTGTCTCAGAGCCTGACAAAATAAATACACCCAGAAAGAATTTTGTTGCAGAAAGTGTGGCAAATAGATGCATGGTACTTCTGCATCTCTGGTTTTTGTCTGGAGGATAAGGCTGCAGGAGAAGAGGTGCTGGCCTGGACACAAACTTGGAGAGCTGTTGCACTCGATTAGACAAAAACAGAGGTGACAGCAGTTAAAAACCCCAGCAGCTATTCCTGCTGAAAGGAGGTCCTGCAAGTTGGTGAATGTGGTGTTTATGTGACTTGAGAAACTTAATATCTACCTGGTTTTCCCCAAAGAGACCCCCAGGTGGTGGGAAAATAGAGGAGATATTTGGAGAATGCCGGCCCTGAGCAGATTGACACATTCCTCCTACATTAGTTTCTCCCTGTAGCACTATTCTTTAGCAGAAACGCTTCCATTCTTGCAGCATTTTGTGACGTGCAGTGGATTTAAAGCAGGATTAAATCCCACTGAAGAAGTCAGTGGTGTTACAGTGCAAAAGGTGCTGTGAGATAAGGCAGAAGCCTTTGTGATTCTCATTGCATGAGGAATTTGAGGTGTAGCTGCTGCCAGAGGAGAAGGGAAGTGTCCTCTGAATGAGAGTGGATGTGTTTCTGTCAGAAGGGAGCTCTTGCTCCAAACCAAACCGCGCCATGCTTGGGATGAACAAGCACTAATGCTTGTACCTGCAAAGCAATGTTTGTCCATCTGTGTGTGAACCAAGGCTTTAAAGAAACTGAAAAAAGTTTAGCTAGATTTAGTTAGGGGGGGATAGAAACAAGAGTATAGCAAGAAGAGTAGAAATAATAAGGGGTAGCTAATTATTAGCAGATAAAGTAGTTAAAGCTGGGGTAATATATTACCTGCCTGTCTTTACTCTGTTTAAAGAAGCAGGATGTGATGAAGATTTAATTGTGAAAAAGAAGAGGACTGTGGCCTGCACCTGGGCCCCGAAACTTGAGCTATAGCCAAGGGGTCCAAAGCCTGCCAACAAGGCAAAAGTAAAGGGTCACTTTGACCTCAGCAGACCACTGTCCCATTTCAGAGCCCACTGACCCATTTCAGAGCCCACTGTCCCATTTCAGAGCCCACTGTCCCATTTCAGAGCCCACTGACCCATTTCAGAGCCCACTGTCCCATTTCAGAGCCCACTGTCCCATTTCAGAGCCCACTGACCCATTTCAGAGCCCACTGTCCCATTTCAATACCCACTGTGCCATTTCAGAGCCCACTGACCCATTTCAGAGCCCACTGTCCCATTTCAATACCCACTGTCCCATTTCAATACCCACTGTCCCATTTCAGAGCCCACTGACCCATTTCAGAGCCCACTGTCCCATTTCAATGCCCACTGACCCATTTCAGGGCCCACTGACCCATTTCAGAGCCCACTGTCCCATTTCAGAGCCCACTGACCCATTTCAGAGCCCACTGTCCCATTTCAGAGCCCACTGACCCATTTCAGAGCCCACTGTCCCATTTCAGAGCCCACTGTCCCATTTCAATACCCACTGTCCCATTTCAGAGCCCACTGACCCATTTCAGAGCCCACTGTCCCATTTCAGAGCCCACTGACCCATTTCAGAGCCCACTGTCCCATTTCAGAGCCCACTGACCCATTTCAGAGCCCACTGTCCCATTTCAGAGCCCACTGACCCATTTCAGAGCCCACTGTCCCATTTCAGAGCCCACTGACCCATTTCAGAGCCCACTGTCCCATTTCAGAGCCCACTGTCCCATTTCAATACCCACTGTCCCATTTCAGAGCCCACTGACCCATTTCAGAGCCCACTGTCCCATTTCAGAGCCCACTGACCCATTTCAGAGCCCACTGTCCCATTTCAGAGCCCACTGACCCATTTCAGAGCCCACTGTCCCATTTCAGAGCCCACTGTCCCATTTCAATACCCACTGTCCCATTTCAGAGCCCACTGACCCATTTCAGAGCCCACTGTCCCATTTCAATACCCACTGTCCCATTTCAATACCCACTGTCCCATTTCAGAGCCCACTGACCCATTTCAGAGCCCACTGTCCCATTTCAGAGCCCACTGACCCATTTCAGAGCCCACTGACCCATTTCAGAACCCACTGTCCCATTTCAGAGCCCACTGTCCCATTTCAATACCCACTGTCCCATTTCAGAACCCACTGTCCCATTTCAGAGCCCAGTGACCCATTTCAGAGCCGATCACCCCAGTTAAATCAGGAGACTGCACGGGTGTAAAAGGAACTTCAGACTCATTTAAATACATTTTAATATGAAGTGAGGGTAGGCGGGGTTAGGTAATGAAGATGTCGTAGGCATTTTGGGAATTACATGGCGATGTAAGACTTTTTAGATAAATAGAGAGCTGGAGCCTGTGATTCTTTGCACCTGCCTTTGGGAAATAATTCCCCTTGTGCCCAATGTCAATAAACACACCACTTGCTGACTTTAACTAGCTGGGGAGTCACATAAATAATAGCAGCACATGACAGGCAGGTGTTCTCTCAAGGTGTTGGAGATTAGGCTAGAAATTACTGCAATGACTGATGATGCAGCTGACTGCGTGTGTATGAAGTTAACACAACTGTCAGTGGGAAAAAATGTAGCAGTGTGGCTTTAAGTAGGGTCTAAAGACTAATCTAAAAAATTTAGCTGCATGGCCTGGCAGGGTGGTGCTGTCACTGGAGCAGCAAACCCAGCGTGGATCTTGGCAGAGCTGGGCTTGTCCCCACAGCTCATTCCACAGCCCAGCAGGACGGATGGGAAGTTCCAGAGGTGAGCTGGGTTTGAGCAGTGTGTTGGGGTGTCCAGGCACCTCAGTGCTGGGAGTCAAGTGTTTGGTGAGCACATGGTTTCAGCAAAATTCTCCCCGTGGAAGGTGATGCTGCCTGGTTTTCATCAAGTAGTCACCAGTGTGGGTGTTCAAAATTCAAAACTAATTGTTGTTGTTTCACTTTTCCTGTAGTCTTAAACCAAAAAGGGATTTCTCAGCAGCATGGGAGCAAACCTTGCTCTCCACTTTCCTATTTGTTTTCATACAAGTGGAAGACAAAAAACTTCCAAATCTGATATTTCCATCAAATGTTGGATTATTTCAGTTAAGGCTTATTTCTGTTCAGAATTGATATATTTGCAATATATTCCATGCTGCTGGTAGCGTTGTGTTGAAGCCAAAGGCAGTGAAAAATGATCAAATAATTCTCCCAGTGTATCTTTAGGCTTAGAATTCAGCTTTTTATGAGTACATAACGATCTGAAGTTTGCTGTATTTGATGGCATAGATGAGAAGCTGGTCTTGCAGATAGTGGTAAACCTTCCTTGGAGTTTGGAAACTTCATACAAAGTACCACCCAAAGTGCACTAGAAAGCAGATAATTAATCACCTCAGCAGCTCCTGCCCTGTGCTGCCACAACTCAAGCTGTCCATTGTTGCCACATCATTTGACTGCATGAAGCCCCTTTAAATAATTCTGATTTAAAGGTCTAAGAACTGTAATTTGATTGTCTCAAACATCTCTTAATGCCTTAAAAATAGAAAAGGACCTGCATATTTCCTTCTGAAATGCAATTGCCCTCAGGCACGAGTCACATTTTGTGTCTGACCAGTGGTTATACGGAAGCACATGATGCCTTACAGGGGTTTGCAGCACATCTATTATCCCAAGCAGTATTTTTGTGCCATGTTTTGGGTGTGAGGGCTCGTCTTGCAGAAGGAATGAAGCTATTTGCCATCACAATTTTTCCCTTATGCCATGAAAAATAAATGTCATTATTACATATCACGATTTCACACTTGCCTCAGAATAATGCAGAATTTTATTTAATAGAATGCAGAATTTCACAGTTAAGAGGTTTGAAAATAAAATGGTACATGGTTTCTAGCCTACAACCTAGTATCCCAGGAATCTGCTGAAATCTCTTCTTGGGATTTATGCTGCCAATGGATGTTTTGCTCATATGTTTCACTGGGGCTTTTATTTTCTTGGGAAAATAACAAGACTAGCACATTGATAAATGAATTTCATTTGGTTTTCAGGTAAGGAGAGTGATGCCTGCAGTTCTGCCTTTATGCATATGGAAGATAAGGGAAGAGTGTAAGATTGGTGTCATTGTAGACAACAGTCCCTGCTCCCATAATTTAATGATAAACTGAATATCTGTAAGGGACCATGCTTAGGGAGGAAACTTAAACACCTGGTTTTATGTAATATTTCTATTGAGTTTTTGCTATGATAAAAACAATGCTTTGGCTCCCTGTAGAAATAAACACATTGAGGTGATGTGGCAAACAAAAACCTCTTTTAACACTGTGAGTAGCACAGAACAAACCACAGTTTAGATTGTGTCAAGGCTTCTATCCTGGATCCAGTTTGCAGAATTGTTGTCAGCTGTGCTTCACTCTGAAACTTGGCAAGGTGCTTCTCTGCCAAGAAAGTACTGTCATCTTTTTCAACTCGAGTGTATCTGGTTTCTTAATTTCAAGGATTTTATAAGCACTTCCAAGCTATTAGTTGCTGTAAGAGCAGTGTGAGTGCTGAAGTGATTTTTCTGCAGTAAAATGCTGCTGCTGAGTGTCCAGTGAGATGTGCTGTATTATCTGTGTCGTTAAAGCACACTGTGCTAAAAGGGACTGGAATGCCTATCGCAGCAGAGGAGTCAGCTGCCCGGGGAGCGTCCCGGGGACAGCACAGTGCAGGCTTTGCTGCAGAACCTTGCCCGTGTGTGCTAATCTGGAGCTCTGCGTTGTGTCTGCTCTTTGTGGGGCTGATCTCCGGGCGGCTTGGGGCTCTGCTGCAGAGCACAGGGATGTTCCTATGAGTGGAGAGGAGGATTAGACCAAAACCCCATTACCTGGCCAGGCCTTGGGAGGCATGGAGTGACAGATCTCCTGCCCCGACTGGAGCTGCTTGCCACCCAGAGGAGCGCAAGGATGATTTATGTCAGAGCCTTTCTGTTGGAGAGCTTCCAAGGAAAGCAGTGGGAAAGGTGTGGAATACTGTCTTCTGTGTCATTAAAAATAATCTGGAAAACTGATCCCTTCCTTGCCCTGTCCATGAATTCTAGCACCCCAGTCAGTGGTTTGGGTGTATAATACTTACCATGTGCCATTTGAAATGTCTTAAATGTGGAACTCCTTAAATACTATTTTTTCTTAGGCCACTCAGAAATGGTGTAATTAAAGGAGATAATGTTTTCCTGATTTATTTCACTTTGATTTTGGGTCGTAGTGGACGTGATGCCAAGTCCTCCCCAACCACTGGCTGGTGTCCATAAATGGCCAATGGTAATGGGGAGAGAATTTATTCACACAGCATGATTCTTTTCCTTCATCTTGGGGTTGTACTTTGCAAGAAGTGCCTCTCAGCCACCTACTCAAGCACTGTGAAACAAAACCTTCAGCTTCTGTGTGTATTCAGTTGCCACACAGTTGAGCTGAGGGATGCTTTGGAAGTGTACCCATCTGAGCTGCCCAAATGCAGTGTGACTTCCAAAAACCACCTCACACAGCCCTGGACTGTGCTCCAGCCCTGGCCTGGAATCTGTGCGAGTCCTTGGTGGATCAGGGTCTGGCTAGTGGGAACAGACTCAATCTTTTTTTTTAAGAGAAACAGTTACATGTTGCCTTCATTATGCACAGGCAATACATGGGGATCCCTTTAATCACATTACTGCTGAAAGCTGTATTACCTGTTATTGCATTGATATTGCAGATTTCATGTAAAACTATTGATGTTCCTGTTCAGGACAGTGTTAGTCCTGTGACCAAGATTTCAGGTGCCTGCCATTAACCTCTAGTTCTTTCTCTCCCCTGCCCCCTTTTTAGAGGCCTTTGAGTCTTTGCTTCGCTTTGCTGAAAACCGCACAAGTTCCCTGTTTGAGACAGCTTACAGACCTATGGCAAAAGAAGCAGCAGAGCCTGTTAAGGAGCTTTTTACAGACATCTCTCTCTACATCCTGGGCGCAGAGACCACAGTGGAAAGTGCAGTTCTGCGGTTCTTTGACAGTCTCTTTCCTCTGGTGTACAGCCGGCTAATAAACCCAGGAATTACAGATCTGTCAGAGGACTATACAGAGTGTCTGCGGCTTACAAGGCAAGACATAAATCCTTTTGGACACTATTCTAAAAACATGGTTACAGAGCTGTCAAAATCTCTTTGGGCCAGCAGGATGCTGAGCCAGGCCCTGAGCCTGGGCATTGAGGTGATAAACAGCACGGAGCACGCCGCTCTGAGCAAGGAGTGCAGCAGGGCGCTGGTGAAGATGCAGTACTGCCCGCACTGCCAGGGCCTGACGCTCATCAGGCCCTGCGTGGGATATTGCCTCAATGTCATGAGGGGCTGCCTGGCCAGCGTGTCAGAGCTGGATGCACAGTGGAGGGAGTTCATCTCCACGCTGGAGTATCTGACTAATGAAATGGCTGCCTCGCACGAGCTGGAAGCTGCCCTGTCGGGGATCTGGAGCTCCATCAACGAGGCCATCCTGCACGCACAGCTGAATGGACCACAGCTCTCTGCCACAGTAAGTGCTCCCTCGTTATTTGTTACTCCTGTTCAGCAATTTCTCCTTCGGTGGATAAACATTTAAAGAAGTTGGTGTTGTCTTTGCAGCAGTTTTTAGTCTTTAACTAGATCTGTGTCTAATAATCCATGCAGACTTCACAGACAATTCTGATGGGGTTCAGTAGAGTCTGCTTTGAAATGAAAGGGTTGGGGGGATTTGTTTCTTTAGAAGGAACCAAGTAAAGCAAGACCTCTCCCTTGTCTGCACAGTTCTCTAAACAAAAATTTGGGGTCTGTGATACTGGATATCAATCAAGGGTTGTCCTGGTCTTTAGCTGTAGCATGTGGGGACATCCCACAGGATTTGGTGTAAGGGCCTAGAAAAGTGAGCTTTTAAATAAAGGCAAAAGAATTGACTTTCACAATTTTACAGTCCCTTTACTTTTGTGTTGACTGAGACATCAGGAAAGTACTACAGGTCTGTTATAAGTACACCTCTCATACAGAAGTTGGGAAAAGAGCATGAAAAAGTCCAAACTTATTTGGCAGCATTTACCTAAGTAAAGGATAAAAATGCACGTGAATTTGAAACAGCTTTGTGAGTGGTGTAGATTAAGGGGAAAGAACTAGGATGGTAGAACTGTCACATAAATAATAGCAGCACATGACAGCCAGGTGTTCTCTCAAGGTGTTGGAGATTAGGCTAGAAATTACTGCAATGACTGATGATGCAGCTGACTGCGTGTGTATGAAGTTAACACAACTGTCAGTGGAAAAAATATAGCAGTGTGGCTTTAAGCAGGGTATAAAGACTAATCTAAAAAATGCAGGTAGATCTGCCTGTCTTTAAAGTAGAGGAATTCTTGGAGGGAACAGAGATGGAAATGCACAAATTTAAATACGAAATTTCTGTGTAGAACTTTGGTCACCACATCGTGTAAGGGACAAGGTAATCTAGAGGTTCCACAGAAAGAAGCTGTGGCAGAGTCTGTTCTGAACAAAGGAAGGTTTTTTAATAGGAGAAGAATGCTTCTGTGTTTGCAGCCTTCCAAAATCCCTAATACTGCAGCTCCCTTCACTGTAGAACACCTGACAGAGCCATACCTAGAGTCAGTATAATACATAAATTATAAAAAATACCCCAACCACTTGTTGTAATCTGATAGAATTTCACTTGGTGTTTTAATTAAAACTCAGTTCGTATTGCCTCAGTTTTCCTTTCCTTTTCATGAATGGCAAACTTGCTAGTTTATCTGAAATCCAGAGATGAACATGGAAAACCTCTAAGAAATTTGTCCAGGTTCTTGAGTAGGACGGTGGGCACTGGAGCCTGCATGTGCTGCAGGTCTGCATTGTGCTGAAGTCTGGTTGGTGGTGTCACAATGTTCCCCATGGAAGAGTATTAAACTTTTTTTATTTACATGTACAATAAAAAAAAAAATAATTAAAATTATTGTACATGTCATGTACAATGTTCCTGCATCTGCCCCTATTTTCACTCATTAGTTGTTTTTAAATGAGTCTAAAAGGGAACCAGAAATCAAAGTACGCTATTACTATATATTGGTTTTATCTGACTATAAATGGATATCTCTGAAATCATTGTAGAGCTTCATTGCTGATTTCATGGACAGAATGCTAAAATAGAACTCTGCACTGCCTTTATCAGCCTCATAATTAACATGCTCTTGCTTAGCTTACTGAGGGGTAAAATTCATGATCCAGGTGAATATTGGATAATTATGGATGAACTCAATGAGTGTATTGCTTTTAGTTGATTTGGAAGTAGAATTCTCTCTAAGGTGTCTTTCAGGCTCTGGATTTTCTTTAAAGATTATTCAAATAATTTTATTTGGCGCCTTCTTAAGTTCCCTAGCAATACCTTTAAACATTTGCCTCTTCCATTTGGAATAAGTTCAGAAAATGCTGTTGTGTTTGAAATTCCATTAATTCTTTTTTCCCCTGAAGTTATCTTTGCTTTCTGTCACTGGCAGAACCTCCATGTGCAGAAGAAGGTGGTGTTGTGTGTTCTTCTCGGGGCTGCTCAGTAGGATGGCGAAGGATGTTTGAAAATAAAAGCTATGCCTTAGTGTGTGTTACCCTCGATCCTTTCAGTTGCCTGCAGAGTAAGATGATATTTAGAAGACAGAGCATGTTTCACTATTTGAACAAGCATTCATCTGCTACTGGTTTAAAATTTTCCTGATTAGTTACAGAGGATAACCATTATTTAGAAAATTGAGCCTAATTAAGCTTTATTTTCTCCTCTGAAGAAGCGGAAGGGAGTTCAATGCTCGGGTTCAGGATTTCCTGCTGGAGATGGCTTCTGGGAATCCAGGCTGCGATTCTCAATTACACTGGGGCCATTTGGTTTGTACCCACTGTTTTACTGTTGGTTTTATTTACGGGATTCTTTATTTTCCCCAGAAAAGATACGTTCTCTTTTCCTTCCCTAAGTGTTTGGAGACCTTTTTTTGCTTGTGAACTTTACTCTCCAGCTTCTGCAAAAGTGGAAATGTTCAGCTCAGGTAGTTTCCATTACAAATGCAGTAATTGGTTTCATTTGATTATAATGGAAAACTCATCCAGGAAAGCAGAGCACTCCTAGTAATCTTCATTTATCCTGAGGCAGCCTTAATTAATGCGCCTGCCCTTTTAGGAAACATTTTACATTTTTAATAGACAATATGGCTAAAAATTAGGGTTCTTTTTTTCTCTTGTTGCCTGCCTGGATGATAATGAATAATGGAAAGTTAGATTATGTTTTCTTTAAAATGGGGAAGGGCTGAAATAAACCAATAAACCACTTAGGATACTTTGCTCAAATGAGGTGCAGTCAATTGATATTAAATCTAAACCTAAAAATCCCATTTGTATGAGACGTGCATAACTTCAGGAGAGTGGCCTCTGCTGATCCTGTCCATTACAGCCAAGAGAATTGCCTGATTTGCTGGGATAGCAAGTGTGAAAGGTCACCTTTAAGATATTGGTAATCTCTCCTCAGATTGCTGGGGATGTGCCATGCCATTTGTTCAATGATGCTGGCTTGCATCCAGCTTACTTAGCCTAATGCAGGCCAGCCCGGGTCTGCAGCACCAGCAATCATCATCATTGCTTTCATCTGCTCAATCTAATTGTCCTTCCTCCTGCTAGGAGCCCTGGCTGCCTCGTGGTGCCAGCTACACACACCCACTGGGTCTACCCTTCCTTAGCATGTTCCTCTTTATTTCCTTTGCTGCCTTTGTGTTTTAAAGCTGGTCTCCCTTTTCACGTGTTCAGTTACTGCATTGCTGTACGAACTCTGTACTTACGCATCGTTCCTGACGTTAATTTTATTTTTTATTCAGAGTGAAAGTAAACTACTCTCAGCTGAAATACAGAGAGGAGCAGGAGGAGAGGCAGTTCTGAAGTTCTGTGGTGCTGGCACTTCAGGCAGGCGTGTCAGCAGGTGGGGTGACAAGCACTGCCCACGCTCCTCGAGCCAAATCCCACTGCGGTGTTCCCATGGCTCGTGTAGGGCCAGCAGGGACGTGCAGTCCTGCTCCAGCAGGATGCTGGAAACAGAATGGATTTCTGTTGGATCAGAAATGGCTGGAATCTGACCAGTTCCCCCAGCTCCAGGTCTGAGTGCTTCACTTTGGGTCTCCAGTGAGGCTTGGCCGTCCTGCCCCCACAGTGGCACTGCTGCTTCTGCCAGGCACCCGTGATCTGGGGGATGGGTTTCCTGCTGGACCAGTGGGCACTCGTGAGTCGCTGCCTGCCCAGGCCCAGATTTCCTTTAGCTGTGCCAGTTCATGGTTCCAGAGGTTCCCCTCTCCTGTCTCTGGAACAGAATCCCTTTGCCTGCCTGCCCACATGGTGGGAAATGCAAAGGGATGTGTGCTAGCAGAATTTTTGGAATGTGGGAAGGCACGTGTTTCTCTGTGTTCCTGCTGCAAGGAGCTCATAAGCATAAAGTATTTATCTTCTTGCTAATGTTATAATGGCTGAGAAAGCATTAAATGAGGAGAATGTAAAAAAGCCACAGACCTGCTATTTTTACAATGGATAACGTTTGGCAACAGCAAAGTCCAGCATATTGTGTTTTGTGATTTTAGGAGTAATAAAAGCAAAAGCTAATAAAAGGTTTGATAGGGATTATAAAACCGAGATATGATCAGAGATTAAGCACTAGGAGAAAGCAGAAAGATGTGCCTGGAGGCAGTTAATTTCTTGGAGACAAGCTCACCAATTAATGTGGTAACACTGATAAAAAAAGTGATAGGAGAATAAACTTTGGGAAGAAGAGCAGATAGAGGCAGGAAAAATACAGAAAGGGAGGGACGTTTAAGATGCAAGATGCATCTTAATTGCAGGAGTGTCAGGAAATAGTGGCACAGAAATAGTGATTGTGATCAAAATTGGATCAAAATCAATGACAACCTTTCTATGAATTGTAAAGACATCAAGGAGAAAGATGGGTAATATTGAGAAAAGATCCACTAAATAGCATTTGTATTTTAAAGGATCTGGTTTCAGGTTGTAATGAGGGAGACTCTCTGGTGCCTATTTTTGGCAGATCATTTGAGTGTTGTTTCTTAACAGTTCATGTGGCTCAGAAGAAATGCAAGAAAGACATGAGAAGGTGAAAGCTTCTAGCAAGGTCTGATGTCCTTGCTGACAAAGAAACTCCAGACAAAGGAGTTGGGCTTTCCACGCCTGTCCGGCCACTTCTGCTGTGGCCCTTTGCAGTTGGGGATGTCACTGGGACCTAGGAGGCAAATTACACAGAATTAACCACAAATTAGAGCTTAGGGGAGTTAAAAAAAAACGACCAAACAGAAAATACATGTAGATAGATGGTTGTTCTTGGTGGCTGGTTGATCAATCTCCTCCCATCAGTGGCTTTAAATGTTGCATTTAACCAAAACAGATGATCCCTGCTGAGAAGCAGCATATAGGACCTTTGCACTGAGCAAGCAAACTATGTAGACATCTTCTAGATTCAGTTTAAGGATAGAAGGAGGCATCTGCCTGTGGAAAAACATACTTGGGGTATCCTGGAATGCCTGTGTTACTGCAGTGGCCTTGAGCCAGAACTTACAGGGGAGGGGCCTTTGGGGAAAACAAACATAAAATCTTACTATAAATTTTCTGGTAAAAATAAAACAGTGTCTGGAAGGCTTACAGAAAATAACAGGTGTCTTAAATTATGAGGAATGCAGAAATAAACAAAAAAGATCTGTTAAATGGTCACCTTTAGGGAAAGCAAAGCTTAGAGAAAAGAGTGCCAAATTTGCAGCAGCGGGAGGTTGATGCACAGTAACCTTACAAATTTGAAAAGGAAGTGGCAGTACTACGAACAAAATAACTTTGTGCTGAGTGAGTTCACAGCAACAAAGAGTTTCTGCCAGCCAGTAATGAACTACTTGATTAATGACATTGAATGGTATCATAAAACACTCCTGGAGACTTTGGAGAACACTCAGGGCTGAACTCAGGTGCTTCCTTCCTGCAATTTTTCCAATTCAAATGATCAACACCAGCTGTCAATAAGTATAAAAACTGTACTTAGCAGAGGTTAAAGCAGTATATTCAATTCCTTGTGGTTAGAGTACAGAAAACAACCATAAAAAATGGCAGGGAAAGTTATGTTACTTTAAATGACATTTTGCTTTTTCTAAGCACTTAGCAAGAAACCTCCTCTGAAAACAGAGCCTAGAGGAGCCTTCAGCTGTGGTGGGGTTTCTGTTAAAGATCTCCCAGCAGCCCTGTCTGATTTAGCATTTAGAATTTCTTGCAGTCCTTTCATATTTGGTTCTCATGAACTCAGGTTATGTGAATGTACATCAGGTTCAAATCCTTTGTGAATCCCAGGGCAGGAGGAGACCTTTCGAAAACCAGGGGAATTGCCCCAAGGGCACACCTTGCAATGACCTGTTTCTGTGGGAAAGGGAAGAGGATGGCTTTCACCATGGTGTAAAACATGCAAAAATAAGTCAGCATTACATTTTTGGTTTGTTTCTCTTGGGCTTTATACTCATTAAGATACTGTTCTCATCTCATGGTCAGTCATGAGTGAATTTTTAAAAAGCAGCAGTGGAGCTGTATCTCTGGAATCAACCGAATTTCATGGAGTGTAAGCATCTAATTCTTGTAGTCAGCTTTGTAAGTCTTGCCACGTGCAATTTGCTTGATTTAAAAGCATTTTGACACTTGAGTACTGTAGAAGTATTTCTGGAAATAATAATCTAAATTGTTTAATGCATTTTCCTTATTTCCATCTGTTACAGAAGTCCTCTGGAGAATTAGAGCTCATGTAGCCTTGAACAGCTCCCTGGGGGGATACAAGGAGCTTTCTGGCCCCTGTTGGGTAATGACAGTTCTCTTCCATGCAGGTGTTTGACACCACAGAGTAGCCTGATTTCCTGGTGGTAAGGATCATCTCATCTGTAGCGATGGAACTGCTTGAGATGAAGTATTTATGTCAAAATGGAGTAGGTTAAATTGAAATACATATTTCCAAAAATCTATTATCAAGTGGAGCAGGAATAAAGAAGCACCACGTAATTACAATGGCATTAGTTCTGAGACTGTTTGCTGGGTGTTATCCAGCTGTCATGTTGTTTGACTAAACATGTAGCTAAGAATTTGATTTAACATAAATTGTGCAGCCTTCAGTTGCTTTTGCAGGAGTGATGATGCATTTGCATGGATGTGTCTCTTCATCCCCAAAGGCTTCCTTCACAAGGCCCATCTTGCCTCCCAACTGGCTGCTGACTTGCTGATAATGCTTAAGCACACTGTTAATGACTCATTAGTCTGTAGTAAGATAAAAAGCTCTTTTCTGCCTGCTGGAGCAGTATTCAAGTTCTACTTTTCATTCCCTAAATCTTGGATTTTGTATAAGTATGTAACCTAAAAGGCTTACGTTAAACATTGATATCAGTGGAATTGATGGATGTAGCTTTTAACCTGCTTTTGGTCTGAGACCAGCTTTATCTGTGATTAATCATTTATGGTTAAGGTTTTGGGACCATGTGTGTTTTTGTGACCGTTTGGCTTTTTTTAATTTCCAAAGCATTTGTTGAAAATGTGTCAGGTATTTGTGTGTGTTTGTGGGGTCCCAGAAATGCTGTTAGGTGAGTGTTTTCTGGAGATGTGCATGCATGCTGCTTCAACCCAGATGAAATTGTGCATCGTCTGGGTGCTTCTTCTCCATTGCATGTGCTAATGAATGCTGTAGGGCCAGCTGTAGGGAGCAAGGACAGCAGGTTAATGGTAAGTAGAAAGCAATAGTAGCCTGCTTTCAGAGCAAGAGGCCTAAACAGTGCTGTAAAAATGAATTTTTAAAAAAGAGAATTCACTTTGTATTATGGATACTACCTGGCTGTTAGGTAAAATAATTCAGTGGCGATAAATCCCTGAACTTTACATTTTTTTACTTCATTGTTGTTTTCTTTAGGCATAAAAACAGTGATACCTCATTGATGCTACTTCTAAATAGATCCTTAAAAGTGCATGGCTGATGGAGCAAGTGTCCCTGACCCTTGCAGGGCTGCTCAGCCTGTCCCTCTCTGATGTTCACGTGCTGTCCAGAGCAACACAAGTATCCACAAGCACTTGTGCACACACTGATAGTCACAGCCCACCGCTTTTCTTCACACCTTCAAAGCTGTGTCTTTTTTAATGTGGGTAACCTGCTCAGCTCTGAAAGTGCAGCAGCAATTTTTATTTAATAAGAATGAGCTCATGAGTTCTACTGTGGACTTGGTTTAGTTTTTCTCAGGGCTGTGTATTGGTGTGATATGGCCACTTTTTCTAAAAACAGCTGCTTTGCTTCAGTTTGTTTTACAAACCCAGACTCTGGAATTTTTCAGCACCACCTTATGGTTCCTGGAGAATTAGATCCTGGGAACTCTAGCAGCAAGTATAATTAAAAGTAAATCCCAGAGTCATCAGCTGTTTTAAACATGGTGAGAATGGCGCTCATTTCCCCCCCAAAGCTGAAAATGCTGAAGGATACCTCCATGGTAATGTGAGTGTCCTGTTTGACTTTAGCTTGGTGCTGTAGGAGAGGAGGATGTGCCCAAGGCAGGATATGAGCTCCAGAACACAAGGCCTGTCAGAGCCATAATCATAAAGCTGCCAAGAGAGCAGAGCTGTAATTTCCCAGAGCCAGGGCTGTCACTGAGCACTCTCTATCTTCCCTGGAATATGAGCCTGGTGTCAGCGCTTCACCATTATTAGAGTTGAAAGATGAAGGACGTAAATATGGTAAGAGTCCAGGATTTTGCTTGAAGCACAGCACTGAGCAAGGCAATCAATGGGTGGGATAATATTTATGGAAATGATGATACTCAGGATGACAGATGATGTGCTCAGTGTTTCAACGAGAGTTGTGTACACTTTATTCATTGTTTCTACTTCTTTCTTTTTTATTCTATGCACTTAATGTGAGCCTCCCCAGATTATGGAAGTCATCTGCTGAAATTGAGTGTTATTTTCTATTATGAAATCAATTTAAACTACAAAAGAGAAATTAGATGTGCAGGTTCTTTTTACGAACCTGACTTTCTGCATTGTGGTTTGTTAAATATGATGGATTTTGTAGCAGCAATGCTTTAGAATTTTGGCACTTCTGTTTGTTGTGGTTAATTTTTGGTCTTATAAATTAACAAGGCATGGAACAATGAAGTTGGAGTGTTGCTGGGTTGGGGTCCAGTCCCTGGTAAAAAATGCAGCTCGAGCATATTGGCAGCGAGGCTGCTTGTTATTCATTGTGAGGCGTCTGGCTATGGGAGTGTTAGATGTTTGACAGCATTGAATAGATTCCAGTCAGCCATACAAACTACCTCCACTGGAGTGGAAAGGACCATAAAATTGTTTTAGCAACAGCTAATTCTCCTGAGTTTTTTAAGGCTTTTTTCCCCTTAGTTTTTCTTTAACCATTTGGTTGCCAGTAGAGGATTTGCCAATTCAAACAATAAATGTTCCCAGATTAATTTCATTTTTAAGATTGTTCAGAAAGCTTTTAATTGATTTTGCATTTAACATAGTTTAGATTTTGTGGGGAAAATGACCAAAAACCCCAAACAAACACCAGCCATCTGAATTGTACCTTGAACAGTGTTACATTTTGTTGAATATAAAAACTGAACTGTAAAGTAACTTTTAGCACTGTTTTTTCTATCAGTAACTTCCAGTCCTTTTTTTATCAGCGAGGCCTGAGGGGGCTAATCTGTGAACTTGTAGGTCTTCATTTCGTGTCCCTGCTCACCTTTTAGGGGCTGCAGTGCCAATCAATCTTAGTGCTGCAGGTTCTTTTACAAACAGCTTGGGGCATTGTCTGTTCAATCTCCAGCTGAAATTGTGTGATAATTCTTCTGTCTTTACTTTCAATTCCTTTAATTTTTTTTTAAATTTTTTTTTTTTTTGCTCCTAAGCAGCTTTTGGTGCAGCCTTAGAAAGGCCACATCTCTCTGTAGGCTTCAAGTATTTAAAAGGAAATGCAGGTCTTCTCTAAATGCAGGGACAAGTCCAGTAACTACCATTTATAGTTCCATTTTCCCTTACATAAACTGTGCCCACTTCTCTGGTTTGTATAGACATAGGTGGACTGGAGAAAAACTCCGTGGGAGTTTTGTATAGATGGACTAGAAGAATTAAAAAAAAGTAAAGCTGTGGACATCAGTCTGTGGATTCAGTGTGTGAAAGAACATAAAAACATAAAAACCTGTCAGATATTTCATGTGACTAGTGCTGGCTGCCTCCCAGTGTGCCACAGTTCAGGCATGAGCTGGAGCCATGTCTGGAGACACAGGGACAGCAGCTTTGGGATGTACCACGGCAAGATGGAGAGTGAGGAGGTCCTCAGCTGTTACAGCTTCCCTGAAGGCACTTACAGGAACCTGGGGATAATGTTCAGGTTTTCCATTTGTCTTGAGTTCAGGGCTTCGACCTGCTGACAGTAGATGGGCCATGGGATTGGAGTGAAAAGCCACTTGGCTCTGTTGTCACCTTCTGCCCCAAAAGAGGCTGCCTCTTGTGAAGACCTCTGTCTTGTACACTGGGAAAAATGACATATTTCATCCAGCTGAGGAGAAACTTTCCTTTTCCTCTCCTGTTTCCCAGCAAATCATTCAGTTAGGTTAACATTAATTGGAAAAATTGAGGAAAAAATCACCATTACCAGCATTTGGTGTTACAATAGAAATGCTGTAATGCTTCCTAGCTGCGCTAGGGAGGGCAGCAGCATCAGCACACGGTGCTGAAATGGTCAGATTGTGAATGAACCTGGGGCACAGCTTGGAAACAGGAGCCTGGTGGCTCATGGGGTGTGTGCCCTTCTGTGGCAGATGAGGTGAAAGGCCCTGGTGATTTTGTTGTGCTTCTCTAGTAGTGAAGCTTTATTTTACTCTTCTAGTCTGTACTTGATGTATGGAGTGTACCCTTGGTTCTCGTTCCTCATATGCTCTCTATATTGTTATTACATGCTTTTCCCTCTTTTTTCTAGTGAGTGAGTGTGACACAGATGGGAATTTGGGGGAGAAAGAGCTCAGGCTCGAGGAACACATCTTTTAGGGAACAGAAGATTGCAGGAAGAAGTTAAACAAGGCAAAATCTCAGGAATTGTTCATCATGTCTGGGAAGGAATTGTACATCATATCTTTATTCGTGACAGGAATTTCTCATTTATGTTTCTGAACTGCTGGACATTGGCAGAAGGGGAGAGAGGCACACACAAAGAACTGAAACAGTGATTTGAGGTAACAGAGAAAAATTACACTATTCATAGTTAGAATGAGACGGGCGGTGGTTTTGAGAGAATCTTGTTTGTATGGAAAGGAAAAAGGGCTAACCCAGGAGAAAGAGATGTAGAAGAATATGGAGGCAAAGCAGTGGGAAAGGAATGTAGGAAATTGAGGTACAAGACATGGAAAAGAGCTAGAAAAACAATTATGGACACCCCCCTGTATTTGAAGAGTCTGCAGTGCTGGTGAGGCCCTATCAACATCAGTATTGTCTGTCTGCCCCTCAGACTGTCCTGCTTGGCTAATCCACCATTTCAAGCTGGTTTTAGCCATATTTTGCCTATGCTGGAGAAGGCTTGGCTGAACTAATCTGTGTGTGAGTTCTCCAGAGCATTCAGCCTGACCTTCTCAGGTGTTTGCTTCCCTGCTGCTGATACCAGGGGAGGGACAGGAGTGTGTCCCCCTCTTTCACACGCATGCCACAGCACATCTTCAGGGCTTTTGTTCAGTTTTTTTTTGCTCCTCTCCCTTTAATTGGTCCTATGGGTTTTACAAGAAAAAGGCACTTTGTGTTTTGTTGGGGTTTTTGTGAGGTATGTGATGCATTTCCCTGCAAGCTTTAATCATTAAGTATAATCTGTACTTCTCCTTGTCTACGCTTGCCCAGGATATGCCCTCAGCTGTGGGGCTTCATCCCTGATGGAATGATGAAGTCAGCTTCTTGCAGGATTTGAGCTGCTCCATTGGAAGACTCTGAATTTTGATATGAGCTTAATTCTTCATGATGATTAGTTGAAGTGACATTTTTCATGATCTGACAGTAAAAAAGAATGGCTTGGTCATTACAGTTAACTATGAAAATGTGTAATCAGTCCGTGGTTCTATTTTAAGACTACATGTAGTAACCCAGGATTTCCAATTCATAAGAGATGATACACTTTACAAAGTCTTTTCATGTTTCTCCCAGTGCATGTGAACCCATGAAAATGTTTCATCACTTCTTTACAGTATTCTGTAGTGTAAATACCATCTTTTGACATCAGACTCCAAAGAAGTGGTCTTTGTCCCATCCTTACTTTGTGCACTAATGGATGAGTGAGACTTAAAATATTGGCTTGTCATTGCAAGGGCTGAGTGGTTCTAGTTTTCCTTGTGTACATTGTCTGTTTGTAAAATGCTTTCTGAAAGGTTAGGGACAGAAGACCTCATGGCCACTTTTGCTTTGGATCATCTGATTTTCTTGAGCTGAGCCATAAGACTGTAAATTCTTTTCCATTTTTGCTCTATTTTTTCCCCCCAACATTTCTTAAATTTCTGAGGGAAATTTCTCCAAGGAAGTACACTTACTCAAACAGCAGAAGGGAAACAAAGATTTTAAAATCTGCTTGGATTTCATAGCCTTCAAAGCTGTGTGGCCTTGCAGGGTTTGTGGGACAGAGCTCAGTCCTGCTCTGTTCCCCACCTGACCCTCTTCAGCCTTGTCCCACCCAGCCATTGCTGCCACCTGGGGAAGGTGTCACAGAGA
Organism: Anomalospiza imberbis; assembly: GCF_031753505.1. Taxonomy (NCBI): domain Eukaryota; kingdom Metazoa; phylum Chordata; class Aves; order Passeriformes; family Viduidae; genus Anomalospiza; species Anomalospiza imberbis. The sequence goes on from NC_089690.1 coordinate 25,336,701, forward strand.
TGAATTTCCCACAAAGTTCCTGAACCCAAACTATCTCTTGCTTTGGTTTTGGAAGCTGATTATCTTTTGGTATAAAAGTTTAGGGTTATTTTAGGGTCATTTCTCACCAACACATTGGTCATGATTAGGAAAATAATCTCTCTTTTTGAGTGATTTGAGTGGTTTTGCTCAAGTGTTTGCTTCTGAAGTCTTTTTCCAAGTACTCCCTTGTTTCCCTTTTCTCTTTCATCTTAGAGTTTTAGATTTTTAAAATATACAGAGAAAAATTAGGTACTGAAAGCATAAGCAATCCAATGCTGTGTTACTTGGACTTGGCATTATTTAATTTACTTTTTCATCTGCATACTCTCTATTCTTTCACAGATTTAATGGGGGAGCCCCACTTTCACTTATCCCCATGCTGCTTTGCTTGTCTCTTGCAGAGTAAGGGACTAATAAATTGAATGTACTTCATATAGCTGCCTTTTCATTAGGAAGTGTCTTCAACATATATGGCAATCAGGCCACTGTACTTGAGGTTAACCCCCAGCCCTCTCTGAGCTCAATCCTGAAAAATAAACAGAACTCTGGGAAAAGAGGTTTACTTGGCAGAAGGATTGAGCTAACATTATGGATATAAAAACACAGGGCTCAGTTCTGCAAGGATCTGAGCAGTCTGGCCCCAGTCCCATAAAGCACTTAAGCCCAGGCTTCGTTTTCAAGTGAGCAGGAGATTGAGTGGCAGCTGGAAAGGCTGAACTGCCAATCCCTGGCCCATGTGCAGCAGGACTTGGGCTCCTCACTCAGCTGTGCCCCAGCCAGGGCTGCTCCTCCACGCCCAGGGGGGATGGCAGCTCCCAGGCAGGGGATCAGCTCCAGGGGGGATGGCAGCTCCCAGGCAGGATGGCAGCTCCCAGGCAGGGGATCAGCTCCAGGGGGGATAGGTGGGATGGCAGCTCCAGGTGGGATAGGTGGGATGCTAGCTCCCAGGGGGGATGGCAGCTCCCAGGCAGGGGATCACCTCCAGGGGGGATAGGTGGGATGGCAGCTCCCAGGCAGGATGGCAGCTCCCAGGCAGGGGATCAGCTCCAGGTGGGATAGGTGGGATGGCAGCTCCAGGGGGGATAGGTGGGATGGCAGCTCCAGGTGGGATAGGTGGGATGCTAGCTCCCAGGGGGGATGGCAGCTCCCAGGCAGGGGATCAGCTTCAGGGGGGATAGGTGGGATGGCAGCTCCAGGGGGGATAGGTGGGATGGCAGCTCCCAGGCAGGGGATCAGCTCCAGGTGGGATAGGTGGGATGGCAGCTCCAGGTGGGATAGGTGGGATATCAGCTCCAGGTGGGATGGCAGCTCCCAGGGCAGATGGCAGCTCCCAAGCAGGGGATCAGCTCCAGGTGGGATAGGTGGGATGGCAGCTCCAGGGGGGATGGCAGCTCCCAGGCAGGGGATCAGCTCCAGGTGGGATAGGTGGGATGGCAGCTCCAGGGGGGATAGGTGGGATGGCAGCTCCCAGGCAGGGGATCAGCTCCAGGTGGGATAGGTGGGATGGCAGCTCCAGGTGGGATAGGTGGGATGGCAGCTCCCAGGCAGGATGGCAGCTCCCAGGCAGGGGATCAGCTCCAGGTGTGATAGGTGGGATGGCAGCTCCAGGTGGGATAGGTGGGATGGCAGCTCCAGGTGGGATAGCTGGGATGGCAGCTCCAGGTGACAGCACTGGGGTTCCTGGGAATGGGCACCTGGGCAGGTGTCAGGTGGTGCTGCCAGAGCCTGGTGCTTGCAGGGGCTGGGCAGACCTGCAGAGCTCCCCGATCTCCCTTGTGGGAGAGGAAGGGAAAGGGATGGAAACGCTCCCTTACACCTGACAAGGCGTTCCCACCATGCAGTGAATTCCCAGCTGGGCTGTGAGGGCTTTGTGCCCAGCCTGTCCCCTTTTCCTGAGCCAGGCTCCTGCTTGCAGCCCTGTGCACAGGAGCTGTGCTGCCCAGGAGGAGCACAGGAATCAAAGGGGCTGCTCTGCAAGGGGAGAGGGAGTGAGCCCAGGGCTGCTCTGTCACTCAGCTGTCAGCCATCCTGGCATTTTCCTGATGAATTAGCCTCTGTAGATGCTTTGTGGCTTGGCTAACAAAGAAATTTTTCTTCTTTACCAAATTCCCTAGGGCTACCCCTACAGTACATGATTTTACCAAGATGATTTTTTTAATACTTTGAAAATGAAATACAGAGCATTGAATGAAAAGAGAAACCATAAACACTTATAATTTTATCATGTGCTTTTTCCTTGGTTTAAGATCGTGATAAAGCTGCATTTTTGAGACATCCCCAGTGTCTGCTTAATAAGTTTTTCTAATTTTATATGCTGTTTTTGTGTGCTTTTCCTCCAGAGACCATGGGTTGGTTTTTTGGATTGCAGGGTACTTGTGTGTGTGTTTTATAGTTTTACAGGCATTTATGATGTTTAGTGAGCAAGCACTAATATATTTTGTGTGTGTGGTGTAAGTTACAGGTACTTACCCCTTAAGGATATTGCTTTTCTGTAAAGTGAAGTGAGTACTGTGGTCATCAATCTTTCTTTGCTCTCCTTAGTGTGTTTCTGTATCACTAGTGCTGACTGTTATTAGGATCTTTCTGAAACTGATTCGCTGTCTGAATCTTGCTATTCTGATGGCATTGACAACTAATGGAAATCAGTCTTCTGGTCTTTAATTTTTGGACCCTGGTGTAAGTTGGTGTTACAGTATGAGATGACATTCCCTTTATTTTTGCATTGATGAGCATTCACAAAGTGGAGGTGACAAAGTTAAGGCCACGCATTCCTGTGTTCTGCAAAAAGTCCTGATGGGCTTTCCACGAAACCATCAAACTTCCTTACTTTGAACCAGCTTGGAAGTGAAGTACCTAAAAGGCACCACGGCTTCAAAAGTGTATTTTTTTTTTTTTTGAGGTGGCTGCTGACAGAAGGAAGTTGCAGGAAAATGAGTGGAACAAAAGGTTAGTTCTGATTCGATAGACATGGCTGGCATTGCAAGCAGCCTCACCTCCCACCCTGCATAGCAATGAGCAGGCAGCTTGGTGAGAAAGTTCAAACTGCAGAAGATTATCCTTTCACAAATAAATTCTTTTAACAGGCCCCTGTTGAAAAGGGTAAGATTATACCTCTGAGGAGAAGTACCTCTCTGAAGAAGTGCTTACGCCACTTACAGCTTTTGGAAACTCTTAAATCTGTTTGAGTAAAAGTAACAAACTTCTCTTCCTTCAACAAGATACACATTTTCTGTCAAGAACAGGCCTATTAATTTTGAATTACTTAGGGACCTTATACTCTGTAGCGGAAAAAAAAAATACTGAGATTTGCATAGCAAAATATTCTCTTTTTATTGCTGTGCTTTTTTAGTGCCTGAAAGTTTCTTCAACTTCCAAGCCACAGCACATTTTTATATTTCAGCTCATTTGCCTGTTATGAGTGTGCACTTGGCATTCTTTTGACACAAAGCATTGAGTTACAGTGCCATCCACGTTCAAATTATGGACTGGGAATATCCAAATACAGGCTGTCCCAGTAACTTTTTCACTACTCCAGTGTAAATACAGGAGCTCTCTAAATATACTGAACATAGGCAAGATCATACTCATAGAGTTTACTAGAAGTGGAGATGTAAAAAATGTGGTTAAATGAAAGTATTTTGATCTGTTTCAAACACATCATCTAAAGATTAAATGTGACAGTGATGATGATATGCCCAAAGTGTGTGTATTGAATTTAAGTACAAATTTGGAAATTGATGTAATGTTATTTACAACTGTTAAAGTTAAATAAGGTCCCAGTTCTGCTCCAGGTATGAATCAAGAGTGAAGTATGGTGAACCCCAGTGGTAGGAGCCATGGTGAACAAGTTTTCTGGGATATTTTGGTGATGTGACATCAAACATACATATTTTTGTGTGTAACTGGTCAGTTTGATGTTTATGACTTTTCTAAATTCGCTTTTGCCAAACAGATGTTATGTCCATTTGCTTGAGGCGATAGAACTTTTTTGAATGTGAAGATATTTTAAGAAAAAACAAGCCCATCATATTTAAAAATCAGAACTGTTAATTTTAATTTTCTAAAATTTTTCATCTTTTTTGTCAAGATAAACATAAAATGTTTCTAATAAAACAAGCTGACGTGATTGGTATTGTGCTCTTGCACATTTTTTTGTACTGGAAATGGTCTTGCTTGCTGCTTTAATAAAATCTGATTTTGAATTTGATCAGAATCTTTTGATTCTGAGGTGAGTTTCTTGACAACCTTGACGTTATTTAGGTTTTATTTAGTAAATAGATTCTTATACTGACATGTGAGTAAAATGTCCATAATAAACTATGGGAAAACTTGGAAAAATGGGAAAGAAAGTGGATTTTCTGTGACATTTCCCCTGAGCTGTGTGATCTCCATGTGCTTGCCACATTTTGAGGGGGAGCTCGTGTCTGTCAGAGGTTGCTGCCATCGTTGGGACTGAGATCTGGTGCTTTGCTGCGTGAAGATTTTGCTGGCTGTGATGAAAGCAGTGCTGTCCTACACGCCTGAAAAACTGCATCTTCTTGTGAGTTGCAGGGAGGGAACATTTTGACCACCATATAAAAGCCTGGGTGCTGCTAAATATTCCTGAGCAAGTCCCTGTTCCTTGTAGAAACATCACTCCAGCCTTCCAGTTGCCGCTTTTTTCTGTTTCCTTATGGAAGGACAGTGGAGCAGGAACACAGGACATGATGGTTTGAGGTTTGATTAGGGGGATGGATTCCTCTCATGTGAGGAAAGGCTGAAAGAATTGGGATTGCTGAGCCTGGAGGAGAGAAGGGATCAGGGTGGCCTCACTTCCAGTGCCTGAAGGGAGCCTGCAGGACAGGTGGAGAGGGACTTCTTACAAGAGCCTGGAGGGACAGGACAAGGAGAAATGGCTTCAAACTGGCAGAGAGTAAGTTTATATTAGGAATTAGGAAAAATTCTTCCCTGTGAGGGTGGTGAGGGCCTGGCACAGGTTGCCCATGGAAGCTGTGGATGCCCCATCCCTGGAAGTGTCCCAGGCCAGGCTGAACAGGGCTTGGAGCAGCCTGGGACAGTGCAAGGTGTCCCTGCCCATGGCAGGGGTTGGAACAAGATGATCTTTAAGGTATCTTCCAACCCAAAGCATTCATGACTTTGTGAGCCTTGCAGAGCTGGGCCTTGTGGCAGTCAGAGGCCAGCAGGTCCTTCAACAAGTCGGGGTGTCAGGGAAGGCTGAGGAGCGAAATTCAATGCTTAATGGGTGGAAAAGAGAAATCTGAAACTCTGGAGTTGTATTAATCCCAGCTCCTGTAGCCAGATCAGGTGCAGACACTTGGGATTGTGAGGGAGCTGCAGGATTCGCTCCTGAGGATTATGAACAAATAAAGCTGCATTTCTTCTCTTGTCCTCTGCTGTCATGGACAACTTTATGTGTAACTTGGTTACCCAAAACCCTTGAGAATTACTCCTGCAAAAAACAATGAAAGTTTATCTTTGTGCTGGGAGGCATTTTCAGGAGTGTAGCATGTGGACTGTATTGTTTTTTGTTTTTTTTTTTCCCCTCAGAATTCATAGAAATCTTTTCCTACTGTCTCCATTTGATGGCATTTCAGATGTATGGATAGATTCTAAAAATTATCTTCTGGTCTTTAGGTACGGTTAATATTGCCTTATTTTGGCAGTGGTTATGGGCCTTCAGATTTTAGACTAAAGAAAACATCTGGCTTTTCACTCTTAAGTGTTTTCTGAGACATGCACATGCTACAAGGAGATTAAAACAAAGTGAGAAAGGTTTTTATAGGAATGGCCTTTTTTTAAGATACCCAGGTTTTAAAAGTAAATGAATATGGGATAGAAAACTGCTTTTTGACTGCTGTGAAATTAATTTTTCAAATTTTTGCTGTCATCCTAGCAAGTGCAGAGGAGACAATACACATGCATGGTTTAATATAGTTTTATCAACAAAAACCATGGCAAGTCTGAAAGTTATTCAATTCACAGTACTGCAGAACACTCTGTGTTTTGTATGTCTCTTGAATTTCCATGGAACATTGTAGATTTGGGAATAGAGGGGTCAGATTTCCAAATAAACAGTATTTCAGAGTTTATTTGATTAGGGCATTTCCACTGTGACATGGATATCTTTTGTTGGATAATTCAGTCACAAGTGGAAGTGAATTCTATACATCCTGTTAATTTTGCCCTCTGGCTTGCTTGCTGGAATAAGTCTTTTTCATATGTTTATTAATGGAAGTGATTTCTTCTCCTGTATTGTTCCCCTGTTTCTCAAGCAGAAAAAAACCCTATTTTTTTAATGGAACAAATCTTATTTATACAGGAAAATTCTACTTAGGAATCCATCTTGTTTTGCTCTTCAAATTAACTCTCAGGAAAATTAATTAGCTGTCTTTTTTCCATATGATTATTTGACTTTGAGGGTTGCCATCAGAGCAGTAGGGGGAACTTCCTGAACCTTAACAATGCCTGTATTTCTCTCAGGCCCTATTGCACACAGAATTGCAGCTACTAGAGTGAATAAATTTATTTGGTGGTGTAATCCTTCACCAATGGAAATAGCAGTGGTTCTGAGTCGTCAGGCAAACATTTATAAAATTAGATTGGCTTAACTGGATGCCAGCAGTAGCTACTGTACTGTGCTTCATACTGGAGTTGAATATACAGAATGCCAGTGAAGTTTGAAAATCTAAAAGAAAATAGCCAAAAGCAGCACGTGTTCAGATGAGGAATTTGGTCATGCATGTTTTCCAGCAGCTGTTTTTATTTTAGGTTTAATTTAAAATACATTCAGTTTAATTCCATGTTCAGAATCATCAAAGCCTACCAAAAATCCTCAGATTTTGTTTCACAGAGATCATTATCAAGTTCTGAGCAATTGTATGTTTATTACTTTCATATTTTACATTTCTGGGGTTTCATGTACTACCCAAGGGCATGGTCTAGCTCAAAGAATAACAGGAATCAGCATGCTTTTCATTTACCCTTTTTCATTAGAGGCAATCTATATTAAGACCTGTTTTAGTAACAAGCCAGTTTTACTTTTTAACCTCCCATGTGTTTTATTAGGTTGCTGAGATTTTAATTTTTTTATTTTGTAATGGTTATGAAAAGAAAATTAGTTCGGTCTCGATTCCCATTCATGCTATTGCAGACAGACAACTTTATGTAAAGGTAGCAAAAAATGTCTGCTACAAGCACTGCCCAAATTACATTTCTTATATTAAGTAGTCTCAACCCAAGACATCTGAGATTTGGGCTCCAGGAGACACTGAAACATCTGGAATTCAGGAGAGAGTTTTCTCTCCCTCATTGTTCAGTTTTTGCTCTCTGTCTCATTATGGTGACAGGTTTTGTCATGTCTGGTCTTACCAATCAGAAAAAAAGTGGGACTAGCAATTTTTAACAGTTTTTGCTTAGGAAAACCAATACCAGCCTGCTGTTTGCTGGTGTTTGTTAAACTGTGGCTGAAGGGTTTGAGTCAGCTGCTTGCTGTAGACAAGTTATTGTTCCATTTATCCTGGATGCATATTGGATAGTGGAAGTGGTCATGTTTACTCGACTCTCAGGATGCTTTCAGCAGATTTTAATAACCAGTTCCAGGTAGCACAACACCAGGCCAAACTGAGCCCCAAGTGTACAGGACTGTACAAGTGTCTTGCCTATATCTAATCATGTTGCCTTGCAGAAGTCTAAAATTGAAAATCAAATGGTAATCATGGTAAGTTATGTGGTAATTAACTGACCCCAGGTATGTATGTATTCCCCAGCTTTAATTTTTTTTCTGCAGCCAAATGACGACTTTTATTCTCACTGGTCTACCATGCTCTTGCTTCAAGACCTTGCTCCTAAACAAGACCTTCAGTTCTATCCCAGTAGATGGTGAAAATTTAGCATTTGACTGATTTATTTGCTACATTTGGGAGAATATACCCCAGGATCTGCAAGATCAAAACCTTGATGGATACTTTAAAGGGATTTTTATAGCCATCCTACTTAAATGAGGAGGCCAGAGGATGAAAGCTGAGTGAGCTGTGGGCACCAGGCTGTGAGGATGGAATAATTGCTCTGCTGGTTTGCAAGAATCATCTCCTAATGAGATTTAGTTGGAGATGCCACTGAAGGTGCTGTAAAGAAGGCAATGATGGGCTCTCCAAAACTGTCACTTCACAGGGAAGTCACTTCAGAAGTTGGAATTGCTGTTGGAGCAGTGTGCTGTGCTGTCTGCGGGGCAGGGCAGGGCTGTGTGTCCTGCAGCTCTGCCTGTGTCCCTGCTGCCTCCTGACCCCCAGTGCAGCTCACTGCTTGCAGAGCGTTGGCCTTTAAACCAAGCCACCCAAACACTAAATTACTTTTTCTTCTTCTTTTGTTTTACACTGTTGTGGGACAGCTTTTCGAGGGCAGTCTCTCTTGGCACATGTATTAAAAGGACCAGTGGCTTAGTTTAGCTTCAGTTTGAGCCAGTAGTGCTCAAGAGGCTAGGGAAAAAGAGAAATTAAACTCTTTTCTGCTGCACTGAAGGAAGTAAAGAAATAGAGATTATTAATGAAAAATCTGGTGCATGTTTTGAAAAGCAGATGAGCACAGACCACATAGCTGAAATCAACTGCTTCCAGTTCCTGTTTTGGGCAAGTGAAACGCTGAATGAAACAAGTTAGCATATTCAGGGCAGTTTAATTACAGCCTGAAACAATAAGTTGGGTTGCAGTGGTGGCTGCCAACTGCTGTTGCTATGCTGGGCTGCTGGGTGGTCCTGGACATGAGCTGGAAGCATCATGCCTGGGTTGTCTGCACATTCAGGTCTGCAGGGTAGCCTTGGACCCAGTGGGATGTTTGTGAGACCAGCTCTTGAGATTTGTAGCCCAAATCCACAGGCTAGAGACGGGCAAGTATCTAAACATGCAGGCAGCTTGCCAAAGCTGAGCAACTCACAGTGTGATTTAATTGTCAAAGAAGGAAATTGGTTGTCAGGAGCTGGTCAGTTCTACACCTGCCGACATGGTTTCTTCTCAGATTTGTTAATCTCACTGCTTTAGCATCCTTATCTGAGAAATTGGGATAAGAACACTGCCTGCCTTGAGGTGAGGGCTGTAAGGTGGGAGGGGTGCAGTGTTGGTAAATGCCGTTGAAGACTGGAAGTGAACAGAGTACTTCCCAGAAGTGTAGTGGTCCCATGGAGCATGTCATTGTGCTGGGAATGCTGCACTGTGGTGTTTGCTAGGCAGACAAGTCTTGGCAGGGAACTTTGTGCTTTTAGTTAGTGTTTTGTTTCATTTATTTTTATTATTGTTCATGAGCTGTCTGAATTTAACTAAGTTATTTTCCCCTCTGCAGTTCAGATTTCTTTTTCTTCCCTTTGGAAGTGCTTAGAACGGGTGTTGAAGAACAGCAATTTGACAGCCCCGAATTCCCATCGGTCTGGGGAGTTCTCTTGCCTCCAGAATTTTATCTGGTATTTTATCCTGATGCAGTGGCTTAAACACTCAGTGTGCTGTAAGGAAGGGCAGCCCTTGTGTGCCTTCCAGAAGTAGGAAACAAAAGCACTGAATCTTAATCTTCCATTGTTGATTTCAGCAAGAGTGAGGTGAATCTTTAGTAAATTACTTAAACATGGGAGAAAATGTAGAGGTTTGTGGGTACTTATGTAACTTTTGTTGTCTTCTGCTTTGGGTGCTTGCTTGGTTTGGGTCCCCTCCTGAGATTTCTTGTGCTGCAATTAAGGATCCACATGTCCAGCAGGAACATCCAGATTTGAAATTCCCTGCTCTTAAATGTCTTTTGGAATGTCATCTAGTCCAACCCCCGTGCTCAAGCAGGGTCAGGCATGCTGAGGACTGGGCACAGTGTTCTGGGATGGCCCTGACAGTGCTGGAGAGAAGGGAAGATCATCACTTAAAATACTCTGGGCTACCATTAGCCTTCACCTGTAGGGCCGGCTCACTTACAGTTTTCTGATCCCCAATCCAGTGCTCTTTTGGGAGATCTTTTCCTTGCAAATTCAGGTTCTGTGCTGAGAATCCAGATTTTCTGTCAGTTTTCTGCGTGCATCCAGTGGGCTGTGAAGCTCCGCACATGTTCACCGTGCTGCTTTTGATGTGATCTGATGCCTGATGTGCTGCTTTACTGCATGGCTGATAAAGCATGATTGATTCTTGACAACGTTGCTGGCATTAATTCTGCCTGTAGTCAGAGCTGGTAACTCTTTTCCAGTCAGTCACTGGCAAAAGGTTTTTATGAAACGAATGCAATTACAGTTATTGGAGTGACTGTAACTCACTGTTGACTCCACTCTATGTCCCTTCTTGAATTTGTCTCTCTTTAAGAAAGACAAAACATTGTAAAAGAAGACTTATTTTGGATTATGATGTGTTTTTAAAAGTAAAAATGTGAAGTTTTCACTACCTTCCAGCTCAAAAACATCCTTTCTGGCTTCCTTCATGTTCTTTGCAATGATATAGAAAGTCTGAGGAATCTCAAGTTGAAAGAAAGGCTGTTTTTGTTTGCTCTTGTTGCAGAACTTCATCAGAAATTGGTCAGAAAGGTACAGGAATGCATCTCACAAATTTCAATGCGATATCAGTGAGGAAATCATTCCTAGGCTTGTGAATAATGACACAACTCCTTGGCTAACTATAAAAATACATAAAATAGTTTAAAGTAAATCCTTCTGTTGATTTTGTTTTAAGAAAGCATGGATCTCAAATAAATTTTAGAAATAAAAAGGCCTGACAACCATAAATGAGGAGTTGTGGTCTTGGATGCTGCTGTAAGCATTTTTATTCCTTGTTTTCAGGCTGGTCCTGTGCTCCAGCACAGATCTGGCACAGTGGGACCATTCCTGCACCTGAGCACAGCCAGGATGAATCCTGCAGAGCAGGCAGACTCAGAGTTTTCCTGGGGCTTGTCTTGGTTTGAAAAGTCTGCTAAGGAAGGCGGGAGGCTCCCTTGAAATGGAAAATGTAAATCTCATCCCTGCAAATTAATATAATTTTGAAATTAAGGGGCTGTCAGGCAAAGACATGGGAATAGGAATAACAGTTCTTTTCTAGGAAAATTAAAAATACAAATGCAATAGTACAAAAAAGAAAAAAAAAACCACTGCCAGAGTCAGAGCAGGCCCTGACCCCCTGTGTGTCAGGGTGTGGCAGCAGTCCCATCCCATCCCATCCCATGGTGGCTCAGCCCTCCTGCAGTGCCAGCTGTGGCTCTGCTGGAGCAGGGATCCTGCACAAGGGTGGAGTTTTCCTCTGAAGCTCCAGGGCTGGTGGGGATGGGCCTGGGCTTCCTCTGGGAATGCAGTGGGGAAGAAAGCTGCTCCTCTGGGAATGCAGTGGGGAAGAAAGCTGCTCCTCTGGGAATGCAGTGGGGAAGAAAGCTGCTCCTCTGGGAATGCAGTGGGGAAGAAAGGCTGCTGTGGTGTTCCCAAGGTCAGATTGTATCCAGGTAGGAATGCTTGGCTCCTCCCCTGGGTGGAGCATCTCCCCATGGGATGATGGAATTTTCTCAGCCATGCAGGGACACTCAGTGGCCATGAACAGCAGAGATCTCCTGGAGGGAGGATTGGCTGTGGGAGAGATAAAGAAAAAACTGCCCCATGAGCAGCAGGGAACTGCCCTGGCTCTGACAGATGGGAAATAGAACACACAGCCCCAGCTCAATCTTTCAACTATGTTTCCTTTATTTAACAAGTGCTTACAAGTTCAGAACAAAATGCCCTTACTATTAAATAAGTTGTTGTCTTGCTGGAAAGATCTCTCTTCTGATAGTCAAAGGTGCAGTCTTAAAGGTCTGATCTGAGCTTTGGACTTAAACTTGCAGATTTGGTATCTTCACAGGTTTCAGCTGCAGAAATGCTCAGCCAGTGAAGTGGCATGACTGGTTTAATAGTCCCAATAGATTCCATTTTAATTCCTCACTGTAGTTAGTGAATGCTCAAAGCATCCATCCTTTCCTCAAGTGTACAAGGGGAATCTGCCTGCCATACATGTTTTGAGATCAGAAGCCTGGTGGTGCAGGTGAGGCCCAGCTGTGATAATTCAGGCCCCCAGGGGAGGCTGCAGGTTTTCCTTTGTGCAGGGTCCCAGTCCTCTTTGCTGGTGAACCTTCCTGAGGTCCTAAGGCAAAGGAGCACAGAAGTGGCTGTTTTGGTACCCACTACAAGCAAAACATCTCTACTGCATTAGTAATTTCCTTGGGAGACAGGAGAGAAGTCTGAGAACTTGCTGATAAATGTGATGTACTTGTCTCAATGTGAAAAATGTCTTCTAACTATTTTTATAAAAGGGTGGATGCTGCCCTGATAATTGTGCTGCCTGCGATTGCTACAAGTCTTGGATAATTACTGAATTCTTCAGAGTCATCTAAAGTCACTTATTTCTCTTCAGAAAAAAAGGCATGAGGGAATGTGTTTATTTTGACAGCAGCTGTCAGCAAATTGGGGTGTAATTTGTAATTGAAATTATATTTCTCATGATAAAAGAATTGACTGTGTTTATCAGTCTTTTCTAATTATTATATTCGCTAAATGCAAAATGAAAAGTTATTCTTTCTCTGTATGTGTTGACATTATTATTGGCATGTTGATTTAATGATTGCATAAACTTACAGTATTATTTTGTCTAAGAGGACAATGTGAAAGTATATAATGACCTTCTGACTTCCTACATATTTTTGTTAGGCAGCTTCCATGTTGTTGTTTGGAGAAAGCTCAGGCATTTTGCCTGTGCCATGAAGCACTTACAGTAATGATGAACAGAAAACAATAATCATAGAAGGATTTAAAATTTCTGCTGGAAAATGATGGTTTTTTCTGCTCTTGATTGCTATTTTGGCAAATGTTTTCAGGGTTGATTTATAAGTGCTCTTATAAATACATAGGATAGGCATGACATGTACCCTAAATGCTGGTTTACATTTGTGCCACCAGCCATTCCTAAAGGGAATGCTCTCGTCCCTCTTTCATGCATATGTATCTATGTAATAACAAATACTTGTTGTATGTATAGCAGATTTCATTATCCCTTGAACAAACCCAGATGTCAGTTTAAAATAGCAGAAGCAGTTTATCTGAAGGGATTTGGAGTAAACTCTTTCACTTAGAGAATGTTTCCCCCATTTATTTTCCTGAAAATTGGTTCTTAGGACATGTCTGCCTGCAGAGAAAGGGGAGATTTTGACCTGGAGCTGTCAGACCTGTGAGCCTGACATCTATTTTTGCTCTGTGTTGCTGTTTCTTGCCTTCTTTTGGATATCCTGTGTAATACCAGCCACATGAAAACTGCTAAGAAGCAATTCTGCGTGCATTATATAAAGCCTGGAGACAAAACACTTCCCTGAGAGCTGTCTGTTGTACCAAAAAACCTGTTAGGATGTTTGTTTTGTATGTCTGGGCTTGTGCCTGAATGCCTGAGTGGTGATGGCCACCTACAAAAGTGTGTTAACCTGAAAATGAAGCTGAATTGCATGTTCAGAGAACTATGTGACTGAGGTATCCACAGATCAAATCTGGCTCAGGTTCCTCGTAATTCACTGCAAATTGTTATTTGTTCATAGATGAAAAATGAGTGTCAGTCAACTCAGCCAGTTATGTAAAATCATCATTGCTACAATTCTGGTGTAATTACAATTGCAATAAGTATGTCTAGAGGAACATGAGACTGCAGGTGGCTCAGACTAAGGGTCTGCCCTACCCACTTTGGCAATGCCAAAAGAAGATGCCAGAAGAGGGAGAAAGACTCCCTCTTTCAGTAACCTGCCCTGCATGTTGATCCCTGCTGTCACTGTGCCACCCTGTGAGTTCTGCTGAACAAAGGGGACTGGCTGTGCTGGGCTGGGGATCACCCCAGCATTTACTGAAAAGGGGGCTGGAAAGGGATCTTGTCTTGGGGAGCTCTTGGGCATCATCGACAGGTCAGGTATGCCTCAACATGGCTGAAATTAATTTGAGAAAACCATGGCTCATCTATAGGGACTAGAAGGGTGACACACTCGTTTTTGACTAAAGATGTGTATGGAGGTACACGAGCCTGAGGAAAGATGTGAAGTTCTGGAATTGCCTGAACCATGGGTATGATCCCTTCTGCCTGTCATCCCTGCCCTGCAGCTCTCGCTGACTGGGGCAGCTCAAACTGAGCCTGAGTAGCCCAGTGTCTTGGTTTGAAAAGCCAGCTGTCTGCTAAGGAAGGCAGGAGGCTCCCCTGAAAGGGAAAATGTAAACCCACTCCCTATGAATTATTATAAAATTGAAATTACGGGTCTCTTAGGCAAAGATATGGGAATAGGAATAACAGTTCTTTTCTAGTAAAATTAAAAATACAAATGCAATAGTACAAAAAAGAAAAAAAAAACTGCCAGAGTGAGAGCAGGCCCTGACCCCCTGTGTGTCAGGGTGTGGCAGCAGTCCCATCCCATCCCATGGTGGCTCAGCCCTCCTGCAGTGCCAGCTGTGGCTCTGCTGGAGCAGGGATTCTGGACAAGGGTGGAGTTTTCCTCTGAAGCTCCAGGGCTGGTGGGGATGGGCCTGGGCTTCCTCTGGGAATGCAGTGGGGAAGAAAGCTGCTCCTCTGGGAATGCAGTGGAGAAGAAAGCTGCTCCTCTGGGAATGCAGTGGGCAAAGGCTGCTGTGGGGTTCCCAAGGTCAGATTGTATCCAGGTAGGAATGCTTGGCTCCTCCCCTGGGCAGAGCATCTCCCCATGGGATGATGGAATTTTCTCAAACATGCAGGGACACTCAGTGGCCATGAACAGCAGAGATCTCCTGGAGGGAGGATTGGCTGTGGGAGAGATCAAGAAAAAACTGCCCCATGAGCAGCAGAGAACTGTCCCAGCTCTGACAGATGGTGACAGAACACACAGCCCCAGCTCAATCTTTGAACCCAGGACACCCAGCTGGCCCCTCAAGCTGCCTTTGGGCGGCTGTGGCTCGCAGGGGACCAGGGAATATCCCCAGGGGAGGTGCTGGTCCAGCCCTGCTGCTGGGCAGGGCCAGCCGGTGCCCCTGGGAGCCAGCTGTGCCAGGGAGCATCAGCAGGGATTGCTGCCCAGGTTGGGGTGCACCTGAAACGGTTTCCTTATTTTCTATGTGTTTGTACAATTTCTCTCTGCTACTTTTTGTACTTGATTATTGAACCTATGAAAAACAAACTGGGGAAGGTTTTTCTTTGTTACATTTTCAGGTTGCAGTGATAAAAGAAATTCCAGGAATATTTCGATAATTGCTTTCCCTTAAGAATGAGTATAAATAGTAAACACAATAACAGGAAGTATCATTTTGATATACTGTAATTAATTTGAAAAGTGATTAAAAGGAAATGTGAATAAAATCTTTTAATTGATTTTGTTACATTATCTTTAAAGTCACCTCATTTTTCTGAGAGCTCTTAAAGTGGCTCACTTGGATTGGCTCCCAGTGGAATTTTCTCTTAATGCTAGGTCATTGTAATTAATTATAAAATTGAGCTTAACCTTTGTAGGTTGTCAATATCTAAAGACAAATGTCACAGGTAACAAAGGCCAGGAAAGATTAGTTCTGAGTCTAGGGGGGATTGTGCAGGAGAAGGGGAGATATCATTTGACCTCTCAGGTGCTGCTGGTATTTTGTTTTGGCTTTATAAATGATAACCACTTCTCTTTTCAGCTGGTTAAATATATATACAGTTAGAGCAAAAATGTTTTGAAAAAATCCTACCAAAATAGACAAAGTTACTCACTTGTGTGTGCTTAAAAGATTCTAGCTCTTGAGATGCGCTGTAGATAGTTTGGTACACTGACCAAAAAAGTGATATTTTAAAAGCCCGTGGGAGCAGAAAATAACAGTGCTGTAATTTATGGTAAAAGTTTGTTAGATACAAACTGGGTAGAATTCTTGAAATGCCTGGTGG
The DNA here is from genome assembly GCF_031753505.1 of Anomalospiza imberbis. Classification (NCBI taxonomy): domain Eukaryota; kingdom Metazoa; phylum Chordata; class Aves; order Passeriformes; family Viduidae; genus Anomalospiza; species Anomalospiza imberbis. The sequence goes on from NC_089690.1 coordinate 25,352,597, forward strand.
TCATGTAAAGCATTTATTTTACATTTTTGCAGGAATTCTTGCCTGTTCTCCCTGTGACCAAAGGCTGTGTGTGTGCATTCAGATGCAGCTTTGTGGCATGCCCAGGACAGGTTATCTCAGCACTCTTTGTTAATGGTGTTATAGAACAGTGCTCCACATCCTCATCATTTGTACTTTTATCTGGGGTAGAACTTGATTCATTTGAAAAACTGCTGCAGAATTTGTCCACTCCCTGTGCCCATTGTTGGTACCTGAAAGGATCTCTTCTGCCACCGACGGAACACACAGAACCTTATTTTTTTATGGATTTAAGTTCTGTGGCTGAATTCTCTGATGTCTAAGTGTGAAGTCTGACACAAGGTTTTTCTGCCCCTGAGGAATTTATAATGCTGTTCTCTCTGGAGGAATCTCTACTATCTAAGGGTCAACTTTTCCAACTGCCAGATTTCAGAAGATTTGTAGGAAATTAATTTAGATTGAACTATTCAGTAGATTCCAGATGAGAGAGAAGAGAATGCTTCCCTTCTGTGTGAAAGCCAACATATTCCTGTAGGAAAATGAACTGATAATCCCTTAGTTTGCTTATGTATTGCTAAACTCTGCTACCAGCAAAATGCTCCTAATAGGAAACATATTCCATAAGGGAGAGAATATTTAAAAGCAGGCAAAATCAGAGGCTATTTGCTCTCTTGTCTGATTTTGTTCAATAAGATAGAGGCAGTGGCAGTGAGCTATGAACTCTGACTTGCATTTTATCACATGGGCTCCCACTCAGCTTCTGAGCACTGGAATTGAATATTTTACAACAATACTCTGGTAGGGGTGACAGCCACCCCAAGGAGAGGATTCTGTGTTTCCAGAGTGAACTCTGGTTGATGCCTGGACAGCATAAAATCACAAATGATTCTGGTTGGTTTCTTTTAGTGTGGGTGATGGAGTGATGCAAGGACATCAGTGACCCTGAGCAAGTGAGAGCTCCTGGTGAACATGCAGGTCTGAAAACTCAGACCCCATAATTCAGTGTTTCTCACTTCCTCACTTCACTTCAAACTTGGCAGCTGGAACCTGAATTGGAGCAAACTCCAGCTGTGCTTTGAAGGGTGTTGTTGGTGGCACTTGTGGGGCACAGCAGGGCTGAGGATGTCATTTGGCAGAGGGGTTCTACAGAGCTGGGCTGGGGACAAATCCAGGGACAGAAACCTGCAGGCAAACGTGTCAGTGTTTTAATAATAACAACTCAAAGCCCGTCACTGGGAAAATCTTGTACTTTAAAACACTAATCTTCCCATTACAGAATCAAAGAAAATTACTGCTCTGGACTCGTGAAAAGGTCTCCTGCTTTTGAGAGATAAGATTCTCTTGCTATCCAGAAGGGCATGACATTTTTTCCCATGTTTGATTATATCAAATATATTAAATATGACCTCAATGTTTAAGGTTACTCAAGCTGTAAGAGTTCAAGAAGATTCTGGATGAGAATTTTTCCATTTATTTTGTTAAGCCTCTGTAATAATTGTAAATAGTCATTCTTTTAAATAACAAATAGTAAGAGGTCAAAAAATGCATATATATATGATTCTGCTTTTCATTACCAAGAAAAATTCACTGCAGAAAAAATGTGGCTATGTCTAGAAAAACAGATATTTAAGAGGAATCATTGCTGTGTAAGAAAAAAGCTTTAATATGAGTAAATATGTTAGAACTGTGAAACATGATTGCTAATTCAGAAGGTAACAAGGTAGGGGGAATACCAGTTTTCAGCTGTAGATGTTCACTGTTAGAAGATAGACCTCAGATATCTTGGCAGAGAGAAGAAAAATGTCAAGAGGGTCCTGCCATTAACAAAGGATGATTTTATGTCAGTTTGTAATTTAAGGTTGGCAGACTTATTTTAAAATTAAAATTCCAAGAAATGGGCTCAGCCATTCTTTGTGTTGATTCCTGATTATTCCTAGTCCTACACCTTGAAATTAGGATAAGAAAAATTAACTAATTAAAAATGAAATTTAAGTAAATTTAATTTAAAAATGAATTTAAAATTAATTAATTAAAAATTAATTAATTAGAAATTTTTGTCCCCATTTCCAAATGCACTGATTTCCCTCTGGGTGGGGGTTGATTCAGGAGCTCTGGGTTGAACTGGCACTGCAGTTCTGTGGTGCTCTTAGGATGGCAAGGAAACTGTGGCCCTCACTGTTAACACACTGGGAACTTGTTGCAGTGGATTGCAGATGTTGCAGTTCCAGAAAACACCTTTTTGGGTTTTTTATGGCGTGCCTCATGCTTTTCAATTTGCATAACACTGTCTTATTCTTTATAAATGTTTTTTCATACACGAGTGTTCTCATTTGTGCCATCAGCTTTGTGACTGCTCAAATTAGCTGGTAAAATTCAGGCTTTTAGGTTGTTTTATTTTGCAGAAAAATACTCATGTTGGAGAGATGTGAAAATTAGTCCACATAAAAAAAAAAAAAAATCAGATTTCTGTTTAACTCATTCAGAATCTGAAACAAATATGCCAAACAGGGATATGCCCCCAACAGGGGCTGCTGGGACTCCTGGCCTGGGACCAGCTGGGGAGCTGGGCTGAGAAGAAAGGCACTGAAAGGCCTGTGTGACAAAAGAAGTGTGATTTGCCCTTTTATTTAACAACTTTATTCTTACTAGAGTAGAATTGGTTAAATTTTTCCACTGAGAAAATAGCTTCTTTCAAATACATGTGGTTTTGTTTGTTATGCAGGAAACTGTTAGTACTGCTTAGAAAGAAAGCCCTGAAGCATAGGTTTGGCATAGGAAATACTGAAACCTGGGCAACCTGAAGAGTCATTTCTATAGTGCCAAAAATTCAAATCAAAACAAAGTTGGTGTTTTCAGTTGGATGCCTAAACTGTTGATTCACAACAGAAATGATGACTTCAATATCTTTGAATCTTCTTTCAGGAAAAACAAAAAAACTTGGGAGTTCTCCATCGGTCATGTGTATGAGAACCATATTGCTTTTGCAAACCACTCTGATTTTAGTTGGTAAAACAGTCTCAAATGCATAGTGACAAGATTTGAGGTGTATGTAATTTGAAGACATGAACTTTAGTGACATGATGAAATCTGAGATGGATTTTGCAGAGACCTTTGCTGGGATTGGGGTCTGTGCTGTAGGGGACCTGGGCAGCCTGGGGTGCAGGGGAGAAAGCATTCTGTGCAGGAATGTGCTCCAGCTGTGTTATACCCTCTGTCCAGCTCTAAAGGGTTCAAAAGGCTTTTTTGTTTCATATTTTCATTTGCACAGAGTGGTTTTTTTTTTTTTTTTTTTCCTTTTCATAAGCTTGGAAGGGACTGAAATGGACTATTTGATTTCCCAAAGTTGTAGTTTAGAACAGCACTGTGCTAGTCCCTGGTGAGACCAGACCAGTGTACACAGTGTGTGGTGTTGAGTGAGGCAGCTGGCTCCCACCCTGCTGCTGGAGATGTGTCAGGATTAATCCAGTATGCTCCCATTCCATTGCTGCAGTTTTAGGTTCTTCATAGCATATGACACTGGAGTGGGCTGGAAATCAAACAACTAAAGCTGACAGTAACTCTCTTGCCTACAGAGCTTCCAGTTTTCCACACTGTTTGCCTGTTTTTTCAGAGGAGGATGTCTTAGCTTTACATAATTGTGGTTCTCCTGGAGGAAATGGGCTAAGGCAGGGAAAATTGTCCTGTGCTGGTGCTGCCATCTGCTTCAGAGTGGTGCAAAGGGACAGAAAAGTTACCTGAAGTCATCTGTGGGCTGAAGCACTCAGCAGACTTGTAAGGGTTCCAAGGGTGCAGGAAAGGGCACAGAGCAGGAAGAATCCATCTCACCCTGGCTGGTTACTGTGGGACCTTGAGGAAGGGATACCAAACCCAGGGCTGTGTGGGATGATGGATTCTGTGTGACTCAGGTCACTGGTGGTACCATGCCCAGAATAGGATTCCCTTTGTGTTCTCTTCGTGGTTGGTTGGGGATTTAAGTGTGGGTAAAACATCACAGGTTACTCATTTGTGGATTAGAAAGGGAAGAGACTTGTCTTCCTCTTGTCACTTAAAGCTGTTACAGCAAATAAATGTGTCAGGATACATGAGCAGTGTCAGACTCACAGTGCAGAAAGGATAAACACAAGCTTGCTTTTGAATGATACTGAATCCCTGGGAGGGGCTTCAGGAGGGGCAGTGAGGACTGAGTGATGTTACATGGCCTGGTTAAAGGCTGCAAGAATTGGTTATCTGCTGATTACAAGCCCCTTCAAGCTCCAGATAAACTCTGCTCTTTATGCATGAGGCAGATGTTCCACGAAAATCCGTGTGCCTTTAAGCTCCAGGTGCGTTTCTAAATCAAAGCTTAGCTTGCCAATGCTTTATCAGGCACTACTTCAGCCTTTCCAAGTGTGCTGTAGTCCAGGTAGCCACCAGGAAATCCATGACTGCTGACTTTCTGGTGTTCTTTGCGCTGCCTTGGAATGTGCTCCTTCTTTTGCAAGGCATTGTTCCCATCTGCTTGAAGGAATAATCCTTTCACAATGTCCTGTGCAGTGAACACAGACAATAGGCAGGCTTTTCTGGGGTTGGAAATCCTTTTCTTTCACTCACATCCTGTTTCACTTTCCCTCCCTTTCTTACAGGTTGATAAAGTGTGTGGACAGCCCAAACAGCACGAAGGGAACCTGTCATCAGCCAGTATTGTGCCAGTGAAGGAAGTGACTGGAACCCAGACATTTGTGATGGCTCACACCAACCTGAACAATAAAAGAAGGTAACCCTAGGCTGCAGTTGCTTTGAAAAAAACCCTCAGCCTGTAATTTGTGCTGTTGGTTCTTTGCACTGTACAAGCCAAAGCCACAGCTCTGTCACCTCCTCTGTGTGCTCACACAGGTGACTTTGTGGTCACATTGTGGGTCTCTCCAAGAAAGGCCAGGCTTGGTATCATTGCTTAACACCAAGGTGTTCGTTATTTCCAGAATCTTTCAGTGAAAATGGTGAAATCTTTTCCTCGACAAAGTCTGAGGAAAGTGATTTCCACAGCTGAGTCTAAAGTACTTAAAATGTAACTGCCCAGGTCTGTAAGGACATGAGCTTATCCAGGGGCTGAAGTGGGAAGGAGGAAGGGGTGAAAAGGAAAGCTTCATTGCCCTGACACCAAGTCAGTCCCTGATTCCACTGGACTGGGCAGGAGTGATGATATCCTTTGGAATCTCACTGATTGGTTGCATAACAAAGAGCTGAAGGAGTTTTGTAGGCTTCTTGTGTCCATCTTGGCTCCTGTTCTTCAGCTGTGCCCCATCTGAGACACCTGCAGCTGAGTACTGCCACTGGCCTGGACAGGAGTGTCCCTGCTCCCAGATCTCCTGAGATTTTCTGTCACTTTACCTCGTGTAGCTCCTGAATTGGCTTTCTGTGCATTCTGGGAGAGGATGTTTTTGCAACCCCACTCACTATACACGAGTAGATGCCAGAGCAAACTGCCCGTAAACTCCCAGTGCCTATTTCTGGCTGGCACCTTGTCCTCTGTAGGAGCAGAGTTAATCTGGGGCTAGCCCCATCAGTGGAGTTGGGCTGGGCTTACCTCTGTCCAAAAGCAGCATCTAAACTGCCCAGGCAGTCCATGTGTATCTCTGGTGGATAAGTGGATGGCTGGAGCAATGTTAAAATTGCTAAATGTTAAAATTTCCACAGCCTGGGTTCGGGTATTTCACTTGTTTCACTTGTTTCACTTGAGATTTTTATTCATTTCTGTTCTAATTCTCAGCTGCATGAATGGAACAAACACCATTTTAAAAGATAAAAGTAATAACAGCAAGTGAAGTTTTTGAGTGATAGTGATAATTTTTTATCCTTTTGTAATTTAAAGGCAAACCGTAACAGTTTGTGCTAGTGCTTGGAGTAAATCAATTTTGACCATGCAAATCAGGAAAAAGGAGCATTACAGAAATTAAATTAATAACTTCAGCAGTAAAAATTCAAAGAACAGTTGTAGTATAATTATTGAAATAGGCTTTTAACAGCACAGAGCCCTGGGCCATCTTCTGTGTAGCTCACTGACTTGGCTGGAGTTTAACACTGCCAGCCCAAAAGCCAGAACTGCCAACCTGCCAACAGGTGATCTCTTAAAAAGTTGCAGATTCGTGTCTTCAATGGCATGAAAGCGGCTCTTTCTCCCCTATGATCTGCTTGCTCCCCTTCCCAACCATCTAGAATTATTTGGATATTGACCTTTTAAAATGTAAGGCTTGTAGATGGAATAGAAAATAAACTAATGCGCTCTGAATTAGACAGTTTGCTACAATTGGTCTGCAAATTAATTTATCCAGAAAATCTAAACTAAGTCCCTGCTTATGTAATTAGCATGAAAAATTACTGAATTACAGTGTTGATAGGTATTGTGGAGAGCCTCTACACCAAAAATGAATGATGGAAATATGCCATAAATAGTAAGAAGTGGAAAATCTGAAGCTATTCTCCACAACTTCCTATAAAACACATTGCCTGAAGCTTGTACTTCTGCTTCTTGGAAACAATTGTGAAACCATGGAGTGAAAGACAGTGGTTGGCTGCATCACTGTGTTGTTCATTCTCCATCATTTAATCACATATGATATCAATAAAAATCAATTTAAGGTAATAAAAATCTGTAATACATGGGTTAAATAATTTCTGCAGTGGGTTGTGTAAAAAGCACTTAGAGTGACAGAAAATTGCTACAAGGGAACCATATGATGAGAGTAATGGCATGAATCTTTTGTGAAGCCCCTCCTTCTGGTGATTTTGAGAGAGGGAGAGCAATAATATCAGCTGCTGTCAGTTCAGGTGCAAGGTCACCCTGGCCCTGCTGAGTCTCTCTGTAGGTCTGGGTCATAGACATCCTTCCAAATGATCCTTTCATTCAAGGGGAGGCTGGAACGTGACTCCAGCCTTGTAGGGTAAGGAAGGAAAAAGAGAAGGAATGAGCCAACACTCTCCAAGTAAACAGAAAAGCTGTGGCTCATTCCCTTATGTGTCAGAGCATTCCCGAGCTCAGAGAGAAGAACCTCTGTGGTTGTTGGCACATCGGGAGGAGAAACCACAACCAAGTGGCCTCTCCTGTCTCGTATACAACCTGCTCAGAGGTGCCAGACAGCTACAGATGGATGCTTGCTCCAGAGGTGCTGAGTCTCTTCTAGGCCTTGTAAAAAATCAGGTTCCTTTTCCGTGGAGTTGGAGAACCTCTGGTTTCAGCTGTGGAGCAGAGCCAGGGCTGCTGCTGCAGGACAAGTGGGGTTGTTCAGTGGTGTCCCTTGGCCTGACCTGGTTCTCCAGGGGGAGGAGTTTGGGGTCTGGTTGAAGCCAGCCCCCCTCACCCTTCACTGCTCTGCAGAGCCAGATCTGCAAGGTCCCTGAAGGCACAGAGCAGCTGGATCCTCTTTTGCGGTAGTTGAACCCTTTTCTTCTCCTCTTACTCTCATGAGTTCCTGGGAGATTTCCCATCTCTCTTGATTTTACTCTGCATTCCATTCCTGCATATTTTTTGTTATGCATCACTTAAGTGTCAGGGACAATAATGAAAGAAGCTGAAACTTGAATAAATGTTGCATGATCTTGCAAGAAACCATTTCCTATGATTAAACTGGAAAGCATAAAATTGCTTATTATTTTTTTTTTTACCATTACACAGTCGTAGTCAGGGATTAACTGAAACTGGCAGCGTTGCTGCTGTAGTCATTTTTTAATGTGGAGGTTACTATAACATGTAATAGAGATGACAAGAAAATTGAAACCATATGATGGTACAGGGAATGGAAATGGCATGTGCAGAATCTCAGTAAATTGGAATGTTACTGCTGAGTTCAGCACAAAGAACTGTTCTGGTCAGGTCTGGTCTCCCAGCAAAGTTGAATACCTGCCTTTAGCATCTCTGCTCCACGGAACATTTCAAACCACTAAACACAGACTGCTTACAGAGCTGTGTATAAAACATGTTTAACAAAGAACTACAACATACTAGGTCCCTGACGGGAGAAATAAGGCTTGAAATTATATTTTGTTGGTATTTCTCTATGCCATGAATTTACAGATCTCTTATATGTCTTAAAATCAGCAATTTAGGAATTCCTTTGGGAATGCTTGCAGTCAATAATATCTATTTCATTTGAAATAAACTATCTGTTGGGTCAGACATCACATGGTTTTATTAACATTTCAGTAATAAAGTGCTAGTACAAACCAGATTATTAATGTCAGATGTACATGAACTATTGGCCAGGGCTGAAGTTTCAGCTGATCCAGATTTTCCCTGTTACAAATTTTCATTTGTTTTTTTGAGTGACTGTGTTGGAATTCCTGCAGGCAGGCGCCACTCACCTGATGGCCAGTGCAGGTCCCTCCTGTCCTGTGGCCACTCCTGCCATCAGCTGCCAGAGCTGTGATGGCAAAGCTGCATCCTCTGCGTGTCCTCAGGCTGCTCTCCCCAGTGAGAACACTGAATAATCACCAGGGTTATTTCTACAGTTCTTCCTCCACTGTAGCCTGAAAGTCTCTATCTCCAGTTTTGCAGAGTTGGGTGTTTTTTCAGTGGTGCAATCCCAGAACAGCAAAAAATACTTGTATTTATATTATTTATTAACAGGCAGTAAATTGCTCATTGTACCAGAACATGAATGCCACTGGTTTGTATCCCCCTTCCCGTGGTTCTCATCCTAAACTGTTTGCCATTGTTTTCTTGTACAGCTTCATGTATTTACAGTCCTTCCATTTGGGATCAGTTACACTTAATTTAAGTACCACTGAATTTATTTTCAGCTTTCTGCTGCGTGCGCTGCATTTTTAATTCTGCTCTTACTTGAAAATGATTGAGACAAATAGTCTCAGTTGTACTTTTTTCAGTATTGAATTGACATTTTGATTGCATGTATACTTGGCAAAAATCTCATGATAATTTTCCTCCTTGTTTATTTTCTTATATTGTCCTATGCATGTGCTTGATGACCTTTCTTTCAAGTAATTTTTACTTTTCTCTTTTATTTTTCATTTCTTTTCCTCATTTGCCTGAATTCCTGCTCCTCCCCTACTCCCCAACCTCTCCTGATTGATGCTTATTCTCCCTGGCCTGTTCCAGTTCTCTGCCTCTGAAAGCTTCAAAGAATGACAAATCAAGAAGTTTGAAAAAAATCTCTCGGTAAGAATGAAAACAAGGTGACATCCTTTGTTGTCTCTACACCTAGCTCACCTCCAGCTCTAATCTAGGAGCCGCAACACTTTTGATTGCTGCTTTTACATTATGGGGCACTGGGAAACCCTACATTTTCTCCCCTAGTGTGTTTCGTTTTCTAGTGATGGAAAGTAAATATTTTCACTCAGTAAGACTGAGAGTTGGAACAGAGAATTGTGCATTTGCTCAGATACTGCTTTGAAATGTCAGAGCCCCACTCTGCTGAGAAGGCAAAGGAGTTTAAACCTCTAGGGGTGAGCTGAGTCAGGCAAGCTTTAGGCTCTTAAAAGGGTGCTGGTTTCCTCTTTCAAAGAAGACTCTGATTTAGAACCTGTAAATCTTTGGCATCTGTGTTTCTTTTTGGAACTGATCCTCTCAGGTAGTTCTGGCTGGGCCTGGCTTTACTCTAGAAATACTCAGAGCTCATATTTTTAAGTTGGTACTCAAGAGGTAGAAATGCTGATTACCTCTTTGTAAGCTCCCAAATTCCTGCTTTTTTTCTTTGCTTTAAATCCCAGCTCTCCTGCTCTATTAGACTAAGTTAGTTTCTTAGGAGCATGTGATGGCTGATTTATCTAGAGCAAGATTTCATCACAGAAGGTAAATGGGATGGTTAAACACTTTTGAGAAAGTATAAAGAAGGTATAAAGATAGCTGAGGGGAGGGATGGCAGGGATAGATATTTCCCAGGGGCTTGGATGCTGTTTGAAGCACCTGTTGCTGCTGAGGAGAGATAAATCCTGACTGGTTAGTGCCAAGCTCCATCCAGCTGTACCCCAGGCACCTCTCCAGTGCCTGCCAGGCTGAAACACCACAAAGCAGAATGGGTCCTTTGGGCTGCCCACTGGGGCTCTGAGACAAGCACAGAGCTCAGTGGTGGCTCTAGCTCAGTCTGTGTCCTGAATCTTGTTACGTACCAAACAGGGGCTTCTAAAGCAGTGCAGCAGGGTAATTTCCCATTCTGAAATCCTCTCAGTTGGGTGCTGAAGTTGTTAGTTTGTTTTTATGGCTACCTCAGCCAGCTGTATATTATAATCAGATTATAAAAGAGGCAACAGTTTGCCCTCAAGGCAATTTTTCATGCACAGTCATCAGAAATACACTGTCTGTACTGGCCATGCCTTTTATGATGATGTTTTCTCAATGTTTTTTAAAAGAGTAGGTGTAGCCTTTTTTCAGATTTGGTGAGAGACACATTAACACCGTGTGTTAAAAGCACCCTTTATGTGTGTAATTATGTGTATTGGCACTGGACTAAGTAAAACTCGATGTTCTGTGAGGAGTAAAAATAACACTAGAAGCAGAAATTAATTCAGATTACTTATTTTCTGAAGCCTTGATGTGATGGCGGGTTGGGCTGGCAGGGGGTTTAATTAAGGGCTGAGTCTGCTGTTGTGTTGTTGAATGTGTTCTTCCTGCGTTGCAGAGAGTTCATCAGTTACATGAAGCGCTCCCGAACCTTTTATGCCTCCATAGCAGAAAGGCTTTGTGATGGAGACCTGGTGATGAGAGACAGCTCGACCTGCTGGAATGGAGAGGATGTTGTAGAAAGGTAAAGTTACAAGTTAAAATTTGCTGTCGTGGTGTAGCGGTTTCGGTTCACCAGTTTTTAGGTTTCCCAGCCAATGCAGCAATGACTGTGGTGGGTTCAGTGCTGGCCAGTCACCAGTGCACTCACTTCTGCTGGGAGATAGGATTAGGAGAAAGGCAAAGCAGGCTCAAAGCTTTGGAAGGGTATAAAGACAATTTTAATAACGGTAGCTAAAAGAAAAAAAAAAGTAGTAAGAATCAAAACAAACCCTTCAGAACACTTCTCCTCCCCCCACCACTTCCCTAAATTCCTCCCGTGCAAAATCAGGACAAACGGTGAAAAAAAGTGTTTTCACATCCTGCTGATGGTTCAGCAGCGTTCTAAGACACTGGTGTAGATGCTCTGTAGGGTGAAAAGACTTTTCCAGTGTCTCAGTTAATTTTTTTCCCTCTGTATTTTATCAGTCTCTTTCCCATCACCATTCAGACTCTAAACTGGAATACACACTTGGCATTTCCACGAGCTAAACGTGTTGCTGTCATTTCTTTTATTCTCTGTAACATGAGGCAACATCACCCTGAGGAGAAAAGAGATGCTTAGAACAAAACTCTATCTTTACTATCACTGTCAAGGTATACATCAGTTTTTGCAGTGAGAGCTGCTTGGAAGTGTGCCAGTGAATGTTCTCCAAAAATTTCTTTTTGTCAAAACAGAGAAGTTCCATGGGATTGTGTTGACTTTCTTGAGGTTTCTTTTTGAAGTGGATTTTGTGGTCTGTAGCAGTTACAAAAGATAAAGTTCTAGTGTTCTGTTTTCTTGCTTTAAAGCAATTTTCATGGTCCCAATTTTTTTTGGTAGGAATTTACTGAATAATTCCAACATGGAGCAAAGATGTGACACTGTCCATCTCATTCATGGGGGTTTTGACTCCCACACAGCTCTGCTGAGTTTTCTCATGTGGAAATAACTTCAGCTTAATTACATCTGAGCTGTTTGGAGATAAATGCATGCATAACACATCCAAAAATAACTTTACTATTTCAATATATATTGTCTTTACAAATTAATTGTATGGCATATGTTTGTTGGGCATATTGTAGGGCATATCTTCTTTGTTTGAATATTTTGGTAGCAAAGCAATATTCCAAATACTGATGTGTAGTGATTGCAATACTGGTTCAAGTTTTTACTGTAAAAATAATGGAGAGGAAACAAGAAGAGTATCAGTATTTCTAATCAATATTTCCATATCAGAATCTCTTTTGCTTGTGCTGTGTTGCTGGACGCACAGTTAACTTTTAGAACAAACAGCTTTCTGGCTGAAAGAAAAACAAGAAAAGCCAAACAAACAAAACCAAATCTTCTCTGTATCAGTTTCCTGGGGAAGAAGAAAAAAGTTATTTTTAATTTTTATCTTACTTTGTTTTAAAAAAGCCCAAACCACTCAAATTGCTGATACACATGTTTTAGAAGGGCATGAAGGGGGAAAGCTGTTGTTACTTTGTCAGTCTGTAACTTTCCCAGAACTGTAGACACGTGAAAAAGTTTCAAGTTTGAAAGGGATGAGAAACCGGGGAAAGTAGCAGGGAAAAGACTAACAAAATCCCTCATATGTTGAATTACAAAGAAAAAACCAAAGGAAAAGGAAACCTAAACAACCTACCCCCAAAGATGACAGCAGCAAAAAACCCAACCCCACCACCAAACCTAGATATGTGTCTGTAGTTAACATACCAAGTGGGCAAAATGGAAAACAAAAAGGTAAAATTCATGTGTTTAATCAGAGAGCTATAGATAGGTAGCTAAATAATATAAAATTCAATACTGTGTAAATATATTCTCTCCCAGTATTGATTGCCTTAAGAGGAGGGGGCTTTCTGGGCAGCCTGCAGTGCCACACAGCAGCACACAGACGTCTCCTGCCTCCTCCACATTCTGCTCCTTTCATCACCTGTTTTCTAGGCTGGGCTTGGCACAGCCCTCCCCACGTGGCACCTAAGCCTGCCCTGGTGATGCCTGAAGATGCATTCCTCTTTGCTCTTCCTCCCCTCCCAGGGCATTCAATATCAGCAGTAGCAAACAGCTCTGAGCTCAAAATAGAGCCTTTTTATTGCCTGTGGATCAGCAAATGGATCACCCCAATGGGTGTGGAGAACTCGGGTTTAGGGTTACCGGGGCTGTGGAGCTGGCACTGCTGCAGCTCCTGTCTCCTCCACACTCCTTGCATTTCATACTGCTGCTGGAAGGCTGAGCATTATTTATGCTCTGTGCTAACTGGCACGCCAGCTCTTTAGGAAAAACAAACTCAAGCTTTAAAAACAATTTGACACACAAATGCAGCCTGAAGCCATATGAAATTAATACTCAGAAATGAGTAAGAATTCATTCAATTGGTAGAGAGGGCACTTGAGGTCTGATAAACAGGATTAGAGTTTTACCTTTTTATTTTAGTTTAGTTCTTTGGATTGGGTTTTGTCGTGTTTAAATCATTGCAGAAAAAGAAGTTTGAGCTGCCAGTTAAGTACACCATAAAAAGAGATTCCCACTGGTTTGAGACTCTGCCGCTGGCCTGCTCTTCAGAGAACAGGAAGGGATGGCTTTGCTAGGAATCCTCCAGTGTCAGTTCAGGACAAAATTAGAAATACTTGCACTGGGAGTACTTTCTTTGTCTTAATTGCTCTTTTGAGCATCTTGTTCCTGAAGCAAGACTTCATGTAAGAAATCTATGCACTAATGAATGGTCTCAGCTTAATGATTGTTGAGAAACAGCCATTTCTAACTTGGATCCTGCACAGAACTGTTGGATCAGAAGATCAAACTTTGATTTATTTGGAGTGAAGAAAGAAACACCATTCTGAAAATCGCTCTAGGGAGTTCTGTGCTTGTTGCCTCTCCATTTCAAGAAGAAATTTTTTAAGTTTCCAAACCAACTGGTCATTTTCTTGATGCCAGTTAGCTTGATCTGAAATATCATTGTTGATGGTAGAAGTAGAAATATTCTGCTGGTCAGACACAGCTTCCCATTGTACGGGTGTCTCCTCAGGTGTGCATGGCTGGATTTTAGTAGAATGGGTTGCTCTGAATGTGGCAGACTTCAGGTTGGTGTTGCAGAAACATTTGAGACACGCCGAAGTCCTCATTCCCCTTTCTCCATATCTGCTGTGGTTCTGTAGTGCTTGAGGAGTTCAAGGGTATAAATATACACTCCTGTCACTGCAGAGTGCAGGTTTGATGTGTAGTACCCTGATTTGGTGGGGGACAGGGGAGGAGATACTTTACAGCAATTGTTGTTCCACTTGGAGTCCCTTTTTCAGGGAACTTCAGGTGGAGGGTTAAAAAGTTGGACATGTAAATGGTTTTTAAACCAGGTTACCAGAAAAGAAAGATGTTTTGTAACAGCCTAGTGGGGACCCACACTTCTTTTCCTTCCTTCTCTCCTTCGTTCCTTAACTTGTTTATTTTGGGATTTTGCACTGAGTGGGGGATTAGGGGACTCCTGTCCATGAGCTTGGACAGATCGTGTCGTGGGTTGTTAGGCTCTCAGGGCCTGTGAGAGCTGGCTGAGGAAGGAAGTGGCAAATCACAGTGACTTTTTCTCAAAATGTGTTCCTTTAGAGACTCTCAGTTTTTATGAGTTTAGCACTTTCATTGTCCCCTTTCTCATTTCCTTAGGCTCTAGCAAGCAGCCATCTGGATGTGGAAAACAGAGACAGTCATTTAGCCTTAGCTTACTTAAAGCATGTTTAACTTCTGTTGTCCTCATGCCATCAGTGTAAACAATTTCTGGAGATCTGCTTGTGACTGTAAACTGCAAAATGCTATCTCTCTTTTTGCAGTGTTTTTCAGGTTTTAGGGTATTTTCCAGGACTTGGGATGTTTTGTTGGTTTTTGTTCCTTTCTTCCTCACCACAAATTTCAAAAAGGTCAAGGCAGGTCCTCACTATGACCCAAGTAGGAAAAAAGGTGTGAAGAAAAGTGACAGAAGTCAGTGATGTTTGTACATGGTATCTAACCCACAGATACTGGTGTCAGACCATCTGGCTGGATTTCATCTTTGTAAGATAAACTGATAAATCTGTGGGCTTAAGAACTTTATTTTTGTTGGTGGTGATGTGCGGTTTGTTTCGTGGTTTTTTAAAATGCAGTAATCAAGGAAAGACAATTTTAAGGATTTCAGTCCTGGAAACTATCAACAGCTTGATCTCAGTGTAGGCATTTCATTAAATGTAATTATGTGCCAGCTATTGGGAGAAAATTTAACTCCAGGAAGGAGCAATATGTTGAATTCTCCAGCCCCAGCTCCATCTGAGAAGCAAATGGGAGTCAGGAGGGAACTTTTGTATGAAGGTACAGAGGGAGCCAGGAGCAGCTGTGGTGTGAGTTCTTCACGTGCCACACAAAGAGCACAGGAAGCCTCATGGGAAGGCATGAGGAGCTCACCCAAGACCCGCTGGGGAAGTTTGATGGAATGATTTGTGTCCTCCTGGCCTGGAGTGCTGAGGAGTTGGGATGGCAGATCCTGGTGGGCAGCAGGAGATCCTGGAGCTCAGGCTGGCTTTGGGGTCTCTGAGGAGTTCTGCTGTCAGCTTCACAGACCTTTTGCAGTTCAGCCTAGGGGAGGAGCACAGAATTAGCTTCCAATACTTTGGTGCTTCTCTCTAAACATGGGTTTTTTCCCATTTTTTTGTTTTCAAATTGCATTTTGGGTTGTGTTCTGTGCATGCTGTAGTTACAAATCACTCTGATTTAGTGAAGTTCTCTGGATTGACTCATGGAGACCCCATGCCCACTGCTGGTGAGGAATGGCCTGATTGTTGGGAACAGTCCTCCAGCTGAGAAGTCACACTCTCATCTTTCTTGCCGTCACAGACTTTCTTCTTTTTAGTTAGTACTGTTCCTGTGGTGTGTCCAGGCAATTGGAATGGATGGGTTAGGTCAGTAGCTGAAAAACATTTCTGTAAATGCAAATGGACATTTGGCTTGCAAAGGCATTTTTTTGACACTGCAGCACTCAAAATTTCCCTTCATGTTGAGGGACTTAGTTGCTGTCTGGTTGTGAACACAAATAATTGATACTTGATTTCAGAGTTTCTTCAGATTTGGTACCTACTCAGTGTCTATTTTACTCCTTTGAGCAGAAATCATGAAAGAATAAATCTTGTCATCCAATCACCAGCTTGCTCCAGTGGGACAGTATTTTGCAGATGCAATGTAACAGGGACTAATTTGATACTATCATTGTAACTCTTTTATTTTGGCAAGTTTGGGGTATTTTTTATTGCATAAGGAGTGATGGGCAGGTACTCTTCTTTTGTATGCTATTTTTTTTGATTCAGAAGGAAAGAACAGCCCTTATGTAGTCAGAAAACTGAAACTTTCCAATTAAAATACTACAGTATTAAAATAGTGGTGCTCCAATCATTGAAGTTCTTCTAACATGAGCAAACCAGACGTGGTTAAAGTCTGTGGAATATCCCCAAGATAAAGTTTATTTTCTTGTGCAGAGTTCAACCGAGTGACTTTGTACCTGTTCCTCTTAGGAGGGGTCACACTCAAAGTCCAGTTGAAAAGATAGAAAGTGAAAGTCTTACCTGATCCTTCAGTCTGTCTTAGCCAATGATTCTTCCTGGAGGGAAGTACAATTCATTTTCTTTTGTTTGCAATGGGTATGCAATACAGCAGTGCAAACAGGAGGGATAAATCCTATCAAGGCCTGGAGATACTGGGCTGAAAACTTACTCTTCAGAATCTCAGTTAAATGAGATATCAGTGAGAGTGTTTTTAATACTGATACACCTAATCCTTTCTCCTAAAACTATAGGGTAGGATTGGAAGTGTGGTGCCTTGGTCTGTTGGATGAAAAGGATTCCTATATGATGTTTGGATTTTGTTATTTTTCAGAACATTGAATTTTTGATATTATTTCAAGTTGAAACTGGAGACTTAAAAGTAGCAGTGTATTTTAAAAAAGTAGTTGGAAGTGAATTTTCTCATTTTCCTTTCCTTGTTCTGTGTCTCAGCAGTGATGAAAGCAGCATTTGTAGACTCTGTGGGATGAGCAGGTCAATGGAAAAAAACCCTGCATTAAATTCTGTGGACTTTGAAGCAGGAATCCATCAGTGTTGAAACACGGCTGATCAAATAATAAATGTTGCATTTTTCAAACAGAAGGGAATTATGTGAGGAAGGTGTTGCTGAGATAAAACCTATGGTTGCTTAAATGCAAATCTTTTAGTGGAAATGCAAAAAAAAAAAAAAAAAAAAAAAAATCTCTGCATAGTTGTCCAGCCTTCCTCCCACCTTGGTACCTTGTTCAGTGGAATCTCTCTCTGTGTGAAATAATTTAGATATATGTTGAAATATATATCTATATCTAGATACATATATATGCATATACATATATATATAGTGGTGCAAGCTTCTTTGTAACAGCTCTTGCTTTCCTGACAGATGTTTTTTGAGACAGAGAAGTAGAAATGAGTGGAAATGGGAACTGGATGGGAGTATTGGTATTAACTGAACTGGGAAATATATACACATATATATATACACACACACACATACACACCTGGCAGTTTGATGCAGGTTTTACTGTGCTAGCAGGATGATCTTGCTGTAAACTGTCATGAAGTTAAATTAGGCCTTGGGGTTGGTTTTATTTGTGTTGCAGGCACTTTGGTATCTAAAGGGTGGAGGAGCAATCTGTTTCTGCTGCTCTCCAAGCCTTAAGTGCCAAAAGACACAAAATAATCTCCTTTTTGCTGGTTTGTATTCCTTGCTGGGAAAATATCTTTGGTCTAGTGTGATGTGTGTGATTTAATACATTCAGCTGCAGACAACTTAGAGAAATTTCTGTGGCAAGGTGGGGTAGACTCCAGAGTTGGAGCTGGAATCGGGGAGAGGCATTTTATTTTTTTAAGCTGGTTTTCACTGGAAACATGTTGATTCATTGAAATGGGGGAAAAAATTAATCTGGATTCTGTCTTGGAAGGCTGAAGGGTCCCAGCTAGCCAGAAAACCTGTTGTGCTGTGGGGAGATTGTCACTCTGTGCTGCTGGAGCTGCTCTGGGTGTGAGGGATAAAATGAGGGATAAAACATTTCCCACCCCACTGAAGGTGCACAGTGTGCAGCTCTGCACTTGGGGCTGCCTGGGCTATAAATCTCACCTTTGATAAGGGGGGCTGTGGGGTGGGCTGGCCTTGTTCTCCTGTGTGAAAGCTTTTGTGTTTTCCCAACACAGAACAGGTAAACCTCTGAAATGCTGCTGGTTTTGGCAGAACAAAGCCCACGCTGCTGCCTCTGCAGCCCCAAAGTGACCTCCCAGTGACACGGGGTTATCGCAGAGTGTTTGCTGACTGCAGGAGGATTCAGAGCCATGCCTTGTGGTTACAGGCAGATTTGCCTGATCAGATGAGTAGACACAAAGACAGCTTGACAAACGTGAAGTATCATTTAAAAGTGGTTTAATGTATCCATTGTTTATCCCACAGCCTCTCCATGTGATTGATAGAAACCCCTCTGGCTGGCTCTGTCCCTGCCTGGTGTGTACTTTCACTGACCTCCCCAGTAATGCTTTTTAAAATGAGCTTTTCTGTGCTGGGCCTTGGTGGTTTACACACAGCCACAGCCACAACCCAGTGGAATGACAGGAATAAAGAAAATTAGGAGCTTTGATGGAAGTTTTGCCTTGCTCAGCTGATGAGTCGAACCTGAACCTTCCCTGTGTGGGAAGTAAATTTGTAAAGAATTCTTAAAGTTTGATAGAAAGTGTACATACAAATACATTTGCACACAAATACAGGGGTAATTTTAGATGATTGGTTTTAAGGTATTTACAGCATGGTGTGGCAAAAGTTGATAGGCCAAGAAACGTTTATAATGTACTGTAATTAGGAAATAGTTGGTTTCTGATTGTAATGGCACGAATTATAACATCTGTACTGTCTCACCCTTCTCATGAGACTGAAAATGGAATAAAAGTTTTTGAAACACCTCTCAATTGCCCCATCTCTGGGTCAGAAAAGGGTTCAATCCAACACTCCTGCTCTGTCCTGACAGCCTCTTGCCAGCTCAGTTGAGTGCTGAGGGTGAACTGAGATCATATTTTCAAAGTATTTTCTCACCCACGGTGCTGCCAGAGATCTTGGCCCAGTAAGATCTGTTAATAACCCAGTAGCTCTTCACATTGATCGGTTAACGAACAGAAATGGCACCCAACTTGTCAAAGTGATCGCTGCAAGTATTTCACCACTTAGGAACTGTCTGGCTCATCTCTGTGTTATTCAGAATAAAAAAATACAAATATCTGAAATTACCAACACCATTTTTTACTAGATTTAAATTAATTTCTTACAATGCTTAAGTAGGGAATGTTATGTCTTTCTCAGTTCTCTGCTGCACTTATTTCCTTCTTGACCTGGATTTGTGTTTCTTTGTGTCTTTGCTTTACTTGGTGTAGGAATAATTCTGTTTGTAGAGGAGTTGCTGGCAGCCCTGCTCACTTGAGCTTTGATTTGATGAGGGGGGAACACGGGGTGTGCAAACATCTCAGTGTCTTTATTGGCAGCACTTATTGTAGAAACATTTGAAATGCTCTTGAAAGCTGGTGCTGGAAAAGCAAATTTGAGCAGGATGAAAACTTTTCAAAGCCGGCTTTGAAAACCAACAAAACCCCCCAACTATCTTATTTTCCTGGCCAAAAGGCACCACATGAGCTTTCCTGAATATGAAAGAATTCTCAAGACTGTTGGTAAATTTACTTCATTCTTTGAGCAGAACGTTGTCAAGTAATTATCTGTAGAAGAGTTTACTGCTTTGTCAACTCTTCTGACATGAATGTTGTCCTTTAATTAGAATAAATACAATTAAATATCGAAGTGCATCTTTGATAAATGTGAAAAATCAGAAGTCTTTTTTTGGTGCAAATTGGTCCAATATTGCAGATAGTTTAGGAGGCTCTGACAAACTTCATGACCTGAAGAGACAGAGTTGGTGGTAAAGGCCCGTCTCTGACTCGCCTGTCATTTTTGACTTATTGCAATAATGTAATTCCAAAGCATATTTTAAATAAAAAAATGAATAGTCGAGAGTGAATTGTTAAAACTCTTGACTGAACAGAGGAGTTAACTTTGCCTTTCAGCTCATGGATTCACCCTTGGACAAATTAGTTTTACAGTCAATAATATAATGTGGCAGTGGTCTGGATTGTGACTTCATAATTTTCCCAGGCTTATTTTCCAGATAATAATTAAGTTCTTTATAAACACATTTATTTACAGATAATATTTATCTATAAATATTCAGTTATCATTTCTGTTCATACCCAGCACTTGGCAGTTTACTTCCACTGAAGAATTTGGGGCATGATTTGAACAATATGTTTGTGGAAACTTAATGTAAAAAAGGCAAATCATCACTTGTGTTTTTAATAAGTACACTATTTCCACATACAGAAATTTAAAGCAAGTTATCTATTAATTACCCAGCTATGGGAGTCCTTTCAAATTCCTTGTACTAAACTGCTTGGGACAAACACTGTAAGTTAACTTAAAAAATACAATGTTCAGTGTTAGCCTCTAACTTTGGCAGGCTCTTTGTCTAAAATCAGAATTTCACCTGGTTTACTTCAAGAACATAGAAATAGACTTGAGTTTCCGGATTCAGGATCAGCAGGCTTATTCCAAGGAAGTGCATTTCAAATGTTACCCCTGAAGTACTGAGGAAATTCAGCGTATGTACTGGGGCTTTGAGTACACATCAGGAGGTTGAGTTTCACTAAGCAGAACCAGCAAACCTTCCAGTATCTTAAGTGTCTGTGGTGGACTCGTGATGGGGAGTCTTCATCAGCTAATTGGAAAATGCTTTGGCTAAAGCAAGACCAAAAGGGATAAACTGCTGCAAAAGCACCTGGGGCCAAAGCAAAACCAACTGCAGTTTTATTTTCTGTTTTTGCAGAGGCAGGATGGTTGAGCACGGTGTGTGGGATGTAGCACACTGCCATGGTTACTGCAGGATTTTTCAGATCTCCTCAGCCTCCTTCCAATGTGTGCAGGAGAAGAAATGCCACCAAAACCTTAACAGACTCAAAAAAACCCAAAAAACAAAAAAACCCAACAGAAAAAAAACAACTGGAATCTACTGGTGCTCCAGTCCCATCTTCTCTTTAGGTGTATTTGCAATACCTGGAATACAGAACTGGCATCCTTTGAGCTGTTTTAATTTGAATAGAACTGTGCCATCTTAGACCAGAGACAGATTTGATCCATGATAATTGATTGCTTCTCGTGGCCACATCCCTTGGGGAAAAACTGCTCTGTGGGAAGGCTTGGGTGGCTGCACTACCTGGGAACCTAGAAAAGGCTTTTCAATAGATTTCAAAATATAATAGCCTGCTCTAAAATTCCAGGTGAGGTGCCACAGCCTAAATGTCCTCTACAAAGCCCTCTGCTGATTTCCTTGTCTGTTGCCTTGGCTTAGCTCTGTGTTATTCCCTGGGTAATGCAGCAGAAAACGGAGTATCATCTAACATTCAGTACTTTTAATTTTAAAGCATATTTGGGTAACTGCCTGTGAGAGTTTTCATCAGAATGTAAGGTGAGATAGAGCTAAACTGAGAAGAATGGCCACTTCTGTGTAGGGTTACCCTGGCAGGGATAGTTTTACAGAAGTTCTGCTATATTCAAGCACATCTGTTTCCCTGGCATGGCTGGCTCCCCGTGGGGATACGCTGACACCTTGTCTGCTTTTATTGAAGGTAGAGGCTGGGGGAGTTTGTTTGCAGCTGGACTGGAAGGAGAGAGGGTTGAGGTCTTTGCTGTGTGGTGTCAGACAGCTCACCCAGGATGTTTGAGTGGTACAAGCCTTGCTTTTTAAGGAGACCTTAACTACAGGGAAAAGACAATAAAAGGAAGGGTGTAGTTCAAAGGCTTCTCTGGCAAATGAAGAGTGAAGATCATGGCAAACAGCAAATCCTGTGCTGTGCTGAAGTGTGACTGCCTAGCAGCCTGTCAGAACATTTCCATGGTTTGGGTGTGAGGACCCAGCTCCAGCAATCCCTCCAAGAGTTTGTTAGGCTGCCTTGCACCTCTGCAATGTTCTTGGGAACGTGGCTCAAACGTGCAAAACAGAGCTGGAGCTGGCCCCACAGCTGCAGAAAGCACAGGGCACGTGTCAGAGCCGTGCTGCTCCGAAAGCCCTGAGCTCAGAGCTGGCAGCCAGGAGCTGGGGAGCCTGAAGGCAGGGTTTGATAACCCGGAGTAACGTTGCTGTGAAGTGGCAGTGATGTCCTGTCACTGATGTGTTGGGGTTAAGAAGTTGAATTCTGTTCTTACTGCAAAGTACATGAGATCTGCTGGGACTCTGCAAAGGCGTAACTGCTGTCTTTGGTGCCAGGCAGGCAGAGTAGGAGAAGACCAGACCTTTTTGAGGGTACAGAATGCCCTTGTGCACAGGGATGTTTGCTTCCCAGCATTGTAATTCCAGAAGCACAGCCCTCCTGAAAGGGTGAGTGGCTACAGGAGCAGCAAAGTGCTCTCTTACCTGGAGGATTGAGTTCTTCTGGCAATGAAAGTCTTTGCAAAGACTGATCTTTCTGAGCCTGATTTGTAAGTTCTGCTTCAGTTTTGTGTGACTCCTGACAATCTCTGGTAGATTTGGGGAAGGGAATTATCTCCCATGCTGCCTTAAACATCTGTCAGGAGCAGGCCAGGGTGCATTGCAAGGGAAAACTCTGCATTCCTGTGAGAAAGCACCGTGTTCCTGTTGGTCCCAGCTCCTCCTGCAGCCCCTCAGCTGAGCACTCAGCTGGGAGCATTCCTGACAGGAAGGGTCCATGGAGCAGTGGCTGTGCTTGCTGAGTTCAGAATGTGCTGGGGGTGCCCCAGGTGTCCCTGCCTGGCACCCACTGGCTGGTGCTGCCTCCTCAGCACCAGCACAGGAGTTGGGGATATCAAAAAACAGAATTCTCTGGTGGAAGTAAATGTTTAAAACTTCCTGCTGTACTAATTTCAGCTATGTGGAACTAATGTAGTTTTTGCTGATCAAAACCACAGGAAAAATGCTTTCTGGCTGATTCTCTAGGGCTGGTTTGGCTCATATTTTTCATCCTGAAGATAAAGAACTACTCAAGTGATTTTTTTTTTTAATTTTTTTTTCTTTTACATTCAGTAACTAGACTCTTACAGTTGAGAATTCAGGTTTAATTGCAAACTGTATTGGGCTGTTAGCTGTGCTTTAGTCCCTTACATTTTAATTCTTGGAAATCCATTTAATAATGTATTCTCTTGAGTTGCTTTGTTATTCTTTTATATACAATGAGTTCTGTCTAGTAAGACTTTTAAATAGATTTCAAAATACAACAGCATGCTCTAAAATTCCAGGTGAGGTGCCACAGATTAAATGTCTTCTACAAAACCCTCTGCTGATGCCTTGTCTGTTGCCTTGGCTTAGCTCTGCATTATTCCCTGAGTGAGGCAGGAAAAAGCTGAGTATCATCTAACATTCAATACTTTCAATTTTAAAGCATATTTGGATAGCTGCCCATGAGAGTTTTCATCAGAATGTATGGTGAGATAGACTGGTCTGGAAACAGATTGGATGGAGAACTACTGTGGGTTTTTTCCATGGCTGTGACCCAAAGTTCAGAGCTTCTGTCAGCCCCAGAGGATCATGTTGCTTGGTGTGGAAGCCACCTCACAAGTGATGTCCAGCAGCTCCTGCTCGTGGACCCAGAATGTGTCAGCTGTCATGGCATCAATGGCACAGGTCACAAAAGGAAATTTAAAACAAAAGGACATTTAAACCTAAACCATAAAACCATGAAGAAGGCAGTAGCATTATTGAAAAAAGGTAGAAAACAAAGTGAGGATGGATATGTTTGTACCTGAATTTTCTTCCTGGAGCAAAAGCCCTTCCTCTGCAAGTGGAGGGCTGTTAAATCAGATCCTCTTCTGCTGCCACCAGGGGACTTGGGTTATGAAATTTTAATTCCTGGTTCTTTGCTGATAGACAGAGCACTTGGAGAACTTTGCCAGCCCTCCTAAGTGGCCTCCCTTGCAGAATTCCCTGTCAGCATCCCGTTTGTTCTGCTGGGGCAGATGTTGGCTGTGGTGTCACTTCCATGGGTCAGCCCAAGCAGGACTGAGAGGGAGAAAACTGCAGCTGCTGGAACGCTGAAAAACTCTGGGAACCGCTGCTGGAGCTGCCCATAGGGCAGCCTGGGAGAAGTTGGCTTTGACAAGAAATGGAGTGCAGGAACAGGCAGAGGTGTGTGCAGACATTTGGGTTTCTCCAGTGCCATAGCACTGTGAAGAGCATTCTGCAGCTGTAAGATTGTCGTGGTTTGAAAAGACAGCTGTCCACTAAGGAAGGCAGGAGCCTCCCTTGAAATGGAAAATGCAAACCCCCTCCTTCTGAATTATTATAATTCGGAAATTAAGGGGGGTTTCAGGCAAAGATATGGGAGTAGGAATAACACTTCTTTAGTAGGAAAAATAAACAATGCAGTAATACAAAACACCGCTGCCAGAGTGAGAACAGGCCCTGACCCCCTGTGTGTCAGGGTGGGGCAGCAGTCCCATCCCATCCCATGGTGGCTCAGCCCTCCTGCAGTGCCAGCTGTGGCTCTGCTGGAGCTGGGATCTTGCACAAGGCTGGAGTTTTCCTCTGAAGCTCCAGGGCTGGTGGAGATGGGCCTGGGCTTCCTCTGGGAATGCAGTGGGGAAGAAAGCTGCTCCTCTGGGAATGCAGTGGAGAAGAAAGCTGCTCCTCTGGGAATGCAGTGGGGCAGAAAGCTGCTCCTCTGGGAATGCAGTGGGGAAGAAAGCTGCTCCTCTGGGAATGCAGTGGGCAAAGGCTGCTGTGGGGTTCCAAGGTCAGATTGTATCCAGGTAGGAATGCTTGGCTCCTCCCCTGGGTGGAGCATCTCCCCATGGGATGATGGAATTTTCTCAGCCATGCAGGGACACTCAGTGGTCATGAACAGCAGAGATCTCCTGGAGGGAGGATTGGATGTGGAAGAGATAAAGAAAAAACTGCCCCATGAGCAGCAGAGAACTGCCCCAGCTCTGACAGATGGGAAATAGAACACACAGCCCCAGCCACACGTTCCAACCCAGGACAAAGATAATGGTGAATAATGGTAGGTGAGCATTAAAGCTCTCCTCACACCTTTGGGGTGCAGCTGTTGCTGGGTGTTACAGCCATGGAAGCAGTGAGTTTGATGTTTCACAGCCTTTCATAAGTCATGCTGGAATTAGCACTGAGCACAGCTGATGCTGACATACCTAAAAGCTAAATGGGAACTTGAGTTAAGTTGAATAGATGTAAAAACTAAAAAAAAAAAAAAATAGAAACTGATGTAATGTGCATTTTTCTACAGATATATTAAGTACATCTGAATCAGGCAAGTTCTTTGAAGAATTAACTATCTGGAGAATTCCAAGTGCATTGATTTAGTCAATTTTATGGAATGACCACACACTGAGATTGGCAAAGGACCTAAACCACCTTATTGCCTGCAAAGAACTGCTGATTGCAAGCAGACTTGGAACATAATGAAGTTCCTTTTTAATAGGAAGGGGGGTTTTGAGTTGCATCTTCACAGGCTGATGAGAATTATTTACAGTGTTAACAGAAGTTCTCTATATAAGGGTCTGTGTTAGGTAATATAACTTAATCCAGCTTAAAAATAAAACTGCATTCAGTTTGTATGACAACTTGTGTGTGTGTGGTTTCTTAAGTATTTGCAGAAAATTCTATGTGTAAAGCAGAGCTTTTTAATTAATAAGGATGCTCACATTTTGTTAATAATACTTTTCTCAGCTTTTCTGTGTGGCAGGGTTAATAGCTATTAAGTCTGAGTTGTTCCCAAAGTAGCAGTGTGTGTGTCAGTAGTGCTGGATGATGTTAGCTGTCCATTCATAAAACATGTCAACTAGTTCAGGTCACTGGTTATAAGAAGAGTGAGAAAAGGCTTTATTTAAATAATTTAGGTGAACCTTTTTAGATTGTTAAAGTGTTTAAGTGATCACACGCTAAACAAATCTTAATTTATCAGCAATGCCATGAAAAAACACTATTGGTTATTGGGCACCTTCTCATAAATATTCTGCTTGTAAAAAAAAATCATTAGAATTTATTTCCATCGCCTGTTTTGCAATACAATTTGCTAAGCAGCAGTGAGATTTCAACCCAAGCTTGATCTGGTGTGACTCACACAGATTTCGGGGAAGGCTGTTCAGTGTCACTTAAGTAGTGTTTTTTGGGAGCCGCTGTCCATCGTAGTCTCTGTCCCTTCAGCTGCTGCAGCTTCTGTGTCAGTGGAGCTGCACCACCTCATACCAGCAGAAAATGGAATTGTTTCAGTACATGATTACTGTTATGTAGTAGCTGTTTGTTTTGACAGATGTTGTTTTAGTTTCCTGTCTGCCAAGTATTCAAAATGTGTGCTTGACTACAAACTAATGCCATAGGCTGCTTCATTTTATTAACTAGGCATGAAGAGGTTCAGAAATTAAACTAAGACTCTAATTTTTTATTTTAG
Organism: Anomalospiza imberbis; assembly: GCF_031753505.1. Taxonomy (NCBI): domain Eukaryota; kingdom Metazoa; phylum Chordata; class Aves; order Passeriformes; family Viduidae; genus Anomalospiza; species Anomalospiza imberbis. Next base: position 25,378,869 of record NC_089690.1, read on the forward strand.
CTTATTTTCAAGTATCTGAATGAAAAAATGGAATCATGAAAGATTTTTCTTTGCAATTCATTCATCATAAACCTTGGAGTCAGAGTTCTGAATCTTTGCAGAATTCTGGTTTGACTCTGTGTCATCTCATAATGGCAGTTTCTGAATTTCCTGCTTCTGTTCATAAACAGAGAAACTCGGAAAAAAGCAGCATGAGTGCTTTTTAGATTAAATTATACCTCTGGAATGATAGCTGTACAGAATAATGAGATGAGTCTTCACTTTCTCAGCCCTCCTAGCATGCACACAGGACAGAACAAAGTTGCTAGGAAGGTTTTGAGTCTGTGTAATTAACTGAACAATTCACCCGTGGGTTTGTGAGTGCCTGTTGTCTGACAGTTCTTGTCTGGAGTTCTGCTTACTCCAGTTGTGAGCTTTGGGGAAGGTTAAATTTATTCTAAACAGCAGCAACTTTGTGTTTCCTGCAGTTTAGGGGAACGGAGTAGAATCTCTCGGAACCTTTTCCCAATCTGGGGCCAGGACTGTGCAGGTTGGTAGCAGAGCTCCAGATGGAATTGCTTTCTGCAGCTGAAGCATTTGGCTTTTAAACAACAGGTGAAGCCAGAGACTGTGTTCTCACTGGGGCTAGGATGATCATCTTTTGGGTGAAAGGACATGTCTGGCAGGGCCAGTATTTACTGGGCTCGTTTCTGAGGCTCTGATTTTAAAAGGCTGTATCTTCAACAGTGTTTGCTGTGGCGTTTTTAACCAGCATTGGGTTTTAGAGCCACCTCAGTCTGTGCTTTCTTGCTGCTGCACTTCTTTTGTGCAATATGATGAAAATGCTGTGTGATCTCTCTCTAGAGATAACTCAGTGCATAAAACCAAAAGAAAACAAACAAAAAGCCCCTGAGCTCTCTTGATGGATCAATAATGTGTCACTACCGCTGGTTTCCTCTTTTTAAAAATCACTCTGTTTTGTCTGATAGGACAAACTGGAAGTGTCAGGGCTGGCACATGAGTTAAAAACCTATCTTAGTAACAGAATTCAAACACCATTCCTGATCATCTGTAGTAAAAAATTGCCTGAGTCTAATTTATTAGCTGTTGTCAACACATATGCACGAGCATGTGTGAATACACAGCCTGGTCCTGAGGCTGCTGAGTGCTGCAATTACAGAAGTGCTGTCATTAATGGGGGACAGTGCTGAACCCAGCTAGGGACACGGGTGTGGTCAGTGGCAAGCAAATCAACCGGGCCCATGAACTGGGAGCAAGGCAGGGAGGGCCCTGAAGGCTCCGTGTGTTCCATGGAGGTGGAGAGAACAGAGCAGACATGTGGCAGAGCAGCAGGCACGGCTCAGGGCAGTGGGGATTGCAGAGCTGGGAGGAAGGCAGTGCACATCAGAGCTCCAGTCATCTCTAAGGAAGCTTGGGGATGTGTGGATAAAGCTGGTGATGCTGCTCTGTGCGAGAGAAAATAGTGCAGAGAGGCATTAACGGGCCCAGGGCAGAAGGCAGAGGCTGAGACAGTCAGCAGTGAGCTCTGGCTGAACGCAGGCTGGGCACACGGGGCAGCATGGCTCGGGCAGCTGCACAGGTGGGGGCACTGAGGGGCTCTGGCTGCTCTCTCAAAGGCCTCACCATAGAGGGAGAAGAGTTATTTAAGTGTAAAAGGATGCTGGCAAAGGCCTGTAAGTGGGTGTAGACTGCAGAGTGGGAAGTCTAGTCTGGGAATCAGATGTCAGCCCACCAAAGAGCTAAACTGCTGGAGCAGTTCATTAAGAGGAGTATGGAGGGTCAACTAGCCCACATTGTTTTAATAGGAACCATTTTAAGCATGAGTAAAGCCTAGACCCTGGGGCTTGGGAGCTCAGTTTGGATCCTTGTGCTAGAAGGAGTGCTGCCATCTGAAGGAGCCTCCATTATCAGGCTGGGTGTAGGAGGGCAGGGATTCCTGAGTTACTCTGGTGGGACAGAAGTCCTCATCTCATCCACTCTCCTTGTTTCACATGCAGATCCTGGAAAGGAAGGAGGACTGTGAGGCAAAACCCCCCAGGATGTCACTGGCCATTGCTGTAGAGTCCTGTAGGAAGTCTAATAACCAAGAAATTTTCCCTGGAAGCCTTTTATCCCCAGCTCTGCTGTGCTCAGGTTTATTCTCTGTTCATTACTGCTTCAACAGCTCTGTGTGGTTAATTGGCCCTCATGGTCTTTCATTTTTCCCTTGCTCAAAGGACAATAAAGCTTAACATTTCTGTGCTGCAAGATACCTCTAGTTGCTCCTACCGAGTTTTCCTGTCCCAGCCAGGGCCCCTAAATCTCACCCCTTGCTGCCCTGTGCTGATGGAAGGGAAACCATGGAAAGAAATACTCTTCTTCTCTTTCCCGTAGCACAGATTTACTTCCTATGGGAACTGCTGACTGTAGATCACAAATAGCTTGTTAAAATGATCAGTGGTTTGCCTTATTGAAATGAAAATCTGGTTATAGGATGAAGTGTGGGTTTGTCAGATTTACTATGGCGATAACCCACAGAAGTGTTTAAGAGATGGTTGCACCAATTCATTTTCTGTTATAGCATAACCTTGTGGAAGTTGACAGTTACCATGGTTTCACATCGCTCAACATTAATCCCCCTGGAAAAAAAAAAACCCAAACCAACTTGTCTTGTTTTTTTCATCGTGAATGAGGCATTGTTGTGTAAATTGAAATCCAAACAGATAAAGAAATTTGAATTGAAAAGGAATTTCAACAAAATACTGACAAAAGGGAAGGAGGAAAGATGATAGTTTGCAGAAACAAACTAACCTGGAGATCTGCACTTCAGTAAATTCCTTGGAGCAGCCCAGGGGTGTTTGCAGTGACAGGGCTTTCCCACCTGCCAGCTCCCAGGTGAATCTCGCTGCTTGAGGTGGCTCCTGCCAGGCTTGTGACAGAAGAGGGGAAATGAGTGTCCAGGCAAATTACTCAGTTGGAAAGACTGCATTGTGTTTGTCTTCACTGGATGTTTTTCCTAGAAGGAAATAGCTGCTCTGTCTCATGCAGGAAAAGTGATTATTTATACAGTTTAAATGAAAGGAGCAAAACCAAAGAAGCAGAGTGATCAGTGTGGGCAGGAAACACCACTTGTTGTGCTGTAATTGCAGGGCACGGTCTGAGGACAAGCTGCACCCTGTGTTTGTTGGGCTGGCTTGGCTCTTGTGGGTCCCTGTGGGTGTTTCCACATCTGCCTTTTCCCCTTGAGACAATCCTGGCAGTGCAGATTACAGGGCTGGGCAGCCAGGGGCTTTCAGCTGATAAATTTGATGCCTTCTAATTGATCTGCTGTTGTCAAAAGGTGAATTGCACTGCTGAGTCAGGCTGCAAAGAGTGGTAGAAATCATCAGGCTGGTTTCAGGTAGATTAGGTTTTGATAATCATTAGGGTTTAAAGGTGTAAGTTTAAAAAAGAAAAATATTTTTGAATGGAAAACTTGATGTGGGCACTGTGTGGTATATATTTTAGATATAAAAGGATCTGAAAAGTGGTTGAATGTTTCAGTAATGCTGGGTAGACCAGATAGGAGAGGATACTTAAAATCCTTTTGAAAGTCAGCCTTGTAATCTATTTATAGATTTATCCTCTTGGGTTTTACGGTACATCATCTTAATGTACTAACTACTAATTCAAATTCAAGATGTATTGCCTAAAGCACAATAGAAATTGTAACACTCTGCTTGTCCTTTTTTTCCTCTCGCCTTTTTAAAAAGATAAAGTACAGGGAGTTATGTTGGTAGATGTTACAAGTACACACACAGCATCTGGGTACAGAACTGTTAAATACTGTTTGGTATTAGTAATTATTTAATAAACTATTAATTTATTAAATTCTATCATTACATAATATTTTAATATTATATAATTTATTTGCTTTATAAGTTATTAATCTATAATTTATTACTACTAATTGTATTATTATTAATAGTAATAATGACAATAATAATGGTTATGGCTGTAGGCAGTAGAAATCAGCACTGTTGTTAGCAGACACAAACACAGCACTGTGTGTCTGTGCCTGGCTGTGTGTGTAGAAGATGGTGAGTATTTGATAGCACTGCACAGAGAGGCTGGAGCTTTGCAGTGACCCTGACCTGGGGGAGAACAGCTCCAGGGGTGTTTGACTTGCACTAACCCACTCTGTCCTGGGGCTCTGTCCTTAGGAAGAAGCTTTTGAGCCTGAAGTCAGACTTTGAGTAGAAAAGCAGGAATACCACAGAAAAAGCCCAGTTGTTGCTGTGCTGTAGCCACTGGGATTGCTGCTGGAGGTTCAGAGTGCTGTAAAAAAGACAAACCCAATGCAGGTATGGGTGGAACATGTTTCTGTGAGCAAGTTTAAGTGCTGTTGTTCAAAAGATCTTGTTCATCTTTTCCCGTCTGTGGGGAGAGCTGACTGTCAGCCTGAGCAGAACTTTTGGGTGTGTTAGGAATTACTCTCTTGGTCTCTGCATGGTGCCAATATATGTGATAAACCAAGCATATTCCTGTTGTAACCCTGCTATCTCATACCTTAATTTAATGTCCTGTTCTTCCGCAATCAACCTGAGACTGTGTAAAAACCAAATTTCCTCCTTTTACTGGCCATTCATGGATTTTATTGCCTTCAATCATACCACTCACAGCTATCTAGTTCCCACATTGAAGAAGCTTAATATGTTTAGCCTGTCCTAGTATTCCAGCTACACCACATCTTTAAAATATTTATTGCCATTTTTATACCTCTCTGTACTCTAGCAGTGTCCTCTTTGAGATGGGATAACCAGAATTCCGTGGAGTGTCCAAGGTACAAGCCTTACTGTAGCTTTGAAGTGGTAAAAAAAAAATTACAGGCGGGAAAAAAAAAAAGTGGGGAAGAAATCTAAGAAAGAAAATTTAAGAATAAATCACGTTTTTCCTTTTTGACCATGGCTGAACAGTGAGCTGATGTTCCCAAACTGACCATAACAATCCTCTGCTCTGGCCTGAGCAGTGGTGGCTGACTGTGTGCCCCCCAATGTGCTGGTATTTAGGGCAGCTTTTTTTCTGGCTACATCTGGTGATGTCCAACTTAATCCCTCAGTTCTTTTGCCCAATATCACTCAATATCATGAAATCCCCCTTTTAGGACTGCTGTGATTTTCCACACACTGAATAAATCTGTGTTATTGGTAAATTCTGTTACTTCAGTGGAGTTTGACTCTGAACATGTTCTTGAGCTGGTTCTGAAGAGGAGGTCAGAGCCTGTCTCTGTGTCATATTTCTGCCATGTTTTTTGCAAGAATAATTAACTGTGAAATTGGTAAATTTGAAGATGGTGTCACTTCAGGGAGTTTTGCTGTTTTCTGTGGTTACAAAATGGTGTCAGTGCCAGTGTCCCCAGTCTGAACTGATGCCTCTCCTCAGTGGGGACAGGTAACTCAAAAAACTCACACTTCTAATGCTTTCAGTTCTTTGAGCAGTTCTGTTTCCTTCCACTCTGCAAGGAGTTCTGTGCTGACAGCTTGGTTGACTTCCTCTCTGTAGTTTACTTGCCTGTATATAGATTCAGATTTCCTCTCTCTTTGTGGACAAGCACATAAACCCATGTGCACCTCCCTTGGTCAGTAGTTGTTTTGTCTTTGGCAAAATCAGCAAGTTCTCCCCTCAAAATGCTGGTTCCCACTCCAGCTGGTGGAAAGCCCAGATGTGCAGCTGGTAGGACCAGCTCAACCCCTTTAGTCCTCTGTGCAGTTCCAGCCAGCTCAGGCTTGCTGAGCTCCCACCTCTGGCAGAGCTTTCGGGGTCTGTGTGGCACAGCATCTTCAGTACAGTCTGCCACCCTCCTTTTGAGCTGTTAGGTGGAGTTGTGACATGAAAAATTGTCTGTCTTAGCCAAAAAAAGGGGAAAAATATTTCCTTTCTACAGCTCTTAAAGGTTGATTTAATCTGTCTTGTAGTGCAGTAATTGTGAGAGCATCATAACAGCACTGACCATTTGGAATGTATTACAGACCTCAGCACACTTACCCACAGGCATTTAAGCAGACAAGAACAACCAGCTTGGAAACCACTGAATTTCAAGTAATGCTTTGTTAACTCTGAACTTTGAAAATAGGCATACATCCTCCCACCTCACTTTTTTTTCCACCCTCAGAGAACTGTAAAATACAGCATTCAGTGTTTCCAAAGCTGAATTCTCTTAAAATTTAATTGAGGAAACTGTGATCCCATTAAAAAAAAAAAAAAATTCCTGCCTTACTTGGTCGTTAAAACCCAATTTTATACATCTGGAAAGTGCTGTTCATTTCTTATGTTACACAAAATTAGCACGTCAGCTGAATGGAAAGGAAAACATGGGATGACACATTCTGCCAGTTACATTTATACTGTGCTGCTTGTATCAAATAGAAAGAAAAAACCCAACACAAAACAGGTAGGAACACAAGAAACGCAGAAATCCTAGGCCACTGAATTTATCCAAACCGCATTCATTTCTGCAACCTGTTCTGGTGACGATCAGATTTCCCAGCAAAGGGGGATGGCCTTTCTCCATCCCCCTCCCACACCCACGGGTGGGTGATGAATTTGAGGCACATACCATAAATCCATAGTCATTGGGCACAGACCATTTGCTGATGTTTTGTGCCACCTTCTTGCTTGTAGGATTTGTTTGTAATACTGCAAGCAGCTCAGCGGGATGGAGTGAACATGAAGCAGTGTCTGCACAATGGTGATTTGGCATTGTTCCAAAGAATGATGCTTGTTCTCTTCTGCTAACAGAGATCCTGGTAAAAATAGCAGGAAGCTTCCTAAAAGAAAAGCCACGTGTCACCGGAAGGATGAACTGTGAGAGAAAAGGCAGAGAGGACTGTGTTTAGTGCCTTTGTGCTGGGGCTGGATGGGTCACAATCCATCAGCTTTTGGCACCTTTCAGAGTGTAGCAGCAGTGGGAGATCCTCTGTGCAGAAGTTGAATGCTGTTAGAGAGAAGCTCCCAGTATTCATCAGCCACCGGGGCACGGAGCATCCTGTGCTTGTACCAGGCAGGCTCCTGACCCAAACCAGACCCAGACTCCAGAGAGTGGCACTGGAGTATTAGCATTGCAGGCAAGATGTGAAGCTAACGCAGCTTCTCCACAGAAAGGAGCAAACAGCAAAAAGATGATGGGGTGGCTGGTTCTGCTGTCCGTGGTTCCAAGTTTAGGGCACTTGAAGCAGTAAGGGAGTCAGAGTCAATGAATTCCAGTCTGGTGTGACTCACAGTATGCTTTCTACTCAATATGGCCTTTATGCTCCTGTCCTGTCACCTGTGGGCCATTTGGGAGTGAAAAGATTTCTTTTGTGTTCCTGATGTTGCCACGACCTAGCTACCACCTCAGTCAGATAATTTAATTCTCATCTCTGTCTCTCATTTCCAAGGCTTGACCTGCAGGACGTTTTTTCCCCCAGTACATGTTTATCCTGTGCTTTATCAGGACAGCCGTGATCTCTTGACAGTATCTGGTCATTGCAGAAGTGGTGCATTGCTGCTATTAGAATTGGCAATGACATTACAGGGGAGCATTATCTGAAAATCCCCACTTCCACACTGGAACACTCATTCAGCTGCTTAGAACACTGTTGTTTGCACTGGTTGCTACTTCTAGTTTCAAAGTTGGTTCATATGACTTTAGTATAAATCTTTTCAGTTGTCTTTGCTGTTGTATTATTGCATCCTTGTGAAATTCACAAATTTTGTGCATCTAAAACCATTTAGCTTTCTGTTAAGTGTATGGAATTTAAGTAAATGGAATAGTAGGTTTAAGAAGTGGTGTCAGAACTTGAATTTCCTCACACTTCCTGTAGGATCAGGGACTGCATCTGAGCTTAAGTGATACTTAATAAAACATCCTCACTATCAGTGTTCTAGCCTATGATTGTTCTGAAGAAGTTTGTGCCTCTTTGTGACACTTGACACTATGTCTGAAAACACCTTTTGTGTCAAGGCACAAGAAAACAGGTCATTACATTGGCAGAATTGCTGCACAGCAGAACAGGCTTAGGAAAAGATGGGGTGTTCAGGTTTCCAGCTGGGCTTCAGTTAAGTGATTTTCAAAAGCCCTGCTGCTCCTTTGCTGCTCTCCAAGTGGTGTCTGAAGGGGGGAGCCAGCATGGAGTCATTAGAAAAACTTCTGAGAGAGCTTTAGGAGAGGCTTGGGATACTGGGCATACGAGAGCAGCACACAGAGGTGGGTGCTGCTGTCTCCTGCTTCACTTGTGTCAGTCTGAGAACAGATTAACACACAAAGGGCTTCTATTACTTTTAATTTTCTGTTAGCACCTGTGGGGTGCACTGCAATTGTAAACATACAGATTAAAACTCAGTTCTGAAAATGGAAGAAATTTATGACAGGAAATATCTGAAGCAGTATTTTATTACATTTGTTAGGAGAAAAAACTTCCTCAGAAGAAACAACAGTATTTAGAAGTGCACACATTCTCCTTTCATGATTTTCCTTCTTGTCTCTGTTGGTGTATTTTTTTTTTCCATAGTGCAGCTGACAGAAAATAAATGGAGGGGGTTTTTTTGTCATTTCAGTAGGTTCCTGTGCAGTGTGATGAGCAGGAATACTTGCCTCTGCAATTTTCTGCAAGCTTGATTAAGTTGGGGTTTCTGCAGCCTTGATTAAGTTGGATTTGTGGCTACCAAGAAGCCAGAGAGAAATGAGAGTGGAGGCTCTCACACCAACCCCAATGAGTCTGTCCATTTGGGGATCCTTCAGCGGTGGAAAAGTAGCTCATTTTTTTGCTTTGTTAGTTGGAGACACATTTATGGGTAAAGCATGTTTTTAGTCTGAAAGAGTAGGCGAAATGCTGCAAATGGCATCAAATGTCCCAAAATGTGTAATCTGACAGCATTGGCCAGGAGTTGGTGTGTGAGGTGAAATGGCATTCATCTGAAAGCAAATTTTGAAAAATGTCTGCACACTTCTGCATCTGTGAAAAGTTAGGGAAAATGAAACAGTTTTGTAAAATAATCTGAACTTTTCCTTCCATAAAATAGCCTTCTAATATTACGTGTTTCTAAAGGCAAAAGCTCTGCTCTGCTGGCAGCATCCCTGCCCACAAAGCTGGTGTTGTACACAGCTGGCATTGCAGCATTTTGCCTACTCTTGTAGACTAAAAAGATGCTTCAGCCATAAATGGGTGTCCAACTAACACAGCAAAAAAAAAAAAAAGGAGCTACTTTTCCACTGCCACCCCTGACAAGGCTGGCTCTGACTTAGCAGTGTACAAATGTTATTTATAGACCACAGGAGTCCTCAGAGATAAGTAATTATATTTCATCCCTTTTTTATGAAGAATGAACCTCGAGCTTGCAAAGCAATCCGAGGCTAAGCGTTTTCTCTGGCAGGAAGGGCTGATGCTAACCCTGGCTTTGGCAGTCAGGGGTTGTAGCCTTGGGCAAGTCACTTCACTTCTGGGAATATCAGTTTCTGAGGAAAATGGGAGGTTGTTCTGTTTACCTTAGAGATGCACTTTGAAGTACAACCAAATAGTCTTGATTCAGTTCTAATTAAGTGCAGTGTGTTACTCAGAGCAGGGGAGTGGCTGGCCTAAGGTAGAAAATGCAGAAATTCCTGCTCCACCATATGCTTTTAATCCATTCTAACACTCTTCTTGGATTGAGACTGCACTGAGAGAAGGCTGCTGTCATTGAACAGCCAACATTAGATTTTTAATAAGATGAAAAATCTGCTTTGGGGGAAAAATCTAAAGAAATGGTAATTTCCGTGTCATAAAAAAAATCCTGATATGAATTGTCAAAATGAGCTACAGATAATTTTGTGAGATTGTTTCCATCAGATTTGGGCTGATAGCATTTATTGGACACCCTATCTGGAAAGGGATCAAATGAACTCCAGTTCCCATCTTCCCACCAGATCAGAAGCCAAGATTTCCCAGAGCAGAGGTGTTCTAAACTATCTTCAGACAAAGTGTTTGGCATTTCCTTAACTCTGGAGTTGACAAATAGAAACTTTGCTCATTTTTCCTCATTTTAATAACTTGAAATCAGACAAGATATGCATACCGACTAATGGAGAATGTTAACTGTCATTATGAGAAGGCAGTGGTGGGAAACTTCTTAGTTTTGACCAACTTTATTTGTTTAAAAATAACTAACCCAACAAACAAAACCCCCAACAAATCAAACCAAAGAAAACAACAAAAGTGTGTGGGAGTTTTAAGGACATTGAAGAAACTTGGATGTTTTATTTTCTAATTATAATCTGGTGTTTTATTAATGCTTGTGCATATAGTAGAGTTAAGCTTTTTAATAAAAATATGCTTCAGGCCAAATCGTATTTTATCAAAAATCTTTTATGCATTATATTAGACACTAATGATATGCCAGATCCAAAAGGGAAATAACTGCTCTTGTACTCCAGGAGGGAAGTGAGAGCTGATGGGAAAGGCTGACACATTTCTTTGCTCCTAGTGAGAATTTCTGTGGAATGTGCCAACCAAAAGGGAAACTGGAGATGGAACGTGGTGCCTGTAGAAACTGCCACCCACTGACCCCTGCAGAGTGGGGCTGCCCAGGCTCCCTGGGACTCAGAGGAGCTGGAATCCCAGGATGTGCCTCCTCCTCCAGCCCAGCTCCTTGCTGTGGGAGCAGCAGCACCATGGCTCCCCTTCTCTGGCCGTGCTGGGGAGCAGAGGGCTGTCTGTCCTCAGAGCCTCTCCCGGCCATCCCAGCCACACCTAATGCCTTAGGATTTTAGCTTTTCTGTTGTTCAGGTCCTGTGCTGCATTAGTGCCTAACTCCAAACTCCATACAGAGTGTTCCTTACTGTCTTCACACTGTGGTCACACAAAACAATCCCTCTGGGCCTGAGATCCAAGGACACCCCACAGCCTCAGGCACCAAAAAGGACAAACAAAAGTGAATTGGGGGGAGCAAACTGGGGGTAAATGACTTCATTAGCTGAAGCTGTAATTGGAGCATTAACCCCTGACACGTGAATGGACCAAACTCACAAGTGTCTGAAAAACTGGTGCCCATTGTCCAGCTTGGGTGCAGCCTCTGGGAGGCTTCTGACTGCCCAGGGTGCCTTCAATAAATACCCGCTTTATTCTCTGAATCTTGTCCAGCCTCTGCTCCAGGCAGCCCCTCCACGCATCCCCTTCCCCTGCTGAGCCACAGTGAGAAGAGCTGCAGTGCCTCTAGAGCAGTTCGTCCTCATTAGCACCACCCTCTTCCTGTGGCCATCCTCCTTCGTTTTCATGCAGGACTCGTGCTCCCTGTGCCTTTTCCCATTGCTCATGGCCATGATCCCCTTGGCAGGTCGCTCCTGCCCTGTGGGTGGGTGTTGGTGGTGTTGCTGTTCCCTGTGCACAGCCATCAGGGCAGAATTTGGAGACACTAATGCTTGATTTGTGAGCCTGTCCCCTTGGTTCCTCCAACACGGGTTTTTTCCAGTAGTGGCCGAGGGAATGGATGGAACTACCCAATCTGTTTGTCCAGGAGTTCATGCTGCTCCCTTCTTGTGAAAGGATTTAAGACTCCGTTGGCCTGGAACATTTCAGCAGCCAGGAAGGCCTGTCTGCCATCATATTGTGCCATGCAAGGCCAGGTTTCCTGTCTCAAACACTGCAGCATCGTTCTGCTCTCCTGGATGTTGCCTCAATTCCCCTTTCCTAATTTTAGCAGCTTATCTGAGGCGAGTGATTTAGGAGCCTGTTGGCCACAGTCTCTGTTTGCTGTCAGCAGAGAGCATCAGGCACTTGGAGGGGGTGATTCAGCTCTGCAGTTGGGCTGTGCTGGCTGCCAAAAACGCCTCCTCCCCTGGATGAGAGGCCAGGCCCAGTTTTATCCTGGCTCCAGCCCACCCTGCCATATGCCTGCTCCTGCAGGGGAAGAGGAGTCCCCTGTTCTGGCTAACGAGTAACCGAAGCATTGCCTTCCTCTGAGATGTCTGTCTTTACTTTTGCCTTTTTTAGCTCTGTGTGAAAGGGAATATTTAAATATGAGGTACCATGAGGACCATAAGACATCAAGAAAAGAGGAAGAAAACACCTCCATTCCTTTTCTGCTTGTACCTGCTTTTGGTTTTGATAGAGACAAGAAATAGTTAGAAGTAAATCAAACAAGAAAACATCCCTCCAAAGCCCCAAATAATCATTAAAACCCCTCAACAAAACAAACGCAATTCCTCATTTTCCCATCTGTACTGGATATTTTTCTTTAAAAGCTGGATTATTGTTTGCCTTCCATATATTGGCTCCCTGACTGCCAGGTGAGCAAGGCATGTTTTATGTTGTTGCCTTTGTGAGCAAACACAGCAATGGATATTCCTCAGCAGTTCCAGCAGGATTTTCAGAACATGCAACTTTATCCTGACAATTTGTCATGTGCCATACAGTCAGACTATGCCTTAATATAATTTAAAAATCTGTTGTGTGTTTAAGAAGAAAAAACCAAACTTTTTCTTCAAGGTTTCTTATTTGAGAAAACATTTATCCACACCACGTCTGTATTTTCTTTTTTCATTTTTCTTCTTCCTCTTTTTCTAATTTCCTTTCTTTCATCAGGGTCCAATGTGCTCTTTGCTTCCAGTCTGTGTAGAAGTTGTGTCATCTGGTGGAGAACACATGCTTTCAACATGTACTGTCTATATTGGGTAATATTATTATTGTTGTCAGCAACATTTTAGGGCCACTTGCTCCAGAATCAAGTACCCTTTCAGTAAACTTCAGCATCAATTTGCATTTTCCAGCTTGCTTTTGCTGGAAAATGCAAAATAGGGAGGAGAGGTTAGAAAAATACTGCTAGAAATGTTTGGCCTCTGCAATTACTTCATGATTTTTCCTTTTACATTGTTTGCCTTTTGTCCCCCTAAAGTCTGGGCTGTTTATAAACCCCAGTTTTAGAGTCTTTATTTCTCTTCAGGGAAATGGCCTCACATTAGAGCAAGCCCACTCATGAGTGACCTACAGGACCTGAAGAGAAAGACCTACTCTAAATTACCATTATGTTTTATCTGTGATGTTTTGCAAATGTCATGGACTAATGCTTCCAAAGAGTCAGTAACATTAAGAGAATGGGGATGTTTTCACAGATATTCCCTAGCAACAGAATCACTTGACTTGCGTTATCAGAAACGAGTTAGTTGATGGAGTTTAATGAGAGCAGATTTTCATTACAGCCCATTTTATCTGAAGTTTCAGATGCACAGAGTCCTGCAGTCTTGGGTTGCAAACCACATTCTAGTACTCAGTTCCAAACCAGAAACTGTTTCCAGGCACTCTTTAATTAAAATCTTTGGCATTGTCTACTGATAGTGTTGCAGGTTCCAGAGAGAACACAAGTGTTTTACACTCCAGGGGTATTTGGATGTTGCTCTTCCTGTGAGATTGGTGTGAGAGAGAGAGGAGCTGAGGGCAGAGGCTCTGAGCCCTGCACCCCAACAGAGCAGTCATGGTGGAGCCCTGTTGTGGCTGCCAGGAAGCAGCAGAGTCTTCTCTTCTTCTCAGTCTCACAAGCTGGTCACAAATTCAGCAAGGCTGAGTGAAAGCATTACCCTCTGCTGGGTTGTAAAGTTTTGCTGTGCTGTTTCCAGTGTTTGGTTCAGCTGTTACAAGAGAGGAAAGCAGAAATAGATGATTCTTTACAGTATCAAACCACAACTTTCAGGAGAAAATGTTCCAAGGAATGAGGGATTCAGGCTTCATTGGATGTGTTGTAAGAAGTCACAAATGTTATGACCTAAATAATTCCATTTTGTGCTGGAAATGTGTTTCATTTGTGAATGTGAAGGAGAGAAGCAAAAACTTTAAGAACAAGAAGCACTAAAATGATTTCTGTTTTAGGTTATTTAGCATTCACTAATTTTCTGAAAGATTTCAAGGCATTGCTTTGCCCATCCATCTGCTGGTAGAATACTGTCTTCTGGTTTAAATATATTTCAGCAGAGTTTGAAAAGACTGTATTATTTGTGAACGGGAAAGCAGAGCAGGAGTCTTACTCTGCAACTGAAATGTTGGATAAATCTTTGTAACATAATGTTAGAACTGCTTTCTAGATTTCACCAGTAAGAATTGCTTAGCCCTCACAGCCTAAAGATGATTTTCCATGGCCCAAAACAAGAGCTGTAAATCAATGGTGCCCTGCTCACTTCAGAGCAGAGATGTTGATTTATTTGCTTGGGAAGGTGACCTCATTAGCCCAGCTGAGCAGAGGTCAGGTGCCACAAAGATTGAAATCAAGAGCAGTATTTTTCAGTAGGAACTTTACGTAGCTTTTCTTCAGGAACATCAGAACTTTAAAGCCTGATTGTATGGACTTTTCTGGGGCAGGCAGTGTGTTCTGGGACATGTTTGAGAAGTCAGAAAAATCTCTCCAGTCATATCAGGCTCGTATTTCTTATACCATTCACTTTAGGGTGAAAGGTTGTGGAGTTTGGTTTTGGTTTTTTCCTCACAGAAAATTTGTCAAGGAGACTATATAAATGCTTGTCTACTTTTTGGCCATAGTCAAGGATGACCTCAAGTTCACTGTTTATCTGCTTTTCTTAAAATTCACCAGTTACAGGCTTGTAATGGCAGGGGAGTTGGAGCTAGATGTTCTTTAAGGTTCCTTTTGACCCCATTATGTGATTCTATGTAAGAATGAATTGTTGTGAGGTAAATTGGTCAGGACCTAGTGCTTTTCTAGTTTATTCTGTTTGTCATCATCCAATGCAGTGTCTGTGGCTTCCTAGGGTTCAGCTCTGCTGAGGGGAGAGGCCCATGGGCAGCAGGAGGGCACCCATTGCCTCCTCACTGTCTCTGCACTGAGAGTCAGCCCCACCTTTTCCCCTTCCACCCTCTCCACACTGATTTCTTGGCAAATAGTCTCTGGTGCTATGTTGTCTCAGATTATTTTTTCAGTGGATCCTCCCTGATGCATAAAAACTCCTGTAAAATGTGGATGTGGTGCTTCAGGACGTGCTTCCGTGGGGAGGGACTTGCTTTAGATTAATGGCTCGACTTGATCATCTTCAGGGCCTTTTCCAACCTAAGTATTTCCCTGATTCTCTGGGGGTTTTAGGTGGAATATCTGATGCCCAGCTCTGGATTATGAGTTTCTGGTGGGACATCAGAGGAGCCAGGGCAGGCCTCAGGCGCAGCGCAGAGCACTGACCTCACCCTTTCCATTTCCCTGTTTCCGTTTCCTCATTTTCCGTTTGCAGTTCCTCGTGAGCTCAGGAAATGTGGAAATGGGGAATTTCAGTAGGGGAGCTGAGCAGTACAAAACAAAACAAACTGCACCACGGGTGCCTTTGCCCACCCCGCCCTAAAGTCCACAAAGGACCGAAACCCTTCTCCATCAGAGCTCCCAAAACACACACCTGGGACGGGAACGGCGCGAGTCGGAGACGCTCTTTGTGCTGTTAGTCACACCTTCCACCCTTGTGGAAGCCCTTTCACAGGCTCTGAGCACGGCTGTGACCCTGCCACGAGGCTCTCTGGAGGAATCCTACCCTCCCTGTTACCTAACAGTTCATAAGGAATTGTTGGTTAACCAGGAATTTTACCCCACACTTCACATCCAGGAACAGATTGGAAACCGCTATGTCCATAATAGGGGGGAGAGGCTTGGAATTTTATGGAATGCATGGTAATAAAAAGCAAAGCAATTGTCACATGAGTTTTGGCTTGAATCATGACAAGAAGCAGATGTGTGGAATGCCTTTTCCTTTGCTTGTATGCCTGCCAAATGGTGCAAAATTCTTAAATGTTTTCTGCTTTTTGTTGCAATTTAATCTTCTCCTGAATAAACTGAACATGACAGTGAGTCCATCCAGAGCAGTTGCACAGTTTGACATTTCTGTGACTTTTCAGAAAGTGCTTGATTTACATTTATTTTGAAGGAAAGTAGGGGGAAGGATTATATCCATCCTGTGTTGAAAAGATAAGTATGTTTTCAGGTTAGAAACCATAAAAAGCACACTCGCTGTTTACAAGTAACGACTCTATTTGAGCAGCTCAGAGACACTGAACTCTCTTGTACAACTCTCAGCTTTATTTTTTTTGGTGTGTTTCAATGCACAGAAGTCTGCTCAAAAATCCAGGTTTTGTAAAGGCAATGAGTCCAGTGTGAAGGCTGTGGCATGTGCATGAACAGCTGTGGGTGGGACAGAGCTGTCTGGAGGATGTGATCCTGAGGAGAGCCGAGTTTTCAGACAAATCCCTGTGAGTGCAGATTTCCACTGCTGTATAAATGTGTCTGGTCTGAGCCTTCCCAAGCTCTTGTACTCTGTGCTAGTGAGTTCTGCAGGCTGTTTGTGTGTGCTGAAGAAGCTAATTTCCAGTTTAATCCTGTGATAAGCAGGGTATGGGGCTCATCCTCCAGCCAAAACCTGCGTGGCCCTTCTTCAGAGAGTCAAGTGATGATGAGGCCAGGCCTCAGTTCTTAGATACTTTTAGAAAGTTTGTAGATAGCCAACAACTTAGACAACTGAGTCCATTAACTGAAGGAACTTCTTTTAACCAAATAAAGCTGGGTGATAAAACTTGGAATCATTGTCAAGATGCCTCGTTTCAGATAGTTGTGTAAAAGATGCTCTATTTTAAATATCCAAAACAGACTTGCAAAATGGCTGTAATGCTGCAAAGTATTTCTGAGATTAAACTACACTTGAAAAGAGAACAGCCTTTCTGCAAACACGATGTGTGTAATTGCCACTGCTTTGAATGCATTTCTTACTTTCCTAGGCAATAAAAGTAAACTGGTTCTCTCCATCCTCTGGCTTCAATGATTGCTTAAGATTCAAAAAGCAATGCAGAGATTAGCTGAACTTCTTGTGTGCAGGGATTTGGTTAAAAAGGGAAGATCTCACAGTCAGGAGGAAGAGAAATGTCACTAAATATTGAAACGCTTGACTGGGAGTGGTCCAGCTAAAACTGGAAAAGGAAAGGTTACCAGAATCCTTCATCCCTTTAGCCTTTCTCTCCCTGCCCTTTTATTGAAAATAGCACTAATGTAACAAGATGGTTTCCAGTTACCTGGGAAGGGCTCCTCATCACTGTGTAAAGCCTCAGTAAAGGGTGGATTTTAGCACAGGCAGCTGACAAAATCAGCTTTTTGAGAACTATTCTAAATGCTGTTGATCCGAGCACACCTGGAAGCAGTAGATTGGCTCCTGCTGGTGCATGTCTCAACTGCTCACATAACTCTGAGAGATGCTGAAGAATCCTTAACATATGTTAAATGTTCTTAGTGTTCATTTTTTAGTAAGATTAGTGATTTGAAGCTTTTCTACTGCAAACCATGAAATGGTGTTTCAAATAGAAGTCTTGCTTCAGTTGAATTACGGTGCTAAACAGAAGTTTTCAGCGACTCCAGTAGTGTTAAATTCAGTCTTACTGGGGGATGTAGCTATTTTGTGACAGTTATATGTGGAGACTAGAGCTGAGAGAGACTAGAGGTTTCTTCTTTTGGGTTCTGTAATACCTTTTGTAACTTCTTTTTCTGGTCTAAGTGACCTAATTCTTCAGACAATTCAGGAGAAGAAATGGGAAAAAAACCCCAAACTACACCACCCTAAGGCATTTTATATTGTAAAATGTTGTCTTCTTGCTGTTGTATAAGACTTTTCCCTCCTAATTATGTCCATTAAAAAGTATCCCAGCATCCACAAACAATTCCAAGAAAATGAGGACCGTGAGCAGAATTTACAGAATAATTGTTGGCATCATCAGTTACATATACCAGTATATTCTGTTACTGAGGAGAGCAAAGATGCAAATTCAAGTTTTGCTGAATGGTTTCATTTGAGCTGTGTAAAGGTTTTTGAGGTTTTGAGAGGTTTTGAGGAGACATTGCATGACTGTGGGGGAATGGCTGCATCTTTTAATTGCTCATGCTCAGGCTGTTTTTCTGTCCCTTTTTTTAAGGGATGAATTTTTGTCGGTATAACTGAATGCCACTGGTATTCTTAATGTAGGGCACTCAGACAGGATCTCCTGGTCAGGTGAGAAATCCTGCAGGAATAACAAAATCCATTCAGCAGTTATTTAAATAAGCACAAGATCTGTTAATTGCATTCCCTACAGAAATGGTAATAAGGATTTCTTATTCCTTGGTCACAGAAATAGTGAAATCATAGCTTTTTTTTTGTGAAAAACTGTGAGAATAATTGTCTGAAAAAAATCTCCCTGGAAAAGAAAAGATTACAGGTTAGTCCTGTACTTGTCAGCTCAGCAATCCCAGCAGAGCCAGCAGGGCTGAGAAAGATGTGGAGATCAGGCAGGCAGCAATATTTCACACTGATGAGAGATGTGTGTTCAGTGTTAAGTATTCAGACCTGAATGGTGTGAACGTGCTGCCCTAAAACAAGAAACCATTGGCTGGTGGGAGATGTTTGGGAGGCTGGTTACAAAGTTTAGATTGCTTTTCTCCACTTTATTCCCACCACACATTGCACTTTAATATTGTTCAGATGGGTTTGGGTTGGGTGTTTCATTCTGCAGGATGTGCACAATTTTGTAGTGTTTTTTTTTTTATTTTATTTTATTATTTCAGGGGACTAAATATGCCACTACTGAAAAAAACCAAAGCCCTAAACCTAAAAGCAGCTTACGTGATGAATAAGAGCAATCTGTAAATTCCTGAGGTTTTGCAGAGGGGACAAGTGCTGACCTGAGTTTTTGTGCCATGCCTTCCCCCTCTGCCTTGCACTGAGGATGGATGCAGCAAGGGAGCTCCTGTGGCATCTGGGCAGTGTTTTTGTGCTCCCAGTCACCCTCCAGGCTGTCTGAACCTCTCAGAAATCCTTCCATTTTTATCCTAAATACCTTTAATTCTTCACCAGAGATGCTTCTTTAAAGAATTGTCTACACATGGAACAACATTACTGCCTTACCTAGAATGCTGTTTTATTTGAAAATAAAGGGCTGTTGTCATGCATTTTTTTTGGGCAAGCAGTCAGCTGGGTAAATATGTAGTATGAGATGATAACAACTCAATAAGGTTCTTGCAGAAGTGATTTCTGCAGCAGGCATCTTAGGATTATTTCTGAAGTTTGTTCTCTGTGTGAATTGTTTCAGAATTTCTGTCTGAAGTTTCCAGCATTTAACAGCTCTGGCTGTTTAATAATGATCACTAATTAAACAAACACAAGTTGCCCCTCTTCCACGTGGAAAAGTCAGTGCTGCTTTTTTCCTGTTCCCTTGGAGTTACCACAAAAAGTCTAAAAACAGAGTGTGCACAGAGGGTGCAGCTCCCTGGCCAGCCCTTCCTGAGTCACATTTCAGGGCTCCCTTCAGATGGAGCCTGTGGGATCTGAGGTTTGCTCACCCACTTGGCTGGGGTAATGCTGAATCAGAAATTCCGTGTTGCTGTTGTGGTGGGAGGTGCAGTGATCCCCTTACACAGCTTCCATCTGACACGTTGGCAGGCCAGCTCCCACTTCTGCTTCTGGATGTACATTCCACTTGTCTCCCAGAGGAATGGGAGACTAATATCTTGTCAGTGCTCTGATTTATGATTAATTGTTAAAGGAGCACATTTTCGGCAGTAACATAGGATTTGGGAGTGGAAGTATAAATTACTGTATTGTTTGCTCTGACACAAATAGCTGCTTTGGCTTCGGGGAGTTTTATCTTGCTGTGTTTAAGTCTCTTAATGATACTAGCAGGTACTTTTTCCTGCAGAAGATTTATTACTTACCAGTGAAGAAAGGGATGACAAAAGTATTAAAAAACCCCAAGACAAACACAAACCTCTCTCCTGTTTTTGCTCTGGGGCTTCCTACCTTTTTTTCCTGTAAGTCTGGACATCTGTGTGGAACTGTTGCTGAAGCAGCTACAAGCTGTGCTGTTGCAGTTTTGCACCCAAGTTACTTTAAAAATGTTTAAAGTGGTTTCTTTCTTGTTTGTTTAATTGATGTTTTTGCTTGGTTTTTTTTTGTTTAGTTTTGTTTTTAATTATTATTTTTTAAGACAAGCATCCTTTAAATTGCCAGAACTTTCTTCTTCCACTTTAACATAGGAAAGTGGAGAGGAAGGAGAAAGAACAGTGAGGCTGTGCACTGGGAGGTGAAATGCTCTAAAACTTCTGGGCATAAATTTTAGATTCCTGTTTCCTTCATGTCTGTTAGGTAACATTTTCCTCTGCCTTGGCAGTGTGAACTGTGTGTCAGAGCTTCATAGCCTTAGAAGCTCCAGCAGGCAGCCCACAGAGGCACAAACTGGTAGATAACTGGTGATGATGATGGAGGTGACAGATGAGACTGTGGCACTTTGCCTACTGACATGGCACTGGGCTACAAGGAGTTGTGACTATTAAGATTTAAGAACAACACTGAAGAATTAAAATTCATCTTACAGGAGGGCTCCCTAAAGGTACATGTGTGCTGGCTGGAAAAAAAAAGTACTGAGGGACTTGTAGCTAATGTGAAGATGAATCCAGTTGGTTCTACCCAATGGGACAGCCTCATTTTGATAAACTAATTAGCAGTGACAGACTCTGTCCTTAGGGACACTCTAAACCAAGCCCTGGATCGTTTCTTTGAGTCAGCCCCAGAAAACATTTGGCTGTCAGCTCCATCCTGATTGCTGCCAATCAGCAAATTTCCTTCCAATAAATTAATTCCAGGCACACCCTGCTGGCTTGGCTATTCTCTTTCAGGCTCACTGTTAACATCAGACTTGGAGTAAAAAACACCCACAACTTCCCAGGGACATCTTTGCTGCTTCTCCGGCCCACTGCAGTGTTGGCTGGGATGGCATGCAGCCCAACCCTTGCAAGACTTTTCCCATATACCTGCAAGCTCCTGACTGTCTTGACATTCCTGCAGGGTTGTTGATTAACTGATCTTCCATGAGGAAAAAAAAAATACACTTTTATGTATAAGATTTTTCTTAGGATTTTTTTTTTGGGGTGGGGGGGTTGGATTTTTTTGTTGGTTTTGTTTTATTTCTTTTTAATCTCAAAAGAAACTAAAAAGTCCCTAAAATATTGATGTGGGAGGAGTTACTTCTCACTTTTGCTGACCATCTGTTTGCTTTCCTGTGCAAATATCTAAATTCTCCATTTTAGATATTCTCATATCTAAAATTCTCAATTTTGGATATGGTTCAAAATGCAGGTTTACGTAGTTCCACTCTTACAAAGACTTTGGTTAGTTTTGTATGCAGAAAGGTGTTTGTAGGATTTTTTGACTTTCCTCATAGTTCTACAGGCAGAACATCAAATTGCTCAGAGGTACAGAGAGCAGGGGTGGGTACTCTTTGCACCAATGATTGCAAGACTGAAAATAAGCAGTAGAGAATGTCTGTCTGCTTCCTCCCCTGAAAATGCACCCAGGGTAAAGGAGAGGAATGGTGAACATGTTTGGTTTCTTCCACAAAGCTGCCTGTGACTGGGATTCTAAGATGAGACAGCATCTAAAAAAACCCTTTAAAAACCAACCAACAAACAAAAATACTTCCCTAGAATATTTTGCACCCCAAACATGAGCTGTCTGAGGGGAAAATGGAAAGATGCTGCTACATCTCTGTCTCCTTGTGTACAGTCAAGGTTTTTCATGGCTGGAAGTGCTCTGACCCACTGGCACAGCTTGCTCTGGAGTAACAGCCTGCAGTAAGTGCTCTGTGTTTTTTAGAAGGACAACGTGTGTGGGTTTTTAGGGAGTTTATATCGAGAAGTGATGGAAAGATTGCTGTCCCTTAAGCCCTGCGAGGCCAGGAGCGCTCCTGTGCAGCCCACCTGGGAATTTCACCTACACACACAGAAAATAGTTTTCATATGATGTGGAGAAGGTATGACAGCAATTCCATGATTTTGCAGAATCTGTTAAGGTACCCCAGTGATATTGTCCCATTCTTCCAGGCTGTTTGATATTCTTTTTCATTATACAGCAGCAGAGAGTGCCCTTCAGTCAAATCTAGCAAGTGAAAGCAGTAACACATTAACAACTACCAATATCAGTAAAGTAAGGTTCCTCAGACCAGTATTTCTATATATATATAAAAATATTTATGCACACACCTTCCCTGGAACCCTTACTTTGAAATGACTGCTTCCTGACCCACCAGGCAAGGCAAGCCCTCCACAGCCCCTTGAAGCCGGATATGAGAACATTTCTCAAAGCGCCACTTAATGAGCTGTAAAATGTTTTTTATTTACCAAATCCCAGCAACCCAACCACAGCCTGAACAATATCACCAGCTCCTTGCTCCCTGGAGCTTTGAAGCTTTAACTGTACATAGAAAACAAGTTTTTGAGAGAGAATTATTCACCCTCTGCTCTCCTGGGGCTGCGTCTTTCCCCTTTTCCCCACAAGCCCAAGTAGCTGTGCTGTCATGTGTGGGGCCCTGCCACACTGGAGAGAAAAGGCTTTTCCTCCCTAACTTGTGGGTCTGCTGTGTGATTGTTGCCATGATCCTTTATCTTCAGTAGGCCTGATCCCTGAGGGACATTGATGAGAAAGATTCCTATTGCATGCATGCTTTGTCTGTGCCAGATGCAACAATGGTGCGGGAGGAATGCCAGGCATTCTTGGATCAGTGTGAGTTTTGGTTCTCAGAGAGCTCAGTTCTTGTCCCAGTTGCACCAGTCATGATTAGCAATATCTGCACTGGAGTTCAGCAGACACGTTTTCAGCTGCTGTAAATGAGTATCTCCGCTGACAGGCGCACGCTCCTGGTGTTCTGTGCCCGCTGACGTGCTGGCAGGAAGACTGAGTCTCGGGGTGGAAACTGAGTCAGGTCCTGTAGTTTCAGAATGGATCACCATATTCCACATGTGCAAGCTTGGAGTCAGCAGTGAGTCCAGGGAAGGCTCTGGATTGGGATTCCATGGAGGAATTCCCAGGGGAGCAGTGAGTGTGTGTGAGCGCTGTCCCAGATTTTCCCTCACTCTGAGTGGTGTTGCTGCCTGTGACCATGGGCAAAGTGAGAGCCTGAGGGGGAGTGAAGCTGGTGTACTGTGAGGATAACATATTCTCTGGTTGTGATTTAAGTTGGAAAACAGGCTAATAATCCTTTTGAAACTCGCTTGCCATTGGTACAATTGAAGAAAATAGGTTGGCAGAGGACCCAAAAAACCCCTAATGCTACTCAGTATAGTATTTTCAGTAAATTTAATACATTTAGTGCCAAGGACTTTTCTCATCTTTTCCTCCAGCTTCCACAAGCTTCTGTTGAAGTTTGAGACCTTTTTTGGGCTGCTTTGATAGTTTATGATGCACATGCCTTTTCTAATATTCCACCAGGAGCATCAAGGTAGGAGAAACAATATAAGCCCTAGCATTGCATTAGGGTAAGTCATGATGGAGTTATTCATCTATAATTCATGGATATGACCTTTTGCTCAAACCACAGTGTGTTGTGAAGTGGTGCTGGGCTGTCCATCACTCTCACTGCTGTCATCACTGAATGGCTGCAAAGCAGTGCAGAAGCCATACTGATCACATATTCATCAGCTCTGCTTCTTTCTCTCTCCTTGTATACATATTTATGTCATAGTTGTTTTTAAACATATTTTGGAATTCTGGTCGTTTTGGATAGAAGTTCTCAAACTGCTCATCTGGTTTTAGATCCTCTTAGGAGAATGACAGCCAGGGCCTGATGCTGACACCCAGCAGGGCTGGGGGATGGAGCGTGAGGGCTGTGGAGCTTGGCCTTGTAGAGAAAAGGCAGAGGGGAGGGTGGGGAGGTGGTGGTGCAGGGTGGTAACTCCCCTGAGTCCAAGAGGCTTACAAAAACCATCAAGGCTTGCATTTCTTCTGTCTTATGAGAGGAAGAAGGAGAAGGGTTTGGCAAGTCCGGTGTTTGAAGTGTGTATCTGAGGAGATATGGGAGTTAATCTACAATTCCTGCTCACAAACATGACTTACCTCTCTTTGTCTCAATTTCTTGTCAGTTGAACAAGGGCAGCAACCCTGCTTTTCTCCTAGTTTGCATTTCTATTTCCATCTAAACCATTTTAGGCAAAATGAAGTTGGAAAAAATTTCAGTGGGAGCCAGCTCAGGTGGTGGCACCCAGAACCCCTTCTTCTCCTGGTGAGGAGTCACTTGTGGCAGGAGGGCTGCAGGTTGGGCAGCCAGCAGGACAGCACTGGAGCAGCATGCTCTTCTCTGTACCCTTGCTGGTTTGGTTTGTTCAGGTGCTTCCAGTTCCCCCAGAGTTAAACTGCTCTGCTGCTGCCAGGACTGGGTAACAGAGAATTGTCTCCTAACTCAGAGATGTCTTTGAGGTGTGTACTTCTCCATGCCAGCACACAAGACCATGAATGTGCTCCAGTAATTCCAGCTCTGGCCCCTCAGTTTGGGAAGGACCTTGAGACACTTGAGCACATCCAGAGGGGTCAACAAGGCTGGAGAGGGGCTGGGAGCACAAACCCTGTGAGGAACCACTGAGGGAGCTGGGGGTGCTCAGCCTGGAGAAAAGGAGACTCAGGGATGAGCTCATCTCTCTCTGCAGCTCCTGAAAGGTGCCTGTGCTCAGGTGGGGTTGGGCTCTTTCTCCAAGCAGCACTGACAGAACCAGAGGACAAAATCTCAAGCTGCACCAAGGGAAATTCAGGTTGGATGTTAGGAAAAAGTTTTTCATGGAAAGAGTAATAAAGTTCTGGAATGGTCTGCCCGGGGAGATGGTGGAGTCACCATCCCTGGATGTGTTTAACAAAGCCTGGATATGGCACTGGGTGCCAGGGTTCAGTTGAGGTGTTAGGGCTGGGCTGGGCTTGATGGTCTTGAGGGTCTCTTCCAACCTGGGGATTCTGTGAATTCTGTGAATTGCTCATTCTCAGGAACGCTGAAATTGTTACCCCTGTTCAGGGGACTTTTTTCAGGATGAAGAGATGGCTTCTTCCTAAAGGTTGAATTAGCAGCTCTGTCCCTGTCTGGAGGTGCTCATTTTGTCCCCTTTTCCTTGCCGTGAGTTAGTTTTCCTCCAGTGCATTTGCAGGTTTGGATTGCTCCTGCTGTCTGGTTTGAGCTCTGCCAGCACAATCAGGGTGTGTTTCCAAACACTTCCTGCAGCACATTGGCTTTGGGAAGGGGCTGCAGGGAATGCACTCTGGAGGATTTGCTGAATCCACTCAGGGACCCCGTGGTGTCTGACATCTCTTGTGGAGCCCATCCTCTGCCCAGCCATTCAGTTGTGCTCCAGCCAAGAGCCCGTGGACACTTGGCTTTTGCATCACTGGTGGTGCCCATCTCCGTGGTGTAAGATACTTTCTCATCTCAGGGAGACAAAGAACGTTAAAATTCTCACTTCTGGTTTGTTCCTAAAGTCTAACAATAACTTTCCTTACATGACTTCAGTACAGCTTTCAAACAATATTATTTCTTGGGGGAAAGGAAGGAAAAGGTCAACTCCCAATCACCTACACCAGCAGAAAATCTGCACAAGGTGCAACCACAGTTTTTAAATTACACATTTGCCTACTTTGGAGAAGCATAAATGATTGCACATGGTACAAGGTGATGGATTACTGAGATAAAACACAGCTACATGATTTCATCTCTTGCAGAAAGCCTCTCAGAATTTACTGATGCCAGTTCAGAAGTTCACAGCTTGGGTGGCTGGGGAAGATGGGGTGTTTAAACATCGTGGTGACGGCACATTGAGTCCACTTGACTCCCTGGGTCACTCCCTGAAAGCTGTGGCCCTTTCAAACAAGCCCAGCTCCCTTTGCTTTCCCACAAATGGTGGGAATAGGTGGAAAGTTGACAAACTCTTACAGTCAGTGGTATTATTTATTCCAGTTCAGCAGCTCAGCCACCATTTTCCCTCCGAAGACCTTCTGCCATAATACTTCCTCCCAAAAATACTTTCTCGGCATCATCCTGATGTTCAGCTTTTCTGTAATATATACTTTTCTCACCCAGGACCTACCCTAATCTTCTTATTCTTCAGTGGGCAGGGAAAAAAAAATGGGCAGAACTTGCTGTCAGCTTTTTCCTCTGCCTGTTGCTTCCAAGAAGTATGCAGTGTACACCCATAGCACAAACACGGAATGTGTGCGAGGAGGAGCTCAGGTGCCTACGCCGAGTCAGAAAAGGCCTCCATTTGTGTGAAAGGCCTTCAGGGAAGGAGACTTCCATAAAAAAGAGAAAACTGTCAATCATCCAAGAGAGCAGCAATCTGGAGAGAAGCTTTTTTTTTTCTGAAAATACCCCTCTCAGTTCTGCTGTCCCTTGTTCAGAAGTAAAGTAACCAATGTTGTGTGTGAAAGGCACATGAGCAGCACCTGAATGCCTTATATCACACCACCTCTCTGCTGGCTCATCCAGGTGCCCCTTTTCCTCCTCCCCACAGCTCTGAGAAGTATTTTATAGCTCACAAATAAATGATTCCAGCCTTTAGGCTGACAACAGTCAGGTGAGAACACTTTTAGGACAGGTCTACAAGGACTAAGCCATCTATTTTCATAAAAGTAATCTCATTGAATAGTATGTGCACTGATTGAGGGCTTGATTGTTCTGTCATTTGTATGTGTGTGGGGTGGTGCTTTACTAAAAAATAAAATAAATAAAGCAATTTATTCATCCGAAATGTTCTTGGAATTAGCATAGCCCTGCCCCTCCATGGTGGTACTTCCATCTTCTTACTGGTTTTCTTGTATAAAATCCCTGTTCATTGATCAGTGCAAGAAAATTCTCTCATTTCAAATCATTTGTCAAGCCTCAAAAGTGCTAAAAATGTCCCTGTGCTGATGCAGCTTTGACCTCAAAGGCTGGATTTCACACGCTATTCCTTGACCTGGCGTGAAGAACTACAATCTTTAATCAGACACTGCAGAAGGAGAAATCCTGAAACAATCTCACAATTATTAAATGTTTGGAACAAATGTGTGTTTAAAACCTGAGCAGATCTAGCCAGGCATTTACAAGGATCCCAGCTGAATTTGTTTTTCCCCCTGCGGTTAAATATTATTATTAAAAAAAAGCCTTTTCTTCATCTTTTTATTGGCATTGTTTCCTATAGAAACAAAGTGTCTGCAGTCACACTGTTCTCCTCTGCTCTTAACTTCTCAGTTCCTGGAGAACTTCAGTGAAATTTGAACTAGTCTAAGCCCATTTGATGGAAGGGAAGAGCTCTCAACAGTATTAGCTTTACAACTCCTGCAAGAATAGGAAGCGCAGAGAAACCACATTCACTGAAAAGCTGTAAGGTGAGTGCAGCTTTATTAAACATCAAAAAATCCTCAAAGGAAAGGCTTCATTAGTTCTGTTGCTCACAGAATGACCTGTGTATGTAGCAAGAACACTGAAATATTTAGTCACAATATTCATAACTGGGGTGTGAGGCAGCAAGTGGCAAGGCTGGGACAGTCAGTCTGGATTGCAGCTTCTGCAGTGCAGAAGGTCCTGCTGTGCACTAAGATGTTTAAATTGTGAATTGTTATAGAGGTGAGCATTGAGTGTTACTGATGGGTTTGGAAATTCTATCCTAAATTGTTTAAAGCGAGGAAACAGTGGAAAAGGGATTCATATGAAGAACTCATGTATAAACTCATTTCCTTGACTTTGATTAAATGACCAAAAGAAGATTTTGCGTAATGTGAGCACTTGCTTGCATGAGAGATCACTTTCAATTGACAGCCCTTTGCAGTTCATTATCTAATAAATATCTTTTTATAGGACATTTCTATGGAAAACATAAACTCCTGTTAGTAAGGGACTCTCAATTTCTCTTCAGTCTGGCAGAGTCCAGGGAAATCCACATTTGCAGTGGCCTGACAGTTCCAAGTCAGTCCAGAACACATCACTTTTTATTCTCTTTGAGGGATGGAGGAGATGGGCTGTGACTCCAGCCAGTAGCAAAACTGGGAGATTTCTGGTTCCTTTTTACACATTTCTACTTTGGGTGTAGCATCCTTCGTGGTACAAAAAAAGGAGGCTGAAATCTTGCTGTCTCCAACACACAGAGGTGTGTTGCTTTTGCCTGTGTGTGTGCAAAAGGCAGGGCAGTTCTTAGCTCAGCATTAGAAATCCTGTTTCTCAGTAAAAGGTGAACACAAAGGTGGTATTTGCACACTCAAGAAATAAATTGCTGCCTAGGTTCCCTTGTATTTAATATTTTTCTCTTACGGGTGATAAAGCTGGATTGAACATACCAGTCTAAGCTGTGCTGCCTCCTGCTATTTTCACATTGTTTTGTCTTTTTGCTTTTAATTCCTATAAATTTCAGGGGATTTCCTTCATGCCTGAAGGCCAAACTTTTACACCATGTACAACCACCCTTTCCCTGAGCCATTGCACTGTTCCTGGAGTACACCCATCACATCACTGTGGTGAGAGCCAGGAGCCAGGGCTTGTTTCCTCTTCTGGGAGGAGAGTAATCTTGATTCACCAGGGGTTTCTCACATAGCCTTTCATTTTTCAGCCTCATTCCTTCTGACTGGATTTTGACCAGAGCTGAGCTAACATTTTTGACGCACACAATTCTCTCAGTGTAATCAAGATCCATGGAATTTGTGGTTTGATTTTTCTGTGTATCATGCCCTAAGGAAATATTTTCCCCAAGAAAAGATCTTTCCCTTTTAATAGCACTTGGGTTTTCTAGATGACTTTTCAAGCTGCACAGATCACACTAGAATGAAGGCAGCACTATTGTTCTGGTTCCTGGGGTGCCATTGTAAAAATTCCTTTTATTCCCCCCCTGAATATTAAAGATGCCTTCTGCCAAACTTTATTTCTTAAAGATGTAGGGATAAAATCGAAGTGCAAGAATCAGGAGTATTTTATTGACTGTAAATTTGTGCAGCTCTGGGGTGGGAGAGGTTTTCCACTCCTTTTACCAGCAGGTAGGTACATGGAGGAATTTCTAAATGAGTGTTATTTAGGTCTTCAGGAAGGGTCACCTTTGTGAAGAATACCTCACCTGTGAAGAATATCTCACCTAGCATGTAGTAAATAATGGTTCATTGAGAGCCTCTGGGTGTGGCTTGGTTGGGTGGGTCAGACCTGGGCAGTGCCACTCAGCTTTTCTCAGATCTGTCATGCAAGAGCTTCACAAACCTAGCCTGGAATGAGATTCTTGGTGGAGATATTCCCTGGAAAAACTCTCCAGGCTCTGCATGCAGTTCCCCACTCTCCAGGGGAGGGGACAGGTGGTATTTGGGGCTGTGTCACCTCCTCCTGGTGGCAAAGAGCTGTTGAGGAAATCCGTGGAGTGGAAGGAGCTGTCCATGGACAGGACTGGGAGGGCACAGCCATTGTCCTCATTTGTCTCCTCCATGCTGTCAGCCTCCACCAACAGGAGGAATGTCACAAGATGTGGTGCAATACTCCACGTTGAGGAGATGTTTGGCAGTAGTTCTGTGGTAATGTGAGCTGGCACAGCTGTCTGGGTCCAATTTGGCAGAATTACTGGGGTCTTTTCTTGTCATGTTTTCAAACATGACCATTTCCCTGTGCCACCTGCCCTCAGCTCATCCTGAGATCACTGATGGGGACCTGCAGAGCTGCTCAGAAGGGATCTGCCAGCAGTGCCCTTTCTGCCTATGGTATCCTGCAAAAATACATTGGATTTCATTTATTTGGTTAGGACATCTGCTTTTTGTCTGCTATAACCAGTTCCTCTGACTAACCACATCTGGTCTAAGCAACATGCACTATATTTATGTGGCTGCAGCAATTTCACCCTGGTTCTAAGGTTGCAGAATTTGGTTCATTTATGAACAAATGCTCAGAATTCTTTTCTAGCACTTGTGTGGAATGGCTTTTGTTGAGGTTACCTCGATAGGCACTCAGACACCGTATGCCAAGAACTGGCTTTTAACACGAGTCAGACTTGTTCTTTGGCAGCCTTATTTAATTACAGATCCATCCTGAAACTTGCTTTGTCCTCACTGGAGAAGTCATTTCTGAAGGGAGCAGAAAAAGCTCTGGAGGATTTAATGACTTTGTAAAGAGGTGTTCATTTCCAGGATGAGACTTGGCCTCAAGTGATCCTTCTGAGACTGATCTCAGCCTGGGAATGTTTCACTCAGTTCCTTTGCAGATTCCAGAGTCAGCATTGATGTTTGATACTGTGTCAGCCTCCCCACTGACAAGCAGGTATTAATGCATTTCCCCCTGCAGCAGGCAGTGTGCAATGCCAGGGCTCTGCAGCTTTGGTTTCCAGTCCCTCTGACACCCAGGGCTCCGGATTAAGGCCCTTTGCAGAGCTTGGCCTGTGACTCCTGTGGATAAAATAAATGCAGCCCTGGCAGGCAGCCAGCCTTCATGAACCAGGGAGTGCGTTTCCTCATAAATAATATTAATATTTTGAAATACTACCACCTTCTGGTAGCTGGAGGAGAGGATATTCAGACCATTTCTCAGTGAAAAACATTACCATGTCTTACATTACAAGGAGATGTATTGGTGTTAACTTTGAATTTTATTTTGAATTTTAACTCTGGTGTTAACTTTGAATTTTACAGTCTATTTCTGAATCAGAATATTTGAGCTGGAAAGGACCCACAAGGATCACTGAGTCCAGCTCCTGGCCCTGCACAGGTCACACCACATGTCTGAGAGCGTTGTCCAAACGCTTCTGGAACTCAAACAGGTTTGGTGCTGTGCCCACTGCCCTGGGGAGCCTGTTCCAGTGCCCAGCCACCCTCTGGGTGAAGAATCTTTTCCTGATATTCAACCTAAACCTCTCCTGAGGTAATTTTCTTCAGGAGTTCCGCTCTCAAAGGCCAATTGATCTGGATTTCCAGCATGTTCCATCAGGGAAAATGTCATGTGCTTGTTCTCCTTCCGTTTCCAGCTTAGACATTTGTTTCACTGGTATCACTGGGAAGAGCTATTCCGTCCATGCACCCCTTTTTCCATTGCCCCCTCAAGTACTGGCACAGAATTTCTGTAAATATAAGCTGAACAAAGCATTAACAGGATATAATCTAACTAGTTTTACCCACCTTTGGGGCTAACAGTTTAGGTTTGGTAGTTTAAACACTGCTTTAGCTCCCTTGAGTGGATCCTCAGTGTGTGTCTGACAGCTCAAAGACTCAGTCATTTGTTGGGATTGCATTTGTTTGCAGTGCAGAAGGAAATGGGAGATGTTCTCCTTGTGCAAATCCATCCAGTGGATCCCCCAAAGGTGCTGCTCTTCCACAGGCCCCTGCAGGGGCTTTGGGACAGCCATGAGGCTCCCTTCTTCCGCAGGGCCTGGGCATCAGCTGGATTGCCATGGCAGAGCTGCACCTCTGCTCTGGGAGACTGGAAGAAATTCCTTCCCCTCGGTCATTTCTTCCAGTCTGAAATACAAAGGTATTAGATAATCAAGCTTCAGGAAAGGGGAGGATTTCTGTGTCTCAGGTTCTGATCCTGTGGACAGAGAGAAGTCCACTTTCTGGATTCACATAAAAATTCACACCTGGCAGTTCTTGTTTCATGGGGAGAAATTGGTACGTGTTACATATTTGTTTGGACTTGAGGGTTTCTTCTGTGTGTTTGGGGTTTTTTTCCCCTGAAAAACGTTTCTTGTAAAACAATCCAAGAAGTTAAATTTGTATATTGTCAGGTTTTAGGTTTTCTTTTCTGGACAGCCTTATAGAAATACATGTTCATTTTTTGATCAGGCATCTCTGTAAATAATCCATTTCTAAACAACTTTGGATTTTTTTTATGCTAAGCAAGAAGGCAATTCAAAACCCTGTACATACATAGCAGTTGCGAGATTCTGCACAAAAGGCTGCAGCATAGGATAAGTGTCACCTGAATTTGTGAGAAGGTGCTTGAAATACAGGGGCATCCATATAGAATGGCCACTGGAAGGAGAATCCAGGTGTCCTGACTGTGGTGTGCCTGCAGGGGTACATTTTTATTCTATTACAATCCAGTAGCAAAGAAATTTGACTTTAAATATTGTGATAACTTGTTTATTTCATTTTGCTTAAATGGTGAATATAATCGTGTCTTCATCTGATGAAAAATGTAGATATTTTCATGCTGCTGAGGTATAAAGATGGTGATTATTTTCTCAGAAGGACTCTGAATAATGGCATTTCAATGCTGTGATTATGCTGACTCCATGAAAGGTGCAGGTCCCTGTGTAGGTAATTAACAACTAAAGAAAAAGATGCACTCCAGGAAACTAATTATCTTTATTTCTATCTGGCAGTGATTAACTTATAGCTGAACAGATGCTAAACAATGTTTGAGTGCAGTAAATTCTGTCTTGAGCTGATAGGGCCAGCAAAGGAGACAAACAGAAGACAAGTTTACTACGAGAGGGATTGAATCCCATTGGAATTCCAGTGGTGTGAATTTGGGAGTCACTGGGGAGTGAGCTGAGAGTTGGCACAGAAGGCAGCCCAGCATTAGGGATCCTTGAACAAACCTGGTCCCCTGGGTGCAAAGAGTCTGTTTGTCATCCTGAGCACTTGGCAGCTTTCTGGATTTTCTTCTCTGAGTTTGGAATGGACCAAGAAAAGAATTACTCTTTTAAGCTCTCCATACCTTAGAACATTTTTCTCTCAACTCTTGCAGTCCAGGAGAGGAGGAGTGGAATACAGCATTTCCCCACTTCACAAATCCTGCCTATCTTGTTTTTTTACTTTCCCAGGGGAGGATATAATGGAGTTGAAAACCCATCACTACTTTAGAGACCCCCTGATTGGATTTATGTCCTCAGTGCTTCCTTACACAGAACTGGGGCTCACATTCACAAGATTATTTCAGTTTTAGCCTATGATCACAAATTTCAGGAAGAAATGTTATTGATGTCCCACCAAGTCCAAGCATTTGAAGAACACACCTGGAGAAGGGGCACCTGTAGATCTGCTGTCCTCACTGGTGATTTCACTAGAATTTCATGTGAGAAAGGCAGCAGAAGTCAAAGCAGGCTGTCATCCATTGCAGTCACCTGGCTCTATCAGTCTCCTGGCTTACTCAGTTGGGATTAATTAATTAATTGTGTAATTAATGGGGTCATTACCAGCAATCAGAGGAAGTTCTTTTGAACAGTAGTTGTTCTTTGGTTGCTGATGCAGGTGTGAAAAGGCAGCTGCTGCTCTTGTCTCTGATGCTGAGCTGTCCTGCTCTGCCAGTCAGCACATGGGCAGCATGGGCAAGACAGGACAGGGAGAAATCGTTTCTCAAGGAAAATCAGGTAGGATGAGAGTGGTCAACCAACCCTGAAAGTGGGAAAAACTGCTCAGGGTCACAGAGAGCAGGTGGAAATTTAAGGTTGCATGGGGCCCAGCCCAGACAGAGGCTTTGTCCAGCTGAGGTCTCTGGGGCTGTGCTTCTGTTCTCATTGTTGGAGCCCTTTGGGAGCAGGAGCACAGAGGTGCCCGTTCAGAGATCTGTGTAACAGCAGCAGAACTGAGCATGGCCCCGATGCAGCCTGATGGCCCCAGCAGGATGTGCCTCAAGCTCAGCTCCCTCGTGCTCACTCCCGCTTGCTGTGCTGTGTCTGGCCTGGCGACAGGCAGGAGACGAGGCTGTGTTTTACCTGCTGGGAGCCCCAAGCCCATCAGGAGGGGCTGCACACGGGAGGAACCAGCAGGAGAGAAACGAGGAATGCAGTGTGAGATGGCTCCGTGTGCTGAGCTGGGGTAAAGGCACTGCTCCATGGAGTCACTTGATGGGCACTGACTGCTGCTCCTGGGGGAGTGCCCTAAACACAGCAAGGGCCAGAATGTCACACACAATCACTCTGTTATGGAAATCAGCTGAAATGCTGGCAGGGAGGTTGTAGCCCTGGTGGGGGCAGGAGGCAGGGGGTTGTTGCCCATGGGGAGTTCCAGAGGCAGAGAGAGAGAAAAGAGGAGACAGGTCCTTCAAAGACTGCAGCTCACAAAGATGGGGAAATAGAACATTCTTTGGAACCACTGTGTATAAACTGAGTCTGATTTATTGGGGTTTTTTAATGTCCAGCAGAGTTATGAATTCTAGTTCCAAAGCTTGTGTTTTAGAACTGTTTTTGACGATCCCTCGCAAGGGGTGAGAGGTCAGAGATGCACTGGTTTCAAGTGAATTATATTCTCCCTTGGGTATCTGGGGTTTTGTCTGTTATTAAGAATCTGAGTGAGCTCATTTTGGTGAAGAGAGGTTGTTTACTTGCTAAGAGAGCATTTAATGCACTGGATGCAATACACTACATGCAGAATAAATATCCAGCATCCAGAGAATTTAATGTTGTTACTGTGGGGCATTTAGTGTGGTGGTTTCCTGCTAAACTTGATGAGTTCAGCAAGATTGGAGGACGGGCTTGAGAGTTCATTGGAAAATTTTTCAGTGGAAAAGCTCCTTTTAGAGTAGCCTGAAATTACTTAATGATTGTTGCATAGGTTACAGCCTAAGGGTTATTCTTTATTTGGTCTGCTTTTAAATTAAAACTGGCCCATTTGCATTTTGTTGTTTTACACAGGCAAAACACCCGGGAGATGTGGGAGCAAGTGGCAGTTCAGTGTTGAGAGGAAAACTGAAATATAATTGTAAAAATTCTCAACAAAGACGTTCACCCATAACCCCCTCCTTCTTTTTTAATAAAACCTTGTCTCTGCCCCTGGGACAGAGGGGAGGCTTATTCTTCTTTTGATAGATTGCTTTTTAGGGTTTGTCCATATGTGAGATTGCATTATTGAGCCAGCAGACCAGTTGCTAGCAGTTCTCCACTTCATCACTGCCTGCAATTATCAGCAGATAGCACAAAAAGTAACAGTCCAGAGGAGCTCATAAAAGGGCCGAGAATAATAGGAGAGATGGCTGAAGAAAATTAGTGAGAGCAAAAAATTCCATTTTTTTTTTGCCAGTTTCCTGGTGGTCTCGGTGCTTTCTATCCACTGTTTCCGCAGCTCTTTTGTCAGTTTGTGCAGAGTGTGGCTCTGCCACTGCCCAGTGCAGAGCGGCAGGACACGAAGCACAGAGTGGCACCACGGAGACACCCCTGGGTGCCTGTGCCAGCACACAGGGCTGGCTTTTGGGGTTCTCTCTGTTCCCCACCGCCCTGAACCGTGGGATGAGCAATCTGCCTTGCTGGGGGCTCTGCCAGAGGGGTTGGACAGCCCCCCACCGTGTGTTTGACCTGTCCTGGGCACAGCAGAGCCCTTTGGGAGGGGGTGAGTGGAGGGGAGCATCCCCTGCCACGGGCAGGTGTGCCCACCTGCACCACCTCACCCACCAGGTGTGGGGCACCACTCTGGGCACAAGGAAGCCACAGGTGCTGTTGAAAGTTGGTTTTGGATGCAGGAAGGGGACACGGTCCCTGTGGGTATGTTCCACAGGCAGTGCTTTGATGTAGGCTTGGTGCATTTTCCTTTTCAGACTTAAGGCTCTACAGTGCAATGGCAGGCAGAAATGTGCAGATGTGTTAAAAATGTCTACAAGCACCTGCTCTGTGGCTAAAAATACCAAATAAGGGCCAGTATGCAAATCTGAAGGTAAGCTGTTAGACTTGGTGTGGAAAGGTGCAGTTTCAGGTTTAATGTTAATTTTCATTACTTTCCTCAAATCCACCATGAAAGCCTTTTGCATTGTGCTGAGAATATATTTCTTACACAATACTTATGGTAGTAATTCCTGCCAGCCAAGGATTTATAATCAGGCTTTGAAAAATGTATTCTTTAAAGTAAGAAGAATAAAAAAGATTTTTCCATCTACTCAGTTCCTGGTGCACAGAAGTGAAGCTGTGTAGTCTAATCCAAAGAGCTGATGAAATAAAAGAGAGATAACAATAGATTAACTTCAGTAGATTAACTTTCATTTGTTAGAATGTATTACATGTTTATCTCCCAGAAACACACACTCTGGAGCTGAAATTTCACAAGTTTAGTTTCAGTTTGTGTGTCCAGGCCATCTTAATGGTCAGCCTTTTTCTGTGCTCTTCTTAGAAAGCACGGGCACTTGATCATGGTTTTTTTTATTATTTTTTATCCAAAAACAAATGTCTGAAAACTGGCACAGATCTTCAACAGAAGAGATAAACGTGCTCCCCAAATGGTAGTTCTTTTAAATTCACAGATGTGCAAGCTCAATCAACAACAGCAATAGCAGAACAAAAAAGTCCCAGTTTTGGAGTTCTTCATGATGAGGTTTTGGGAGTTTATTTTTCATTTAGCATTGAACAAGAGAGAAGACAGAAAAGTTTAACAATTATTTTATGTAACTTTATTTTTCTGTAGCTTTGCAAGCACTTCTATTTTCTTTCCTCTACTTTGCTGAGGAAAATAAGGAAGGAGAAGAATTCTTTTATAAATCTAAAAACTCTTAAATTTTCAAAATATATTCTCCTGATCTTTTCTTGCTGTAAACAGTAAAATGTGTAAAATGAGTGTGAAAAATGCATTCCAGTTGTGAAGGCAGAGTGAGCTGTGGGAAGAGTGGTGGCACATTCTTCCTTATGATGCTTAAGGGAGTAAGAGGAGGGAGGAGTGTGCTGGTTATATTTAAATACTTAAATATTCAAATCTGCACACTCACCAAATTTCTTGAAGCTTGTAGCAGTGAGGATACATCAAACTATTTTTGCAGTGTCTGCTGGCCACATCACCCAAAGAATGCCTGTGCTTAGGAACTGGGGCTGCCTGGTCCCAATCCTTCCTGGGGGCAGCACGTGGGAGCACAGAACATTCACGCTCCAGGTGTTTCCCACTAAGGACCAGAGGCTCAGGTCACACATCCCAGGGCAGAGTGCACAGAAAGGTACAGTCAGTCAGCTTTAGCCAGGTGCCCTCCTGATCACTGCAAGTCTGACTGTCTGGGTTTGTACAGCAGCAGAATTAGGCTAGAATTAAATTATTTGGAAGAAACACAACAAATTTGGTTTAAAAGACAAAGGGAATCAGCGGTTTCATGTGCAGGTAGATCTGGTCCTGACAGAAGCTGCTTTGGTTTGCTGAGGCTGTGAAAGATGGGTGAGAGGGAACCCAATTCTGCCAACACAGGGCAGCCTTTGGGTGCCACAACAAGTGGTTGTTTTTACCCCTTTTCTTTGTTTCTGTACCAAAATGTGCTGCTACATGCACAGCTTAGGTACAAATACACCGGTAATTGCTGAGGGGTGGAGCAGGGTGCGACCCTGGTGGGTGCTGTGTCTCTCCAGGGGTGGCTGTGTGCAGCCTGAGGGGACAAATTCCATCCCTGAGGCCAAACACTGCGTGGGAAACCTGGGAGGAAAAGCTCACGGGGTGTCCCTGTTCCAGAATCAGGGAGTGGGATGCTCGAGCAGTTGATAATTGCAGTTAGGAAAGGTCATATGGGACCTCGAGGTAGAAACCTAATTCCAGGGAGCACGGGTTTAGGAGCAGGATCTTATCAGGCAGTCTTGATGCTGGGTTTTTGTTGGCATGCACAGAAGTTTGATAAAGTTAACTCTGTTAGTACATTTAGATTTCTGTGAGGCATTTGACATAGTGCCAGGCAACATTCTGAGTAAAACCATGTGTGATTCTTAAATCCATATTGCCCATATCCACTGGATTGACTGCCTGAAAGATCACCAAAAAACTCCAAACTGGAAATGAGGAATACTCATCTAATGAAGCTGCTTAATCTGTGCTCATTCCATGGGGATCTATATTTATCGCAGTCCAAATCAGTACCTGTGTCTGGGGAAAAAAAATATAAAACCATTGTCATAGAAAATGGTAGGAAAATAAGGAAAATTATTAGAACAAAACCAACCCTCAACACCTAGGAGGATATTTGAAGGCTACTCATGTCAACTCCTTGCCATTATGCTGGGAGCCCCTGGTTCAGAAAGCAGGGCAGGAGAGTGGACTCAGTCTCAGGAAAAACAGATTTACAGCAGAGCTGTGCTTGAAGGCCCAGAAAAACATCAGACCACAGACTTCTAATAAACACAGCTCTTTCATATTTCAGTATAAATGCAATTGCTAAAGTCTAATTCCTCTTTGGTTGTAAGGTGAGCTGCATTTCATCTTGATTTAATCTCTGGTGCAAGGGAAATTCTTGATACACATTTTTAAGATGTATCTTATATGTGCATTAGTTTGGTTTTTAAGCACTGTCACCTTTAAGTGCTTTTTTATTTGTGTGTGGTTTATAAGCTAAACTCGGCTACGGGCACAGATTTTCCTTATGAGAAAAACAGAAATCCTTCAAACCAGGGAACTCTGCTTGAAGAAACACTTTCCTGTCAGTGAAGTGGGTGATTGTAATTCTTGGAGCTCTCAGGTGTCAGCATTAGTTACCACCGTGGAGCTGATGTGACCATCCAGTATTTTCCTTATCAATTCATAGACGAGCTGTTACTTCAGAGTAAAAGAGTATCTGTGGAATGAGGGGTGAGTATGACTCACAGACTGTCCTGGAAGCAGTCTGGTTTCTTGTTTGCTTAGTTGTTGCCTGTGGTGTTCTCTGTCTTTAACACATTAGCCTGGCTCAGGCTGGAGGTGGCACTTGGTTTTCAGAGGCTATTTCTTGTAGCGCCATATGCCTCAGATTATGTGGATTCAGGGAGAGCATATTCATTGAAAAACGTGTCACAAACAGTGTTCTGGCCAAAAGGAAGGAATCCATGGAGTGACTCTGGATCCTGCATCTTGCATGTACCATGGATCACATGCATTAAGCTGCAGCTGCATTTTGATGTGTCAGTAGCATTATGAAATATTCATGCTTTTGTGAGCTCAGCACAAGTGCAAACCCCTTGTTCTCACCTGCCCTCGGTCTTTTTTCCCAGTCAGGTGCTGTGTTTGGTGTTAACCCCTCGTGTGGGGCTGGGCTGGGCAGGGACTGCTCCAGCATTGTTGGATCCACTCTCCCAAAATCCCCCCCAGCCAAGGCTGGACAGGGAGCCCCAGTTATTCTGTTGGTAATTTGGCTGCGTGGCACAAGGGGGAGCTCAAGGTTCAAATTGCTGCTGAATATTCATAGATTGTACAGAACACCCCAGCCAGCTTCTGTTTTAAATTGCTCAGTGTATTAGACTTAACTATAAAATTACAATTTCAAGAATGTAATAATTTAATGGAACTGAAGCGACTTGATTTTTTCCCATTAGAATCCACACGAACTAGCTTTTTCCTCTCTGCTGAGTTAATACAGTAATTCACAAAGAGTTGCTTTTTTATAAACCTGCTCGGCTCTAACAATGATGTACAGAGTGACTCTCCCCACTGAATACAGTGTAAGAACTTCAGAGATTCTGCAGGAGTGATCACTCCACGAGCTTTAGCAGAGAGTTGAACTTCAGCAGTAA
Organism: Anomalospiza imberbis; assembly: GCF_031753505.1. Taxonomy (NCBI): domain Eukaryota; kingdom Metazoa; phylum Chordata; class Aves; order Passeriformes; family Viduidae; genus Anomalospiza; species Anomalospiza imberbis. Next base: position 25,417,989 of record NC_089690.1, read on the forward strand.
TACTGAGCCACTTAGCTTGTGATGGCAGTGCTGGTACTAACCACTCTGCAGCAATAATGTGCTGTTGTTACTCGAAATTGCACTAAAATGGAAGTGTGCTTCCTCACCTGTTGGGATTGGCATGTCAAATGAGCACAAGGAAGTGACAGAAAATTACTGCACTGGCTTTCAAATTAGAACTGAGAAGTCTTGAGCTTCTTTCCCACCCCAGATCAGTGTTCAGTGCTGTCTGATTCTCAGAAGGAGTGTGCTTCACTCACTGCAGTGAGCTGAAACAGCAGCAGTGTGTTTGGTGCTGGCTGTAGGAATGCCACAGGCATGCAGGGGACACACCAGCTCCTGTCCCTGCCCTTCTCAGGTGCCTTGGGCACTTTGGGAGTGGGACTGGTGCTCTGTCACAAGAGCTAGAAGTGGCTTTTTTTTTTTTTATATATTGCCAAGCTTAAAGGTTGTTGTTGTTTTTGTTTTTTTTTTAATCAGAAATTGCTGCTTGTTTGCTTTGTAAGGGAATGTGGTAATACACTCCTTTGATATAAAACCTTAGCCAAGGCCAGGAGTTTGCTAGAGAATTACAGCTGGAGGTGTAATTTCGGTCACCAGGTGCTTTGGGTCTTTCTTCTGTAACTCCTAGAAGACATCCCAGCCTTCTGAACCTTGGGATCTGCCTCATGACATCTCTCTCGTTGGGGAAAAAATTCCTTCTTTGTCTTGTTTTTGGGAAAGCCAGGGAAAGGCACACCAGCATAACTAGAGTGTAAAGGACAATATGTATCTTAGGGAGGAAAGGGGGGGCAAGATGTGGATTGAAAGCTTGGGGCTACAAGCTGGCATCCTGGTTTAGAACAATACCTTTTGTTAGCTTTACAGTGCAAGTTTAAAGTCAGGCAGTTGCCAGAGCCAGGAATTCAGGGCTAAATGTGCTGGTGAGCTGATCCTCTCTGGCAATTCCAGTGTGCCTCCTGCAGTTGGGAGAAATTACAAATGAGACAGATTAGAGCTGCTGGAGACTAAGCAAGTAAAGCTGCAGGAATAATTTAAGCAGCAGTTCTCCCTTTCCCATCTCCCCGAAAAGCACAGAGTGGGGAAAGGTTTGTTTAATTCTATATTGGATTTAACTCTGCCATTGCATTTCCAATTTCCTCTGTACTTGGGGGCTAACTGAAGAGATCTGTGGAAGGAGCAGTGAATTTGCCTTCTCTTTGTCAAAATAAAATCTGGGGGCAGTTTATGGCCCACTGGGCTCTAATTATCACTAAATAATGAGGTTGCCAATAAAAGGCTTTTCATTTCCACTCCCACAGCATACAGCGGTGTGATTAATCACTGCCTCTCACTGGAGGTGCTCCTGAGGTCCTGCCTGTGAGCCCAGGTCACTTCTGGGGGTCCCCAGAGCCTTTGCAGGACACATGGGCTGGGACCCTGAGCTCCCCTGCCCTGGCACAGCTTGGAGCTGTATTTCCATGTCAGCACTGTGCTGGCAGCCTCTGATTGCTGCTCTGACTAGCTTGAAGGAGACACAGAGCAGGTTTTCAGCAAGGCAAGTGGAAGCAGGTTTTATGGTTAAAATACTTCCTCTGCCAAAAAGAAGCCTGCAGGGAGCAGGTACAGAGGCAGAGATGGTGTGGTCTCCAGGAGCTGCTCTGAGTCACAGAGACCCTGCAAGGGATGCTCAGCCTTTGTTGTGTCCTGTAGCCACCAAAACTCTGAGACCCTGTCCCTGCTGTGCCATCCATGTGTGTGACAGATGCTGCTCTTTCCCTGCAGGGACAACTGCTGCTGCGAAGAGCTGCTTTTTAAATTTCCATCTCTTACAAAGGTTTTTTTTCAGCAGTGACAAGCAGTTGCCCAACAGCCCCATAAACCTGGGAGTCCCTGAAACACAGCAAAGTGCTGGCACTGCCCTGGGCTGGAGGGGCTCTCTGGCTGTGTCAGCTGTGTCACTGCAGGCTTGTCACAGGCTCCAGCCATGCTGCTCTGCCCAAGCTGACCATCACATTGTGATGGTAAAGGAATTAAGCAGCTTTATGTGGGATAGGTGAAGTAAGCAGGACTTACCTGTTGGCTTTCAGCTGTTTTCATACACTGGTTACTTTCTTTTCAGTCTTTTTTTTTTTCTCTTTTGATTGATTCACAAAGATTTTAGAAGTTTAAGAGAGGCATAAGACATGGGATTCTCATTCCCTTCTAAGGCCTCCATGTGCTAAGTGAAGTAAAAAGCCAGGATGGAGAATGTGCAGAAATCTGCTCTGCCTCCTCAGCAAGGCAGTCCTGCCATTGCTCCCCACTCTGCTCTTGTGCCAGGCTGAGCTGGCTGCTGAAGGGCTGGCTTGGGACAGCTGACAGGGCTTTGGCCAGAGCTTGCAGCACTCAGCAGAGAGCCTGGACTGCTCCTGTGCTCCCAGGCTCTGTGGTGTTAGGGGTGGGAGTGATGCCTCAGAAACACGGCACAGACCCCTCGGTTCCTCATTGACCTGCATGGGGAGCTGTGGGCATCACATCATCCCCAGCTGTGGGTGGGCTCTCCACCAGGAGCTGTGTGCTGATGGGTGTGGTGTGTCTGTCTGTCTGTCTGCATGCTGCAAACAGTGTCCAGCTGACATCCACGAGTGTTCGCCGCGGATCTGTGCACACACAAGACCAGAACTGAGGCGTCCAGCCCATGAGTGTGGGAGCCCGGCTGTGCAAGAGCAGGCAGCTTTGTGAAGGTGAAAGTGTCAGCTGGGAGACAATTCCCTGGCACTGAGGTGGCACAAGGGCAAAGGAATGCAGTTCACAGCTCTGCTCAGAGCTGCAGCTCCTTTGGGTGCAGGGAGGCTGGATGCTGCCTCCTCATGCTGTGACCACCCTGTTGTGCTCTCACTGATGCCTTGTGCAGGCTGACCTAGAACAGAGGCTGCACAGAGCTAAAGAATAAAGCAGGGATTTATTAGAAGGCCTCCATGGATCCACCTTGGGCAGCACAAGAGCCCAGCCAGGGCTGCACCCAAGATGAACCAAAATGGTCCCAAAATGCACGAGCGCTCCCGGGGGCTCTCACTGTGATCAGCTCTGCTCCATTTGCACATTGGAGTTCATTGTCCCATTCCAGCTTTAGCCCATGCAGTCCCATCCTGCTTGTTTTTCTCTCTCCAGCCCACGTTGTTTGTACTCTTGGGCCTGAGATCTGGATCATTTGTCCCTGGTCCCCAGCTGGAGAAGGAATTGTTTTGTCTCCCTGCTCTGTGAAGAGAGCTCACCATCCCATAATATGAAGCCCAGACCCACACACTAAAGCAGCCCAGAATTGGAAAAATTTAAAAGCTAAATAAAACCTGAGGCATCATCACAAGTGCCTCTTAGTTCTGCTTCTACAAGTTCCAGGCTCATCCCTTGTACAGCAGTGGCATTAAGCCACGGGCTTTGATTTCCTAACAAATTTGTCCTGTGCTGGGCTAATCATCCAGTAATTTGTAATAATTCTACCTTATCTTTTTATGTGGATCATGTATTGCTCTATTCAAGATGAAAACCAGTAAAACACTGATTAAATATTTTTTTCCCTCATGCAATTTGCTGTGTTTGCACCATTTGCCAGGGGGAGAGCTGTCATTAGAGTTTCAGATGCTTTTCCAAAATAAATGAGAGACCATTATTGCTGAGCATTACTGTCTACATGGAGGCTTGTCATTTTTGGTAGTATTTAGTCTCTTGCTAAGGCACGATCCAAACAGAAACTTGTAAGTGTATGTGGAACTAGGCAGACACATTGGAATATCTCGTACACCTCAGGGATTAATGAGCTCTTAGTTTAGGCACTAAGAGAGAAAATCAGGTGAAACAATTTATCTTTTGCCAAATTGATCCTTATTTTTTTTGATTAATTTTTTGCCATGGTAAAAAGAGGTGATTCATCTAAAATGCAAGCAATAAACTATTTCCTCACCCCCTGCACCTCTTTTGATTAATTTTAATCTAATTTAGAAAGCTTTTATCATTAATTGTTCTTTAAATGCAATCTCAAAAGTAGAGGATTGGCAAGTTTAATAAATATCTGTAGAAAGTACTTTGCCATTCCCTACAGGGAACACTTGTCTTGTTTTAATGACTTTAAATGAACTTGGTTCCTAGCTTGCTAACCCAGTTGCTCTGTTGAAAGATTTTCTGTGCCCTGTTAGGACATGACCGTCATTGCCTCCTCCTTCTCTTGCTCCTTTTGCCTTTGTCCAGCATAACTTCCAAAGCCTGTGGATTTGGGCATGTAGTGATTTCTCCCTGTAAATCTCCGTAGAACAGCTTCAGACATAATTGTCCATCAGCAGTGTCCTTGTGCTGTGCTGGCCATCATATCCAGAAGAGGAAATAAGTATCCACCAGCATCAGCTGTGCAGACTTGCAGAGCTTTTGCCATGCTGAAGAGCAGCTGTAATATTTGTGTGCTGTTCACAGTGGCTAATGCCAGTTCCATCTGCCTGCAGTAGTGCCAGCCCAACCCAGCTAAGTTCTTCAGGACATCTCCAACATGGATGATGCTGCGGACAACAGAAGTCTGTTCAGGTCCTATTGTAAATGCTGAAATGTCACATGCTTTCTTTCTTTTTTTTTACCATCGTTACATCACTTGTTCTTCTATTATTTGTTTTCTCCTTGGTCCTTGCTGTTAATCATGGCAGTATTTTTAGCACACAGATAACAAGTGGTGCTTTGTAGCCCATAGTTGTGCCACAACAAACTGCCTGCTATTCTCTCATTCCTTTTGTCTTGTGTTCAAAATTACTTTGGTTCTCTGTGTTCTCTAATACTGTACACATCTTAAAAAAGAAAAAGGAAAAAAGAGACTTCCTGTCTATTTTTTTTCTCCTTTTCCCCCCTGATTTTTTTGGCAGAAAAGCAAAGCCAGTTCTCTAGTGCTTTTTTTTTCTCCCTGGTATCTGCAGGCCTTTCCTTATGGCTGAGTTTGTACTTCCCAGGGCATCAGCTCCACTGTGTGTGGTGGGCAAAAACTCTCAGCATATCAGCAAGGACTTGAAAAACACACAGGTCAGGGCAGCTGCTGAGCTTGAGCTAAGAGCTCTCTGTCTGCCCAGCCAGTGGCAACCACTTGAAGCTATCAGCTCCTTTTTGAGCCGGGGTGGTCCCACTCAAGCTCTCAAGTGCTTCCTGTTGCACCTGATGTCCACAGAGGAGATCAGGAGCTCCTGCCCTCTGTGCCTCGCCCTGGCACGTGCAAGAGAGTTTGCTTCCTTGCCCATTGGAATCTTCCAAGTATGAGCTTACATTTTTAAGGCCCAGATGATCAGTGGGAACGGGATGGAGCAGGGTCCTGTCAGGATCTCTGCTTAAGGCACCGTAACTTCATCCCCTGAATGTAAACTGAGAAGACTGGAATGTTACTGCCAAACAGATTATTTGTGTTTATGCTGACATGCAAAGAAAAGGGCTTTCTCTAAGGGAGGGCTGTAGGGCCATCACTGCAACATCAGTACCTTGCTGGAGGGGTTTTCTCTGTTGTGTGCAGCACAGTGTCCTGTCAGGCTTTTCTTTATGTCAGTCATTCTATTCATTTTTCTGTTTTCAGCTGTCTCCACCTTTTAGCTAACAGGTAAAACTTGTATGTATGTGAGTGTGCTACATGATACGTGTGATGGGCAGATCGTTTGAATTTACCTGGCCTTGGTGAGCCTCCTCATCTGCCTTGTGTTTGTTTACTTGGGGATTTTATACTGAGGACTTTGATTTTGTCTGCATCCAGCACAGAGGGTTGCAGCTCTTGCAGGGGTTTAAGGGAAGGGGAATCTCTGCAACAGAAATCAAAACTTTAGAGGAAACAAGCCACTAACGTGCAACTGTATGAGAAGTGGTTCCTCTTCCAATTTGCTATGGTCTACCTTAAAAGTAACTATCAAAAATATGATTGTGCATCCCATGACTGAACTGGCAGCTTGGGCTTTCAAGAAGAGGACATTTATAGCATGGGGAAGGGGATTCCCTGCCCTTATTTTTCTTCTTAGCTCTTCTTCTGCACATTATTTGTGGTGCATGCATTTGTGTGCATTAAATGTGTTCCCCTCAACAATGTGGTTTTGCTGTCATTAATCCTGCAATGAACTTGTGTGAATTTGTGTTGCTGTTTGTCTCTGTGGCAGCAAAGTATAAAATCATAAACTCTGGATTATGACCTTTCTCTAAAATCAAGGGGGAGAGATGCTAAATTGCAGAAGGGAACAGTTTTAACCAGACATAAATCTCCAGCAGTATTAGCAGAAAAATTGAACAGTATAGGTCAAATAAATTGATTTTTGTATGAATATTCTCTGTTCCAGGTTTGTGATGACAGGAAAATCTTTCTACATTTGACCTCTCTTCTAGTGCAGTTATTTTGTGAGAAGTACCAAACACCGGAGCAGGGAAAACAATGCTTTGTGTTTAATGAGAAAAACATGAATAGAGGCTGCTCAGTTTCCCACATTTCTCTAAAGCTTTTCAACCTTGACCTGGATAAACATTTGTCTTGGACAAGGGCAAAGACATTCTGGTCTCCATAACTGGACCTTGCTTGCCCTTTACTACTACTGACATTTTCTGCAGTGTTTTCAGGAGTGATAAATACAGTGATTTTTGCTCCATACTGAAATACTGCATCAAATATTTAGTTAAAAGCTAGAACAAGTTGAAAGTGCTGCTTTAACAGTGCTTCTAAACCACAAAGCTGGCACTGGAAAGGTCTGAGTTGAGCACATCCCCTGTGGTGCCAGTGTGGCAGAGCTTTGGTGTGCTTGTAGGAATTGTAGCAGTGAGGATGGCTCCAGGCTGAGCCCAGTCCAGTGCCTGGAGCTGTGGGAAATCCATTTCCCACATTTAGCCATCACCAGTGGCACAGGATTTGCTGAGTGCAGCTGGGCTCTTGTTTTACTCTTAGGGGGACAATAAGTGTTAATTGTCCTGATCCGTGTCAGGCAGTTGCAAAAGCAAGAAACTGGATGAAATGTATAGGTCTGCTGGAGATGGAAGGTAAGTTCTGCAATAAAACACAGATTCCTCTATCAAGAATAAAACTTGGGTGCTTTGGAATGATGATTTTCTGTCTTGCTGGTGGAAAAGATGAAGCAAAAGGGAAGGAGCTTAAGAACTCCTTGAGTCAGGAGACTTGGAAGTCTTTGTGTCTGATCTTTTTCTGTACAGCACTAAGGTCTCCTATTTACTTTTCACTTCTGTGAAATTTAGCACCACCGTCTTCGTGATGAAGATTTTAACCTGGAAATAGGAATACATTGGAGCTATGTACCTTGCACATAGCTTGCAGCCCAGAAAGGTAAATAACTTTTCCATCTGGGACTGAAGCACCAAACACCTGCTCTGAGGCATTAAGATGTGGGCAGAAGTGGAGACACTGGTGAGAATTCAGTGAATATATTGCACAAATATATTGGAAAAACTGTACAAGAGAATGAAATCAGGGCTGAAGCCAGGGGGATCAGCAAGGGCTTGGAGGGCAGAGTTCAGTCCCTGAGCTGAGTTCATAGAGAGCTGCACTTCATGTGCTCATTATTGACAGCTGTTCTTTAATCTCCCACGTGTATCTACGTGCATTTGGAGAAACTGGCTTCTGAGGAAAGCTGGAATTTTGACCTCAGTATTAATCTATTTCTGTTTTGTTTTGTTTTGCTTTTAATGAGCCACAGGCGAGGTCTTATCCCTGTGACATATGTGAATAGTGTGCAAATGAGGACATTTTCCATTTTGCTTCATAAGAATTCCTGTGCTGGGATCACAGAATATCCTTTTGTATAGCCATGGTCATCTGTCAAGGCTAATTGTTAAGTGCTTGCAACCAGGGTTTTCAGAAAGGCAATTGGATTCTTGCTGCCTCGGCCTGTCTAAAATCCTGTCAGCCAAATAATGGGAGCCCTTGCTCCATGCTCATTCTCTCTCCTCTGCTAAGTTTGTTTTTTTGCTTTTATTTGCTTTCTGCTTTCATTTTTCCTTGTAAGAGTTCAAGTCCTCTCCTGAGAGTGTATTTTCTGCTGGGTCAGTGCTGTTTTCCACCAGTGTCTTCCCTCTGGCACGTTCAGAAGTTGGGCATCCCCTATTTCCATTTGCTGTGCCCAGCAGAACAGAGTGGAAGCTGCCCGTCTCCAAGAGGGGCAGCATCCCTTTCTCCCTCAGGATTTATGCTGACTCTGTTCTGTTTGTACTCAAGGAAGGCTCCCTCCTGGCCTGGGAATTGCTGAGGAAAAGGTGTTTCAGATTAGCTTTACTTTTCCCTTAGGAATGGCCACAGATGTTGCTTTGATAAGTATATTTTTTTTTGTTTACTGTTCTATTTTCTGTTTTGTTGCTCGAGTCATTATAACGGGGAATGCTCTTTATGCCTCCAGTTCCCAGTTAGGTTATCAGCTTTTGGGTTTGTATCATTTTCATTGCTCATTCTATTCTGTGTAACAGGTATAGAGATACCATTTGTGTGTCCTGAAGAGTTTATTTCACTAGAAACTAAAGAGATTTCCTATCTGATGGTATTCCAGGCAAGTACTTTCTTTCCCTTGACATAATAAAGATTGTCCAATTAACTTCTACAAATTTCTGTGGTGTGCCTTAAGGTAACTCTTCATACACCTAGGAAAAGAATGAAGGCTGTTCCACCAACAATCTGGAATAATAATATTTTTTTCCAACAGTCTTTCAAGCATTTACAATATTCTGTGAAGCTCCAGTCAGTACATTTTCAGCATGATTTTGGACAAATTTATGAACACATCTTTTTGGAGGCTGACATATCTTCCATGTACACTCTCTCCTTGGTTTTCACTGATTTTCAGGGCGTTCATGGGCTGGCATCATCCAGTCACTTGAAGCCATATGGTAACTTGGTTTTGTGGCTGCAGTCTTAAAACTGTCTTTATAATCTAGACTACAGGAGCTCTTTTTCAGCCTTCTAGAAGTGGAGAAAGACCATTTTAAATGCTATTTGGCTTTGTGATTTTCCTTTTCTAATTATCCCATTAGCACACTGCGGTTTTCTCATCATTTCCCATAATTGCTAATAAATAAGATTATTTGTGAAACTTCCACTGGAGCCCATTAGAATAGTTCTGGCAGAGATGAAATTCTCATCGTGTCAGTTCTGCTTCACAAAATCTTCAGGGCAGCTAAACTCATTATGTGCCAGACATGAGCTTTCTTGTAGTCTGTTGGCAGTTATTTAATATTTCAAAATGAACTCTTTGTACAGGTATTTTTCAAAAGAGAAACCATTCTCTTAGAGAATGTGTTCAGTTGTGCTCAGCTGATTGTGTAGAATACATGAAATAGTTTTCCTTTGTGCATCCAGATTTTACCCTGGTGACTCCACCTCCTCCAGCAGAATTGCACTGTGGCATAAATGCCATGGTTCTTTCCTCAAAAACAAGCCATGGCTGCTGATTATGTGCCAGTACACTTATCAAGATGTGTTTGTTTTCTTTTCCTTTTTTTTTTTAAATAAAGTGTTTATTTTGGCAGTTTAGTTCCTTAGAGAACAGTAGTGGTCATGGGTTGATCGTCCCTTTTTGGAGATCTCTCAGCCATGTGATGCTCAGTGAGTGTGACCAGATTTAAGCTGGTACAGAAATGACAGAGTGTGTGATTTGGAGGCATTTTTGTGAGCAGTGCCATTGTGGGAGTTGCTCAGAGACGAAGCACAGCCTGTGTGTTGGTCACTTGGAGTGCCAAGGCTCAGGAGGAGGGGGGACTCACCCCTCTGCAGATGACTGTGCAGCAGCTCAGGGAAAGCAGAGCCCGAGGGGAGTCCTGCTCTGGCTGGCTTGTCCTCCTGGGGAATTGTGTCCAAACTCAGAAACTGCTCAGGCAAACAGCATTTTCTTTGCTTCCTTGGAGTTCCCCACGAGTGCTGAGCAGCTGTGGTAAGCAGGGGAGGGATGTGTGTTTGCCATGTGCTCTGCTTGTTCCTGCCACTCTGTGAAGGAGTGGGCAGAGGGGTCAGTCAGATCAGAGCTGATAATCCTGATGAATTATGGCACATTCTGCGGCTCTGCAGCTTATGCCACTGCTTTTACTACTTGGTGCATGTTTATGTGTTCCCTGAATTGGGAAAAAAACAAGGATTGCAGAGCTCTGTAGGTCAGAGGGTCGCATGCTCCAGGGGCTGCATCTGAAAACTCAAGGGAAATGTCCAAAAATTATTAATTTGGGGACACCACTGAGTGCTGCAGATCATCAGTGGATTCACACAATTGAATTTCAGGCAAACTATTCCAGCCCAAGGGTCAAATTATGAATAAATATAAGACAAAACACACCATCTGGTGAACCATGCCTCATGTAACTATATTAGTTTTTCAGGGGATCTCAAGGCTGCTTAAGTAACTCCTCCATATTTCTCATTGCTCCTTACTAAACGGCACATGGAGAGCTCTTCCCTTGCCTCTCCCCATCACCCTTCAACCTCTGAGTCACTCAGGGGTGGGTGGTGGCTGCTCTGGCACTGTGCTGAGGGTTTTGCTGGAGGAAACAGGCTGCTGCAGCCTGGCAAGCACACGGGGTAGAAATGCATCATTCCAGTTCCCTCTGCTTCTGGGGGGGTTTGCAGGCAACACAGGTCTCTGGGATGATTTCCTGCCCAAAGATGACCGAAGCAGAGCTGGATGTGAAATTATTGCTGTACAATCTCTCTTTGTCTCAACACTTCATGATTTTGCTAGAAGATGCCTGAAAAAAAAAAAAATCAGAAAATTACTCTAGAGCTCTCTGGCTTGAGCAGGTTGAGTTTGAGAGGGCTGAGAAAGCAGATATTTTCTTTTAGGTGCTCCAGTCTGCAGATTTTCAGTGTGTTCTCTTACTGAGTGGTTTTCACATTTGTACAACACCAAAGAAATAAGTGGTGAGATGTGATTTTTTCAAGTCTCAGTCAGGAAGAGTTTGTCCTTCCCAGTGTGTCTCAGAAAGGTGTTGCTGCTTCAGCCCTTGCTGATCATAGTGGAATTATTCAACCAATACCAACAAAAACGATAAAAAAAATGCATGGCAGATGACGAAATATTTCTGCTTAGATACTGCTGTCTTGATGTATAGCGTGTAATTAATTTTTTTAAAATGTGATCATAAAATTAGAAACATCTTAGCAAATATATATTAAAGTTTTTGAACAGTGAAATTTATTTTTCTTTATTCTTCTTATTCTACCATACATATATGGCAACTCTTAAGGTTGTATGACAGATGATTTCATCAAAAGCAGTTTTTGTCCCATAGAGATGTTTGCTGCCCTTCTTGGATTCCTATGAACTTACTATAAGGCTCAGATTTCCAGCTTTGCCATGTGATGTTTGATGTTCCATTTATCCCATAATTAAATAAAAATTTTGATGCCCATTGCACAGCTGTGTTGGGTCAAACACTCAAGCAGAGAACAGAAAATTAAAATGAAGAGAACTGCCTTGGCATGAAGGTCATGTTCCGGGTACCCTGAATTTCCTGCACTGACAATCCTGAAATGCTCAGTGCCTGCTCCCAGCTGTGTGGAATGTGCTGGGGTCTCGCTCCATAATCCCTGGACAATACTTGGAAAGGCTGCCCACAGCACCCTGGCTGCTGGGGTCTGCTGCAGAGAAGGGGCAGGGAGGTGGTGTGAAAACAGCAAGAACAGCACCCTGTTTCTTGGGCTTTTGTGGCTGGTTTTAATTAAAAAAAAAAAAAAATATATATATATAATCTGTGTGTATATCTATTATAGATATATATATATATATAAAATACATATATATACAGTTATATATTATATATATATTAAATATACCAATATATATAATATATAAGATATAGTTTATATATATATTATATATTTTATATCTATATCTGTCCCTAATACAGCTCCTGCAGTCATTTCCCTGGAATTTGAAGTAATTTCTGGTTTTTTGGCTTGCCTTTTTTTTTTTTTTGTAAAGGCATATTTGACTTTGAGAAAACTGTAGCTTGCTTCCTTTTCATATTAGGAATTTAGAGAGATACATTTCAGAACAGCATCTAGCTTTTTAAAGTAGGATTTTTTATTCAGATATCTTAATTTATCTTTATTTATTGATGAAATAAAAACATATGCCTTCAGTTGAAATGCAGTCCCATATGTAAACAGCATTTCACTTTTTATCTTTTTTTAAACTTGAGATGAGACTTACCTAAGATAAAAAAACCTGATACTGTTCTTCTGAAATACTGAAAAGCTGGGTTTGGGAGGCTGTTTTTTTTTATCATTTGCTTTTGTTTTTTTAAAGTATCATAGCTTAGCCTGATCAGTCAGTGGAATAACACTGGCCTGAGGCTTGAGGTCTGGATGAAAATTCTGTCTGCACAAGCTGCTCACTGGGCTCCAGTGTAAGTTACTTTCAGGATTGCTCCAGTGACAATATTTTAATACAACTTTCCTGGACATTCCTGCTGACATTTCTGGGTTTAGTTGGAATAAAGTACGAGAGCTGTAACCAGAGTTAACAATTCTGTACTACAATATTTCAGTTAAATTGCAGGTTATTAAATAAAGCAAGCCAATTCCTGATCTTTCTTAATGTACATTTCCAGTAATTCAGGATCTGATGTCAACCAAAAAATGGTTTAGATAGTGCAAAGAAGTAAAGTAATGAGATTACCTTTCAGGAAATGTATAGTGTTTATTTCAAAGCATTTGAACGTGGTACAGAGATAGTAGAAGGCTCTGCAGTTTGCAGCGTGGTGCTTTGGGTCAGATGGACAAAAGGTCTGTTTCTAGTGCAGGCTTTGGCTCTTGGCTGGGATGGGCTGGGGGAATTGCTCCCTTCTTGCTGGGAGTGCAATTCTCCTGCAGTTCTCTGCCCCGTCTGCTCCTCCTCAAGAGCATTTCTCTGAAATCACCATCTCCTGATTGCTCTGAGTCTCTCCAGGCTCAGGGTTGTTCTAGCGGGGCTCTCCCAGGGAGAGCACACAGGACAGCACAGCTTGTAATCACATTTTTGTAAAATTAATTACACACTATACATCATCAAGACAGCAGCATCTAAGAAAGAAATATTTTGTCATCTGCCACGCATTTTTTTCATTGTTTTTGTTGGTACTGGTTGAACAATTCCACTATGATCAGCAAGGGCTGAAACAGATTATTATGGGAAAACCCAAGAGCTGCCTTTGTGCCCTGCAAGTCTTTTGCCTAATTTTCCACGAGCATTTTTCCCCATTTGCAGGGCAGATCCCATCTGTTTCACCACTCCACTTGGTTTTCTGGGCTTTTCCAGTTGGGCAGGTTACATTCCAGACCAGAGCTGGGCCACTTCTGATGTGCTGCTGGTGGCACCAGGGAGGTGGAGGAGCCGAAGCAGGATTCACACAGATTCCATGCAGTCTCTGAGACACGGAATTTAGTTAAGCCGTGTGATGAATCTAACTGGGAACAACAGCAATATCTGTGCATAATGCATGCATACCTCCAGAGCTTTAAAGAGGGAGTCCTTAATCATGGGTGGAACTTGAAGGATAGGAGAGCCCCTTTGTCTCCATGGGCTGTGAACTCCTGTGGCAAGCACATTTCTTTCTCTCTCAGGATTTTTTCATAGAGGAGCACAGAGGAAAGAAAGAGAAAATAATTTCTATTTCTGCTCCTTGTTTTTCCCATGTGGAATGTGTTTGGAGAATTGTTTACCTGGGGTGATTGCCTGATTGGATTCTGGTGAGGATTGTTTGAGCTGGTGGCCAATCCAACCCACCTGTGGCTGGACTGTCGAGAGAGGGTCACGAGTTGGGAGTTAGATATGGTAGTTAGAACAAGTAGGTTTGTAGTTTTAGTATCTCCTTTAAATAGTATATTAATGTATTGTAGTATAATTGTAATAAAGAAATCATTCAGCCTTCTGAACTGGAGTCAAGCATCATCATCATTTCTTCCCACTGGGTTCACCTGCATTTACAATAAACTCCCTCCCTCCAAGTGGCCCTGTTTTCCTGGTATTGACGTGTGTGGAAGGGAGGATTTAGCAGCAGCAGGAAGTATGAGCTGGCTGAGCCTGGCTTTGCCCATTCTGGGTCCCTTTGAGGGCTCTGGCATTGATGCTGCTGCTGTCTCTGAAGCATCTGTCTCTGGCCATGTTTGTGCAAACTCCATGCACTGCTGTAGGTTTGTAATAGCACTTAGGGGCACTTAATGGAAGCTGGTGATTCATGGGGAGAAAAACAATGTCATTTGCCAAAAAACACCCAGCCAACGCAGAGGTTATCCTGGATTATAGTGATATAAGCCTCCAGAGAAGTACCAACAGCTCTAACCAGGGGTTGAATGGAGAGCAGTCAAGAGCAGTGAAAAGGAAAACCCTTGCATTTTGCTGCTGTGGATGAGTTTCTGATCAGACAAAGCAGCACACACAGGGAATCCCCAAACAGACTGGTGGAGGCCAGGAGATGACCCAATAAGTTCCATTTCTCCTGTTTTACAGCTAATGGTCTCAGGAAGCTGTCACGTGTCCCTGTATTTCTACAGTGGGCCACCATGTGTTTGTTTTACATGATGAACATTTGAGCATTCAGCAGATAATATGATTTGTGAATAAAGGTAAAGGCAGGTAAGGTAATATTAATTAATAAATAATAAATAATAAAGGCAGTGTTGTAATATTGTCCAAATGCATTGATGTGGATTTTTACAGTCTACACCACCTTTGGCTTCACAATAATAATTTAGCTGGGTTCTTCTTCCTTAAGTCCAGCCGGGTCTGGTTCTGAGCTCTGAGCCCTACCATCATTTCGGGTGTGCTATTGCATTGTGAAAATTTATACTTCAGATTAGTTTACGCATCTATGAGTTACTTATCAAGAAAAAATAGAACATTGTCTTTAAAATGCTCAGTGATCAAAAGATACCATCTCAGTGAAAAAGTATTTCCTTACCATTTGTCCTCTACATACTATCTGGCTATTATGGCAAAACATAATTTTTCTCAATTCTCTGTTCTACACAATATTTTCTTTTTTTTTTTTTTTTCCTGAGAAGTGATATTTATTGAGTTTACTGAAAAAGCAGGCCACTCTCAGTTATTTCTTTTTTAAGCCACACCTTTAGCAGCAGCGTCCTACAGTGTGTTCTGCCAGCAGTTTTGCATAACTTTGTTGTTCATCCTAAATGAAACTAAGATAGGACAAATATATTTGAGAGCTAGTTCTCCCCCCAGTTCATTCTGTTGCCTTTCTACAATAGAATTTGGGCATTCTTGTCTACTCCTAAGTGCTGTCCTCAGCTTCAGCACAAATTGATTTACAGTGAAGAATTCACTGATAGAACATCTGGCATATCCAGGTGTGTGGGGAGGATCAAAGAGGAAGATGAAGCAGGATGTTCCTCTCCACATTTCAGTCCAGAGGAGCAGAGCCAGTGGCTCCCTCGCTCACAGAGATGCCAATTTTGATTCTTTAATGAGATCCTCCCTGGGTGTGTCAGGAGAGTTTGGTTTGTGAGCACTGGTCCAGTTCAAAGTTGGTCATGCAAAACATCCCTGATCCCCTTTTTTTACCAGTGAGTGCTGAACTCAGGGGTTCATACAACCCTAAAAACCATTACTCTCCAAAAAAGGCTGCTCTGTAGCTCTGTGGAACTTAAATTGTACCCAGATAAATGCTGGAGCAAACTGAAGGAGTCTGGATACTCCCAGGCAGCACTGGGCTCAGCCAACACTGATGGAATCAGCTCCTCAGCTGTGGTACAGACAGAGAAGTAGAGACCAAACGTGCACGACCCCAGATTTTCCCCATGAGGGTGCCCTGGTGGAGTCCTAGCCCAAGCAGGACTGGAGAATAACTTTGTGGGGCGTTCCCAGAAAAGGCTGGCAGGAGCTGTTCAGTCACCAGCCAGTGAGAGAAGTGGGTGAGAGCAATCTGCTGTTCCTCAGGAGAGCAGGGCTTGCTCAGAGGGAGTTTCTGTGTGTGGCTCGTGCCTGGGGAGGTCTAACCCAGGTGAGGCTCCTGGGGAGCTCTGGAGAGCAGCAGCTGCTGCTTTGCAGTGTCCCCAGAGAGTTTGTCCCCAGTGTCCCCAGCTGGTCTGGCAAGAGGACTCCAATCCACACTTTGATCATGAATCTCTTTCAAATCACACCCCCCTTTTATTGAAGTAGTGACCCTTGAAAGGGGAATAATGTGCTTTGACTCTATGTTGTAGAAGTTTGACTAACTGTTTTATTATATCATCTTACTCTGTACTAGAACTATATCATACTCAAAAGATGCTAAGGAAAAACCCGTGACTGTCTCCAGACAGTCACGACGCAGCTCTGACCCAACTGGCCAGTCAATCCCAACAGCCATCACTGGTGTCCAGTGAACAAATCCCTCTTTGGTGAACAATCTCCCTAACACATTGCACATGTGCCAACAGCAGGCGCACTGAACAGGCATAAGAATTGTTTTCTTCTTTCTCTGAGCTTTCTCACAACGTCTCACAACTTCCCAGGAGAAATCCTGGGAGAGAGAATCATGTCTCTGTCTGTTCAGAGAATGTGAATACCACACCCCTTTCATTGGAATTTGCTTCAGTCTCATAAAACATAATTTCTGTCTTAAATGCCCTGAGTTTCTGCAATAATGAAAGAGTGAATTTTTGGAAGCTATCAGCTTTGACTGCTGTGTGGAGGAACTTGAGAATGTTAGTTACAAAGGTTCAAATATTAAATTATGAATGAAAGTAACCTCTCTGTGGTTTATGAAATTGCTGTTGGTTCATGATTTGAATAAAGTGGTAAATTATACTGCTGGTGATAATGATAATCTGGCTGGTGTATTTTAAAACATAAATATTTATAATAAATTTTACTCCCCTTTACAAAGCATTTTCTTTTTGTAAGTCCCCTGTAATACGATTCTTAATTCTGATGGATATGGTTCCACTCACTGATGTGTTATTTTTTCTGTTTTTCAGTTATACCAGCAGAGTTGTTGCCAATGGACTGAAGGCACAAATTAATAATCCAGAACTGAAAGTCAGAGGATTGGACCCGCTCATCAACAATTTAATTGATAAACTTCAGCACTTCAATCAAGTAAGTAATTTTCCAAGATAAAACCATTTTATTGTGGAGCTGAAGGTAGAATCTCCAGGTGGAACTGCTCGTCGTATTCCACCTTCCAGGCCTGTGGGTCCGAGGTAGCTGTGGTGTGGGTTTGTGCTGGAGGCAGCTGAAGATGCCATTGTCCCAGCTGGGCTGTGGGCTCCAGCGAGCCACAGTTCCCTGGCCGTTGCTCCCTGGCTGCTGGTGAGCTGCCCTGGCGCCCCAGGAGCCGGGGAGCTCTGCTCCCACCGTTCATGGAGCCGGGGCTGCAGGCTGCTCCTGCTGGGACGCTCCTGGGCTGGAGGACTGTCCTCTGCTTGTGCAGCTTCCCGCTCCTCAGTGTCGGATCGAGCTCTTTCCTGACCCAGGCGTGGGGCAGCTGAGAGGAGATTTAAACACTCTTATTCCATTTTCAGTCTCAGGAGAAGGGTGAGACAATACAGGTGTTATAATTCACCCATCACAATCAGAAGCCAACTATTTCCTAATTACATTATAAATGTTTCTTGGCCTATCAGTTTTAGCCACACCATGCTGTAAATGCCTTAAAGTTAATAATCTAAAATTACCCCTTGTGGGTCCTATTACAATGCATCTGGAGAAATAGTTCTATTTCTCCAAAGTTTTCTCCAGTCTTATTTGTAAGGCCATCCCTTGAAACTTATTTCTAGTTCCATTTCTCTTTCAACAATGTCTGTCCTATTCCATGGCATTTCTAAGTCAGCATTTCTTATCTCAAAGTTTGCATACAGATACATACTATGTGAACCTTCTGTCAAGCTTTGAAAATTCTTTTCAAATCCATTTCCCACACTCAGTGGCATAGATGCCAAGAGATCAAACCCAAAATAAGCCAGTGAGGGTGTGACAACCACACTGTAAATGCTGAAGTCGGGACAGAGGGTGCTCCAAGATGAATTCACCTTGCCCCTAGAAAAACATTTCCTTCACAGGCCGCCTTCTCCCCAGAGGGACAGGTAACCTTCAGGTTTGTCAGATTTGTGATTAAGCTGTGCCTGCCTCTGCCATCCATGTGGGTCCCACAGATGCAGTGGCATTGGAATAAATCACGTGGGACTCCGTTTTCTTCGTGGTGGAAAAAGCTGAGTTTATTAAAAACCACACAGCTGGGATACAGGTGGACCTGACTGGTCCTCAGTCAGTATCCCTCACACCAGTGGCTACTGAGACACACCACCCTCTTGTAAACATTCTTAGGAGAAAACAACACCAGCTACAGAGATTAAGAATTGTTTTAATTCCTTCTCTGGACATTCCCAAAACTTCACAGAGCAATGTCTGGGAAAGTTTATCTGACTCTCTTCTCTGGCACTCCTGGTGCTGCTGCCGCCCTCCAGAGCTGCGCGTGGCTCCCTGTGCTCCTGCCTGAGCGCAGCTCTGGGAGCTCAGAGCTGGAGCCAACAGCTTCAGCAGAGATTGATTTTCATTTAGGGCAGGCACGTTCTGCTGGCAGCCTGCAGGAATGCTCACAGCACAGGTGTGTGCACATCAGTCTGCTCCTCATCTTCCAGCACTGAAGAGCAATGGATGTGGGCATAGAAAGAGTGGGAAACCAGCCCTGGTGGGTGGGTGTGCAGGAGGAAGAGTAATCTGCACAGGTAGATCTGAGGAGGAGTTGCTGAGGCAGGATCTGGGAGGTTGTTAAGGCTGTGGCTGTGACTGGGAGTCGGGAATTCCTCTACTTGCTGCTGGAAAAGTACAATCCTCCCTTACCTCACATCAACCAAATCTATAAACCCATAATCTAAGCTGTAATTAGTGTTTTTCTAAAATCTTTCTGGTCTCTAATATTCTCCTGTTCTGAAGGCTGCAGTTTAGGGATGCTTGTATCACACTCTTTGATTTAACTCACCATGGGGGATTACAACAACCAGTCTGGTGCAGTACTTAATATTACACTGAAATAAGCATTATGTGGTCAGATTGATGAAAAGCATAATTCATTATTTATCTGTCTTTGCATGTTATAAAGTAGAGTGTTAATTTACTCTATAAATATTAGATATATCCATCTGTGTAATAGTGCTCTATAAACACTGACAATAGGAAATAGTTAGAAATAGATTAAATCAAAAGTAGTTGTGTATTGGAAATTCTATTTCTTTGTCTGCTGTAGAAAAATAAAAAACCTGCCTGGTCTGAGCTGCATACCAATTTTCTTAAGTTACATACATTTTAAAAACAGTCTCAAAAAGCACTTTTTAGCCAGCAGAATAAAACCCAGCTCTTGGCTCTGTCTGTAACTCAGAAGTGTTGCTTTTTGGTACTTGTAACAGTTTCAGGAGAATATCTTCGTTAAGTAAATGTAACTCCCATCAGATTGAGGTGCTTAGCAATAATGGATTCCAAGGGTGAAGGATTAAACAGAATACTGATTATTGCCCTAAGATGGTTTGTTCTTAAGTACTTAGAATAATATAAAATCCTTTGATCATAATTTTAGTAAGATTTCTTTGGAGATCAAAGCATCAAAGAAGTTGCTAAATATCTGAGGCTTTCACATACAACATCAAACACATGTAGCTGTTTTCTACTTCTTGGATTTTTGTTTCAGTTGTGATATTATTATACAAATAAAAACTGACACTGAAAAGCCAATTAAATCAGGAGTTTAGAGTGTCATCAATAGTGTATGTAGACTGAAGAGTTATACAGAATCCCATTACTAATTTTATGGACAAATAGGTTTTGTTCATAAGAATACATTTTTAAAATTCTTTTTCAGTGACGTGTAGGGTGGAATTTAAGCACTGCTCAAATAAGGTGTTGTGTGTGTATCTTCTGAAGCTCTTCACATTTGCAGCGCTCTTTGGAGCAGTGGTTGCACACAGAAGCAATCCCAAAGGGGCAGGAAGCCTGGGGAGCAGAGAGTAAAGCCCTGCCCACAATGTGCATCAGAGGTGATGTTTTGTGCCTGGGCCACAGCAATCTCCTACCACTTCAATAATATTCTAAACTACCCAGGAGAAAGCATATCCTTGGGTAAGAGAAAGGTGTGATGAGATTTTTAAAGGACTAACATTTCTGTCTTGAGGAAACAAGCTCCAGCCCTGCTGGGTCTATGCCTCAGGGAGCCTGGACCTGTTGGATTTCACTTTCTCTCTGGTTTTCAGAGGTTTTTGAAATCAGAATAACCTGCTGCTGGATCAGTTTGCTGAGGCTGGGGAGAGCTATGTTCAAATCAAGAGCATTAATTTTCCTAAAAGATTTGCCTTAGCTCAGCAGTTGTTAACGATTTCTGGAGCAAATCTAATCGCTCCTGTCTGTGATGGTTTCTCTTCCACCTTCTTCTTCCACTCCTCCTCCTCCCTGAGCAGCCCCTGTCAGGCCAGCAGGGCTTGGCCACTGTGAGCAGCAGTGGCACTGGCCAGGCAGAAGCAGCCAAAAATTCCCTCATTCAAATCCCACCCTGACTGGCTTTGCCCTTTCTGTGAGCTCCATATTATGTCCACGAAGGTAAAAGACCTAATAACTTCATTGACCCTAAATGTCATGGATGTGAGCAAAACTCTTGTTCTGCTCCTGTTCTAGTTGGTTCATCCCAGCTCCAGCACGTTGCAAATGATCTGTATGCAAGGCATCTTCCATTTCTGCTGTCATTTCGGCTGAAATGCCACTTTGTTGGAGATTATAGCAGCTCCTCATTTTTTTTTTTATCTGGGACTTAAATCCTCAGCACATCGTTGTTGTTTTTTTTCCCTAAAATGATTATGCAAATAGCAGGCTATTTTATATCCACTTGGCAAAGCTGGAAGTGAAGTGAAATTTAGAGAATATTATTCAACAATTACTGTTATTTGCATCCTTGACAGATAAGGTGGTTGAAGGGTTTATTGTTAGTGACTGATTCACATATCAATAGAATTACTGAGCTACAATTTACAGTAACTTCTAGTAATGCAAAAACAGATCAAGTGAAGTCCCAGGTTGATTTAGAAAAAGCAGCAGAAGTAACATCTTTTCCTCCCCCTTTTTTGTGAATGGAACAGGTGTGAACCACAGTTGATGTTAAACACAATAATCCCCATTGCACCTTTTTTGAGTGCTGCTTCTTGCCACAAAAACACACTTAAATGTGTGTTTTAATGTTTTTCTTCAGCCTAATGCTTTTCATAGTTCAAACTGAACTGGTTCTCAGGCCA
Organism: Anomalospiza imberbis; assembly: GCF_031753505.1. NCBI lineage: Eukaryota > Metazoa > Chordata > Aves > Passeriformes > Viduidae > Anomalospiza > Anomalospiza imberbis. The sequence continues at coordinate 25,439,176 of NC_089690.1, forward strand.
AGATTAAAAATCCTCATGGATCAATTGCACTGGGAAGAAATGAGAATGCTGGGAAAAGTGGAAAAGCTGTGACTGTACCTTTACTAGCAGGGAGATATCAACATTGTCAAGGGATTATAATATAATAGGTATTATACAAGTTTGACTTATTTGGTTTTTGTCAGCCTAAATCTACTCTTGACAGGTTTTGTGAATCAGTGTGTTATGCTCTTGTCAGAGATGAATGCTTAGGGCATGGCTGGAGTTCAAGGCAGTGCAATAACTATGTGCAGAAAATGAGAGTAATGTCAAAGCAAATCTTTCTGAATGTGGACCCATGTATTTTATTTTTTTCCTCTGCCAAAGTCTCATGGATCTGCCAGCTGAGCTAAGAAATGCATGTAACTTAATTCCTTTCAGACTTCTATACAGGATTCTGTTAGAGCAGAGTTCAAAGGAACAGCACTGAGATGTTTCATTCCAATAATATGAGCCAGCCATAATTTAATCTTGAAAGTGAGTTTAGTTGGGTTATACAATAAGGAATAATACAATAAATAATTTAAGTAGTACTTAATTTAAAATTGTGTATTTTTTTAGACATCTATAAAATTTATTATGTTGTAGAGTTTTTATATGAGATGTGAGTGGAGACAAGGTGGTTTGATTTTTAGCCAAAGTTGTAGCTGACTTGGACTAGGATTCAGAATTTTCTGTTCTTCATTTCATCCAGTGAAGGCACAGGAGGAAAGGCATCACCTGAGAAAGATTGTTGCTTTCCTTCCTCTGTCCCCTGGTATTTCAAAGCCCCAGCAGGCTTTGAACAGGTACCACTGCTCGTCCCCCACATCCCTCCCCAAGGCTGTCACTGTCACAGAAAAGGGCATTTTCCCCCTCCCAGCCAGTGACAGCTGCTCAGGACACAGCAGAGGTGTCAGTTCCCCAGGGCAGCTGTGCCAGGCTCTGGGGCAGAGAAGCCTCAGAGATGGATCTTGCCTCAGCTTGTCTGCAGTCAGGTAAAAGGCACTTTTTCATTGAAGGAAACACCTCTGCAGCTGTGCTGGTCCTTTTGGAACTCACCTCACTGGGAAGGCACTAACAGCCCTCACCACCTTGTCTCCCAAAGCAAACAGCAGGGATAATTGAATTAATACCACATTTATTGGCAGATTAATGAATAGCACCAAGACATGCACATAATAGAGGAAAATAAAGACAGAATTAATGAAACCCAAAACAATTATGTTTAGGATCTTGTGAAGACCAAGAAAGACCAAATGAACTGTATTGTTTTGGTTTTTTATTTCCTGCCCTGCTGTATAAAAATTATTCACCCTTACAGTCAAATAAACTATCATCTCAGATTACTTCATCAGTTATACAAAGTTTGTTTCTCATCCTGGTTTTTTTCCAACACGTTTGTCCTTATTGGATTCATGGGCAGTTTTTCTTCTCCCTTGCTAAGTTAAACATGTCTTTGCTTCCAGATATAGATGTGAATGTTCAGCTCTGAGATCAGTTATGATCTTTTTCATAATCCATATGCAATGAAACAATTCGTCCCAATGCTTGAAACAACCCAGTTTACTCAAAGACTGGGAATGATCTTTCTCTGTGGGGTCTCTTCTGTATGGTTTTCTATTTCTTAGGAAATACACGCGTATATATATCTATATATATGTAAAAGCAGAGCAGCTGACAGTGATTTAGTCACTGGGCTGTTCATTGGAGATGTGGGATCTCCTCATTCAGGGCTGGGCAGCTCCAGGCTGTGGGCAGAGGTTTTCTTCTCTCCAATCCTCTTGGATTTTAGAAAGAAAAGTTGTTTGGAAGCTCTGACCTTGGTTATGTTGTGGCACTAAAACTCCTGTCAAAGCCGGAGGTTTGTCCATGAATCAGAACAGGAGAATTCTTTCTAGTCCAGTACACTGAAAAAACATCACTGGAACATTGTTTTATGGGCAGCATATGTTAAAATTGTAATTTGGTGCTAATTGAGATACATATCATCCCTGGCTGAAATCAGTGAACTTTTGCTGGTCTGAGGGCTGCAGGGTATTTGTTTGGTTTTGTTAAACATAGTGACTTGAGATATAATTAAATAATTTTAATTAGAATTGAGAAATTACCTTTTAGTACTAGAACAAGCATCAGGATTTCAGTAGAAATGGTAATGTGAAATACTGGCTCCACTAAAGTAGAATTTAGCATTTTAAAACAAGACAAATCTAAACCTCAGTGTAAATCCAGCATATCTTATTATATGCTAGCAAATATATAATGCTAAAATGGCCTTTTATTATTCATGTGTTGTGTCTCAGACTGTGCTGTGCTATTTGTCTTGCAAGCCTTCTCAGAAATTATTTGCCCAGATGGACCATTGTATGTGTTTTGTTTTGCTCATTGTGGGAAATTAGTCTTAATAAATCAAAATCACATATTGCATCTTAGTAGTGACTTGAGCCAAGTGGGGGAGAGGAGGGCAGAGCTACTGTTCCAATCTAGAACTGAGCCAAAGCATTTCACATACAGAAAAACATGGCTGGGAGAGTCTTACCCTAAAAAAAAAGAAAATACGGGGTCTGTCCCTTGGGGTGGGTGCCCAGTTCTTGCAGCTGCTGAGTGAAGCCTGAGCACTGGGAAATGTTTTGGATGCTCTGGTGGAATTGCTGAGGAGAAGATGGTGGAGGGATCTGCTGTGAGCTGAGCAGGGCAAGGTGGGAGCACGAGGGCTGCAGTGAGCACCCAAGGCCAGGAGTTGTTACTGCACTCCCCTTTCTGGGGGTCCCAGAGGGGAGGACTCATGGATCTGGCCTGTTTGTTTGGATGGGAATTGATTTTTTTATAGACAGAAAGTCAGCAGTCATCATTGAAGTAATTAACTGAAATTACAAATTCTCTTCTATGTAAATACTTATTTTCTTCTTTTAACTATATTTTCTGGTCACTCAGGTAATTCTGAGTTACATGCATTGTCTAAGTAATTACCATTAGGAGTGAGATCATGGTATTTACTTTTGACCTAATTGCTGAGGTACAATAACTTGCTTATTTTTGGAGGTGGTAAGTTTAGCATAATAGGAAAAGAAAGCAGAGCTATATGGGCTAATCATTGTTTTCTTTAGGGTAGGGTAAAGGTCTTCAAACAATTGATTGATCATTGTCCAAGAGGAAGAACGGGGTGATTTTCCTCTCTTTCTGTTCCGCTCCTGAGGGGAGCAGCCCGGCAGAAAAAGCGGGACAGGAGAGTAGGACTAAGGCCATCTAAAGCCCAGACTGGTCCTCCAGAGCCTGAGTGGAGCTGCTCTGCTGGTGATGAGTGGGTTAATGCTGCTGAAGCATTCAGCCACTTCCTGTGGGGAATCCTGGACTCCTGACCAATGTGATCCAGCAGAAGCCCTTTATTGTTTACATTACACACATATTCATAGATTCTACACACTACTGAGTACACGCTTCTTGATTGGTGCCTTTGTCTTGTTCACTCGTTTTCTGCCTGCACTTCTCAGAGTGTGTGATGGGTTACATCCAGGTGTTTCACAGCCCTCTCTTATCCAGTTCTTGTGGTCTTGGTATTAGGTTTCTCAGCCTCTTCCTTCTTAATTCGGCACAATTTATGTTTCAGTAGCCTTGATGAATTCCTGAGGCTTTGATAACAAAGTTAGAAGTAGGCTGGCTGGTGCACACTCTGGCCTGACCCTTGCAAATACATTGGAACAGCTTCCCAGCTGCAGCAAACAGCAAGGTTCCAGCAATAATTTGGGTTGTGTTGCAGCACAGCTTGATGAATCAGACCTGGGCTGGAAGCCAGCTCAGGTGTCCCTGTGGGAGGCTTCCCTTACCTGGATGCCTGATTTGGCTGCCCAGTGCCAGCCCCAGAAGCTCCCCGCACAAGCCAGCAGCTCAGGAGCAGGTCCTGGACCTGCAGCCCTCAGATTGGGGTTTCTTAGCTGTGACAGCTCCGTGTGAGATGGTTCTCACCTGTCTGCCCAGGCAAGCACCCTTTGAATCTGTCTCCTCAGTGAAACTGCAGGCTGTGGAGAGTTAAAACCTGTGAATGTTTGGTGCCATGTGCGCTCATGGGATCGCTCATGTCCTTCTTGGAGACCAGAAGAAGAGCTGATGGTGGCTGTGAGGTGAGGTTGTCCAGACTTTCCAGTGTCACTGTGTGGTCTCTGAAGGAGAAGACAGGGCCATGAGCAAGGCAGAGGAATTACCCTGCTCTTCTATCAGTGTCTATTGCCTTACCCTTTGGAATTTAGAGGGCAAGGCTGAATGCTGGAGAGAGGCCGTGCCAGGAAGAGCTTTTCTCTTCTACTTAGGGAAACATTTACAAGTAATTAGTAAATAGGAGGACTAAAGGAAACAATCCTCTTGTTTCAGGCAGAAACACTGCTGTGAAATAGCATTTTTTGTCACTTCAAAGAAATTCAGTCTTAAAATAGGGCTGTTTTGCTTCTGACACTGGCACTGTTTTGGCTTTGTGCACAGTACTTGTGAAGGTTTGAGTCTCTTACAGCTCACACAGCCCTGAGCCAGGCTGAGAGTTCACCAAATCCAGAACTGACCCTAGGTCATTAGACTCTCATTTTCCTCATCTCTTCACAAGCTCCTCTGCCAAGTTGGAATCAAGAAAGCAAGATGTGTGTAGGTGCATCAACCTAATTAGTGAAATCAAAAAGCACCAGTTTGACACGATCACTGTTGCTACTGCTCTTTTATCAAAAGCAGGATGCAGCTCTGAAATGCCCACAGCTCCTGGAGCTTCATTTCAGCGTGTTCCCCAAAGCAGGGGCATCCCAGAGCTGTGGGTGCTGAGGATGGCTGGGCTGGGCTGGGCTGGGCTCCCCCGGTGCAGGGAGGTGCCCTCCTGCCCTCTGCCCCACGACAGAGCTGAGAGCCTTCTGCCACCCTAACCCTGAGGCACTTCTCCTCAAGTGCAGCTACTCCTGCTTCTCCAGGGAAGCACTTCTCCATCAGCAGCATTCATTCTGCGTGGCTGCCAGCCTGTTCTCTCCTTGCAGAGCTCGATGCTGCACATTGATCAGAATTCCCACAGCCAGCTTCCCACCAGACACCAGAGGCTGAGAGGCACCTGCAGCCTTCCCTGCCTGCTGGCTGACACGAGTCAGCATGTAGTGAGCACAGCAGTGAGTTTTGTAGTCTTTTCTTAATAAGGTACAGAATGGCTGACTATCTCTTGTTATAAGGTTTTCAAAGTTAAACTGTCTAATTCAGAAATGACACTTAAATTATTTTCATTTTTAGCCTAGTAACTAATCACTTGTAGCCCGCAATGGGGTCTTTTCTGTCTTACTATAAAAAATTACCTAAACCTATGAAGAAGAAGGAAGAAGAAGGTAAAGGAGAGCAACTAGCTGCCACTCTAAAACCTCTATCTTGCTTTATATATATTGCTATATCCTAAAAGTCCAAACTAAGTTTTCTACTCTGTGGTGTTCCACACTTCTAATTAAACTACACACCCATAATCTCAGTGCTATCATTCCATTTTGGAAGCCTTTTCTACAGCCTCAGGTCAAATGTAGTGCTCTCCTGGGGGTCAGTGCCTGTCAGTAGAGAAAATCTGAAATTCTCAGCATCCAGAACACATGAGGTGTGAGAGAACCATCTCATAGGGAGTATCACTTCAGTTTATAACTGCTTGCTTCTTGTTTTTTGTCTCCTTGCTTTTGTGTCAAGACTTGGAGGTTTGCAAAGATCAGCTATATTGACTTCAGCTGATATGAAAAGGTTGAGTAGGAATTTTACAAACCCTACCACACTCTTATTTTCACCATCTGTTACTTTTAGGAGCATATAGATTAGTCTTTACCTTCCTTTTTGATTGGCCTTTCTTACCCATATTGAAATGTTTTGTTTCTGAAAATCAGCCTCATCTGAGTCAATTTTGCAACAATTGAGTTAGTTGTATTATTGAAAGGCACGACAAACTGAGTGTATCAGCTGATTTCATTCTACTCCAGACAGCCTGTGCAGTTTGCTCCTAACTCAATTCAGCCCTGTGCAGGTACAAGGCCAGCACGTGGGCTGAGGAGGAAAACCTAGCAAGGAATGTCTTTGGTCCTAGGAGACTATGGCACAGCTTTCCTTTTTTTAAATTTTTTTTTTCTTCTTTGCTCTGTTTCTGTCGAGGTCAGGATTGAAGGCACTTGAGACAATATTTCATGTTCAGACTCAAATGTTTATTATTTCTTATCTACGTTACAGTCTTACAAGTCGTGGGTTCTACACCAGTCTACTAACAAAATGGCTGACTCTCTTTCTCTCCGAGCTCTTTTAAGGATAAACTGTCCAATTAAGAAATGACACCTAAATTGTTTTCACTTTTAACCCAGTAACCAGCCACCCATGCCCCACAATGAGACTTTTCTACCCAATAACACAAAACCACCCAAACCCATGGAGAAGAAGGTGAAGAAGAAGGCCCAGCCTCCACCCTGAAACCTCCATCTTGCTTTATAGATATTACTGTATTCTAAACCCTTAAACTCTGAGTTTTCCCCCCTGTGATATCACACACTCCTGTTCAAACTCCACACCCACAATCCCAGTTCTGTCATTCCATTTTGGATGTTTTCTCCACGGCCTCAGGTCAAGTGCAGTGCTCTCTTGGGGGTCAGTGCCTGTCAGCACAGAAAGCCTGAAATTCTCAGCACCCAGGGTTCTAGCAGTTTGTTCTGTCTGGATAGTTAGGAATGGTAAAAATCAGACCTTCCTCAGCCTTCTGTACAAGTCTAGGTCCAAGCCAGCGTTGTGTGTGCTGGCTTACATGGTGCTTAAATGACAAAATGCAGAGACCCCCACAGAGCACTGATGGGAATGGCTGTCATGTAATAGTCAGTTGAGATTAAAGGCTTTTTTTTTTTTTCAAAGTGCATTAGCAATAAACTATTTTTAGAGGCATATATTTTAATTCTGAGTCTTCTAGAATCTTGTACCAGCATTTACTAGACTGTAAAGTTACTACAGAGTAGTAGATAATTTGAGATTGGAAGGGACAGTCTGGAGACAATCCAGCCTTCTGTTGAAAGCAGGGCTTTAGATTAGGTTATCCAGGGCCCTGTAAAACCAGGTCCTGCATCATTCCAGAGGGAGAAATTCCATCTCTTCCCTGGTGCCCCTCTGCTTTGTGTTTGCTTGCTTGCTTATCTCTATGAAAATAAGTACACTACTCTTAAATGCCTCACTTCTTCCTGTTTATTGTGTTCTCGGGGTCCAGCTTGAATTCCAGGACAATAAGTCTTGGGCACAGTGTAGGCACTTTGTACCTTTATACACTGAAATATGTTCTAGTGTATAAAACAGGAGCATTTATGTGGCTCAGTAGTGAGACACCTGGAAGTTCTGCTTCCTATAGGAAAACATCCAAAGGAAATGACAGCCAAGGCAGACAGTGTGTCTCCAGATCTTGTGTGAAGCTGAATCCTGTTGGGACTTGGATTCCCAGCGGACAGGTGAACGTAAATAAATGGAGAATGCTGATTAAGTAGCAGCCACCTCATTTTCAGAGCACAGAATTTGCATACACTGGCGGGTTGGAAGAAAATTGACTGTGCACATGGTGCTGGGAAAGCCTGGCGTGTTACAGCGAGGAGCCACTTGCTCATTATTTTGAATAGCAATGAGGTGTGTGTGACAGCCTGTGTGCCACAGCTCTGGTGGGTTTGCAGACAGCTCTGCCTCCTGAACACAGATGGGACTTCTACCTTTAATTGTGATTTCATGGTGGAAAATGCTGCTTAAAGATTGGAGCTCTGTAGTCCTGAAAACGTCCAGGCCCTCAGTTTCTATGCCCCTAACCACCTCAGGCTTTGGCTGGCTGGAGTGTCTTGCATTGCAAATATGATTTATTCACTACGCACTGTTCAGCGACACCTCCAATCTGTCCTGCTTCCTGGACTGTATGCATTTTAAATGAGATAATACATTTATTTCACTTGCCTTTTTGCTGCATCTGAAATGAGCCTGCGCCTCGGTACAGTTATGTGGGAGTGGCTCTATTAGGGGCTGAGTATTCCCAGTCCCATATGTCATGGATGAACTTGTCATGCCCAGGAGACCATTCTGAGTCCCTTCAGCAGTGGGGAGCCTTGGTGTTGCCATAACACTGGCAGCGATTCATGTGCAGGAATTGCACACTTCCATCACAGTTCCCCCCAGCTGGCTTGGGAGCTGTGCAGAGAGCCCGGGCATCGCTCTGGAGGAAAGCCATCCTTTGGGCAGTCTGTTATCACCTACCTCTCACCCAGGTGCTTCCCCAGCCCAGAGGTTTGGGGTCAGTGCTCAGGGAGCAGGAGCCTCTCCCAGACAGGTGCAGGAGGTGCCTGCAGTGGTGCAGGGCAGCAGTGCAGTTCTGTGCCTCTCACAGCAGCTCAGAGCTCACAAGAAGATAATACAGCAGCCTTGGGGAGTGTTTGCAAAAGGTAACATTGGTCTAGTAAAGCAAACAAGAGCCAGCATGTGTAACTGTGCTCAAGCCCAGAATCAATCTTTACCTGTGTCCCTAACTCAAAAGATGTAAATAATTGCACTGGCTGTTCACACTGGGTGGAATTGCAGCTATATGCATGCTCAGAAATAAGCAGGATGCAGGGCCTGTGAGCCTTCTGAAGATGAGCTCCTGGTGTGTTTGTTGCCTTCTTTGAGAGGATGAATCAAAACCTTGGGGCTTTTACTCCATTACCCTTCTCCATCAACAACAGTGGGAATTAGGGGGGTCCTCTGGCGAGGCTCACAGTGACCTCTGCCAGCCCACTCTCCTTTAGCCCCCCCAGCTTTCTCCTCAGGTGCTCCTGCCCAGGTGCTTGTGTGTGTCAGGCTCACAGCAGTGTGCAAACCCCAGCACACACAGAGACAGCCCCAGAGGGACAGGTAACAGGCTTGAATTGTTTGGAGCAGCCACAACGTGTCCTCAGTCTTACACAGTTCAGGCGCATCTGAAGATGAATTTAGGTCGGCCTCTACATGATTTTACCATGTGTAACTAAAAGAAAAATACCCAGATGTACACAATCTGTTGTTTCCAACATTTAGGAAAGGTTTCCAGCTTATTAATTATTATTAATAATTCCAATATGGAAGATTCCTTTCTATGTGATGAGGACTTTTTCACAGTTATACAAGTATGTCTAATAACTAATTGAAGTGGATTCAAATGGTAGTCAAATTTGAACAGAGCTCTTAATAGCCAGAAGCAAATAAGCAGAATGTAGCCTGCTGATAAGGAAGCAGGGAGTGTTTTGAATGCTGCCATATGTCCAGATACAAGTGATCAGCCTTGCAAACAGAATCAGAAAGTGCTCAACATCGTTCCAGGGCTATGTCTTGTTTGCTTTCAGGACCTATAAGAGGAGTCTCTCAGAGCAGTTTTTCAAAGTGACATGTTCATGGGAGTGAACTGGAGACAAACAATGTCATTATTGGGTAACATAATGAAATATGGCTGGAAAATGAAGCTGAGCCATATTTGATGTGGCATTTGAAATAAGAGAATCTAATAATATCAAATGGGTTTCAGAAGGGTAAATGGAAAGCTTGAGGTTTGTCTTAGGCCTTATAATTGGGGCTGGATGAAGTCATAAAGGGGCCAGGGGCTGTGGTGAGCTGCAGGCACTTTGAGCCCCTTGATGAAGCTGACCATTTGTGCCAGTCCCTCAAATAAAAGTTTAATGTTAAGGAGCTGTGTTGCATGAAGTCCTGGTCTCAAGGGTAATTCTGAGTCATGCAGCAGCATACAGAAGTTCGAACTGAGGTGTATAAAATTAATCACTTTGAGTCTTAAAGTTCAATTTTGGACTTCAGTTAGAGTGTTTATGAACCATATGAAGCAATATTATACTTCCTGATTATAAATATTATTTTAATGATTGGTTTAAATATTTTGAGGGTTTTTTTTGTCTAGCTTTGCTAATCACTTCCAAGCACTTGGTAGACTACAAATTGCACACCAGTAACCAGCCATATAGAATACTTTCTGTGTTGGTAATATGATATATTAACTAATAATCCAAACAAAATGTAATAAATTGCTGCTTAATTCTGAGACGGTCAAGCAGAACTAAATATATTCCATTACTTTGAAAATGTGAATAATTTCTTTTGGAAATAAGAAGTTTCTCTTTAGCTTCGAAGTGTAATGGTAAAAGCCAGAAGGTCATGGGTGCACACTCAGGAAATGGGATTAGCTGGTCATAAACCATCTCAGGTCAGTGGGCAAAGAAAAAGCACTTTACAATTTCAAAGGTAGCAAAACTAAGAAAAGAAAAATACTGAAGTGAATGAAGGAGAAATTATGACATGTAAAAGTCAATTGGAAGAGCTAAATGGTGCAATGCAAAACCTGTGACAGGTAGGGCCCAGGAAAATAAGAAAATGCCTTATTTAATAAGGAGGCAAAAAGTAGCTCTGTGCAACATTTCAGTTCCAGTAAAGGCTTTGACATTTCTGGGCTGTGTTCTTTTAGGCAGCCCAAGCTGTCCTGCCTGTCTGCTCCTCCAGCAGCATTTGGAAGTGATGGAGCCCAACCACATTTCCTCAACGTGTTTAGCTGTGCAGGAGGTTTCTCTCCTTGCCCGTTCCTCCTGTTTCAGGAGGTTTTGGGCTACGCTGACAGGTTAGCACATACGGCAGCTTGATTCCTGGGAAAAGATCCATGGAAGGAATGCCTGAGTGATGCACCCTGAGCATGTGAGCATGGCAGAGGATGCAGGGCATTGTGTTCAGCCTGGGAATTGCCTGGGCACACTTTCAGCTGGGACTCTGGCCTGGTGCTGTTTTGATTAACTGAGAACAGGTTTGTGTGGGGATGCTTTTTTTTATCAGTTCAGGCAGGGAAAAATTTGAGTTACTGTAATCTGGGGTGAGCTAAAATAGTTCCATATGAACTGTCAGGCTGGAGTTAAACTGGTGAAAAGGAGCTAAAGTGTGTGCAGTTGCTGTGCTGCCTGCTGTTAGGCTCTGGCAGTTTCAGAGAGTTCATATGATCAATACATTTGTTCTTCTGGCTGGTACACAGAGAAACAACAAGATCATTTGCTAGAACCTCGAATCCAAGGAAATTTTGGTCTCTGCAGAAAACCTGAGGAGATTGGTTGCATCCCAGGGCAGATTTCAGTAACATTTTTTATGGGGGATTAAAAAGTATCTAAAAAGAGCAAGGCTGGCCTGGTCTCTATTAATATTGTGGGTCTGAGCGTCAGAGAATGTTTCCAGGGTAGAGTAAAAATGGCTGTGGACAGACTCTAGAGGATAAGAGAAGACATTGGTTCTCTCCTACTCTCATTTTTTCGCTCTCCCTTCTTCTCATCCCTGCTGTAAATGAAAAGTTTAATTTTGCCTGTGGTAAGTGGGTGACAGGAGCAGGGTGGAGCAGAAGCCCCACGTGTGTGAAGCAGCCCATCTGCCTGTGGGGGTGTGGGGGAGCCTTGGCCATGCTTCTCCTGGAAGAGTCGGGTGGGTGGAGGATGCAGTTTGGGGATGTGGCAATTCACTGCAAACCCCAGAATTCAGGTCAGTCTCGGCATCCCTCTGTTCTGGTTGTATCAACCATTCAAATAATGGTCAATAATATGAATTTAGCAAAGCTGGAACCTCAGTGTCTGTCAGAGGGAAGAGCAGTAAGAGGGAGATTTAGCAAATTCACATTTAGGCCCTGGCTTCTGCCTTGGATGTGGGTTAAACCCTTGACAAGCACAGCTACAAGCACATAACAGTTCCATTGCTGCAGTTAAATCAGCCAAGTTTCTCCCACCGTTTTGGAAGCCCCATAAGAGGAGTGGGAGAAGGCAGGGTTAGTCTGGCTCCTGAAGAATAAAATGGCATTGATTTCCTAAAGAACACAAAATCCTGAAAACTCAAATGTGCTGTATTTTAATTTTCCAGTCTAGGACTAAACAGAAAATTGCAACATGATTCCTGACAACATGAAGGACTGAGGAAGAATTTTGTCTTTTTCCTCTGAGCCCCCCCCTCACCCCAAAATGCTCATTAGCACCTGCGCGTCTGCAGTGCTTGGTAGCAGCTCAGTCTGTGGTTTGAGGATGCTGTTCCTCACTGTGGCTTTATACAGCTTTTGGATGAGACAGAAATCAGATGCAACATCTCCAACAGCTTGAGCAGGCTTCCATCATGTCTGGACTTTGGTGGCTTTCAGAGAGCTGTCAGATGTGATGTGCTGGGTTGGCATCTGTGGATGTGTGTATATGTATGGAAATAGTTTTGAGCATCACAGACTGAAAACAGCAGAATCAAAAGCTGCTTGCTCAGTCGGATGCTCACATGCCACTGCAAACTTTGTCAGTAGGTGGTTACCTGTGGCTGTCACACTGACAGGAGATTTTTCTCCCTCTGTGTCTGAAAGAAGACAAGTGGCTGGTTATCCACAAAAAACCTTTTTCTGCCATCTGCTGTGCTCATTTCCCATGCAGAGGGTTCACTCTGGACAGCAGCATCTCCCACTATGAATCCTCCAGGCCCACTGCAGTTCCATGGTTGGTACTTGATCCTTAAAAAGCATCTTATCCCTTCCACCCTGCCCTCTGCTCACCTTCACATGTAGTTTATTGGTACCTTGGAGGGGCTACCTGGAACAGAGGTTAAGCGAACTAAAAGAATTAGTTAATTAAGAGAATCTAGACAAGATTCAGAGAATAAAGTGGGTATTTATTGAAGGCCTTCAATAGCTACACCCTGGGCAGTCAGAAGCCTCCCAGAGGCTGCACCCAAGCTGGACAATGGGCACCAGTTTTTCAGACACTTGTGAGTTTGGTCCATTCACATGTCAGGGGTTAATGCTCCAATTACAGCTTCAGCTAATGAAGTCATTTACCCCCAGTTTGCTCCCCCCAATTCACTTTTGTTTGTACTTTTTGGGGCCTGAGGCTGTGGGGTGTCCTTGGATCTCAGGCCCAGAGGGATTGTTTTGTGTGACCACAGTGTGAAGACAGTAAGGAACACTCTGTATGGAGTTTGGAGTTAGGCACTAATGCAGCACAGGACCTGAACAACAGAAAAGCTAAACTCCTAAGGCATCATTCAATAACTATTATTTCATATTCTAGCCACGACAACATCCTCTCTTTAGGGTTTCTAAGCTCACTGAGTGTTTAGGCTGGGTGCCACTTTTTGGAGCACTGCTCTAACGTGAGACAAAAGTCTCAGCAGCATCTGATGGCGTTGCTCAAGTTCAGTTGTTGTCAGGCTCCTGACTAAGGCAGAGGTCAGAAATGGCCATTCATGTTTTTAGATTAAAACGTGACTTCCCAAGCCTCGATTTGCCGTGGTTATGTGCAGCTACATCTGCAGGGGACACAGGACTGTACCTGGCTGTGGCAGACAGGCTTTGGCTCAAAGCTGCCCTTTGTACAGGGACTAGAGAGGGCAAATCCCTCCAGCTCCTCTGAAGCAGCAGCTGAGTTCTGGGTGTTCCTTTGTGAATACTTTTGAATTGATACACCAAGTGCTCTGCACATCCCAGTAGAAAGACCCAGTATAACCAATCTTACAGCCTTTTAATACAATTTAGTGGAAATTTTCAATCTACAGCCAAGAATTTATGTTGTTGAGTGTTTTGGGATGCCAAGTATCTACACACTTCTGTAACTTTACACTTCACCCTTGCAAAGTATGACCTTTACAGGGGTGCAGATCTGAAAAGGATTTTCTGTCCTTGAGATCTATCTTTTTCAGGCCTTTTGGGAGGTTTTTAGACACACTTATTGTTCTGGATTCTTTTAATTAAAAACGTGTCGAGGGCTGCCCATTAATTCCTTGCTATTCTCTATTGGCCTGCCCTATCCGATATTCATTGTGCAGGAAGATTGTACTATTTAAATTTGGATCTCTGCAGCATCCCTGGAGCTGGTTCCTCTCCAAAAATGAGAATTATGTGGCTAATTTTGTGTGGTATCTTTAAATACAGGCATCTTGCAACTTTTCTTTGAAGATAAAGGTTCCCTTCCATCTCTCCTCAGATTGTAAGGGTATAACTTCAGGCAAACGAGTGCCTTTCAAAGGGTTGGGTGGTTAGGTTGTTTTGTTGGGTTTTTTTCCTCTCACCATTGCAGAAAATGTTGAATTGTTGCTGCTGTTAGAAAGCAGATAATCTTCTCCCATAGTTGCAAGTTCTTTGTGTTCTTTTAATAACAATTGAAGAAGCTGGTGAGAGAGGAAATGGTTGCAGCAGAAATAACGGGGGAAGTTCACTGGTCCAAATGCTGCTCACATGGCATTTCCACGTGTCAGAAGCTCAAGTGTTTCTTCTGGAAACCAGGGCATAGGCCTGGGAAGTGTTTGCAGCAGATGCCCAGACTGGAGCAGAGCTCGGAGGAGCTTCCCTTCACTCCTTGGCATGCCTTGTGAGCAGTGGGTGAAGCCTGACAAGCGCAGGGCTTGCAGCTTGTCCCCTCCATGGGGCTGGCACACAGGTGCAGGGAGGGGCAGCACTCCCTGCTCAGCATCAGGGAGTGAGCAGCCTGGAGCATTGCTCAGCCTCCCAGAAACTCTGGAACCTGTCAGTCATTTCAACCACTGTTTTAGCCTCAAAAGCATAAAACAAATTGAGACCATACAAGTTGAAGGAGAATAGGTGTTTGGAGAGAGAGATCCTGCTCATGCCCCACGGACAGAAAGGCTGAGCTGTGTTCTACTTCTCAAAGAATCCACATCAAGGGGAAGGAATGAGAAGTCTCCACTTGGTTCAGCTGTGAGAAGAGCCTCAGTCAGGTCTCCTGCTTTAGTACAGGTGAGATAATCCAGCCATGAACACAAAACCAAAGGTGCTCAGGCTGCGTTCTGCTTCCCACAGAACACCTCGTTCATTTGTGCCTGTGTTCAGTTGTGCTTTCCCTGTTACACTCAGCAGTTTGGTGAACAAAAACGTGCTTAAACTTGGCTGTTCCCGGGGCTGGGGAGTGAGAGCAGTTAAACTCCTTACTGTCAAATAAGTAACTCCATGTCCGGTTCTTACCCTTTCCAGCCATTGCTTTCTGCTGTCTCTCCTGTGTAAATTGATCTGCAACCCATAACACTGAAGATTTTTGTGTGTTGGGTTTGTATTTGCATAACTAACACAGTAATGAATAAGAATTGTTAAGAGCTTCACTTCACTGAAAGGAAAATGCTCTCTGTGTATTTTTCAGAGCAGAATTTGAGTTTCTCACGTAGTGTACAGCAGCCTAATGTGTGATCTTGGACCATTGTGGAATAATGGTTACATGCTGAAAGTTAATTTCATTTCAGAAAGGCCTTTCTGTGCTAAGAACTGCTCATTCCCACTGTTTCCAGAAAATCTAAATTAACAGCTCAGGAGGGAACTCTCCCCTGGATGTCACCTTTAAGTTTCTGTGCTTTTCTGTGGATTGTTCATTTTATTGAACACATTGGACCATAAATTATTATATTGTGTAACTGAGGGGTGATGTCACATATCCGACAGCTGTCAGTCACGTATTGTACTTTTTGGACTGACTGACTCTGAATTATAAATGTTTCAGATGCTACAGAGCCTCTTTAATTCTTCAAATGCAAGAGAGCTTTGTTAGAAAACTCTCAAAAACCTAGCTATTGTTTTTCACGTAGACCAACAACGTGGCAATAATTAGCAATGACAGATGATTACACACTGAAAATGATCCTCAGAAAGCCAATCCCATGTAAGTGCAGTTCCCAACTTAAAGGGAAGCTGAGGTGTTCAGGCAGGCAGGAAAACCACCAAAGAAACCCAAGAGAAATCCCCCTGAGTTACAGCTTGTGATGCTACAGCTCTCAGCTTCTGCTCAAGAAACCAGTTACTGTGGCCTGTAACTTTTGGGGCAGATTTGTGCAAAATATGTGCAAAATTGCAACTTCTTGAAGAAGCCCAGGATGGGGAGTGTCACCAGAGGACACAAGGAAAAACGACGCACCACAGCTTTGGTCACCATGAAGAGACTAATTTATTTTTTCTGAATTCTATTTTTTTATAGTTCTCAAAAGGTGCCAGTGGATTGGAGGGTGAACGTGCCACCTCTCCAATGACACTGGACAAACCACCAGTCTATCAAATTTCTCCGCCTCTATGAAAGAATGCAAAACAATAGGTTGTTTACAGAAAGTTGCGTGAGAAAGTTCTCTACAAGAATGTAAATTCAGAAGGCTTTAGAAAATCCTAAGAAATCAGGGTGACAGGGGAGAAGGGCAGTGTGTCTGAAGCAGCCTTCAAAGTCCAAGCAGAAATATTTCAGAGCCAGTCAAAATGTAATTGTTTCTGTAAATTCATGTGCCTGGTGTTTGGATAGCCATCCTCCTAAAATCTGATTTATTGGCTTGAGAATAGAAACCCGTTCTTTCTGCAGGGCTCTCCTGAGGGAGTTTGTCACTACAGAGCCAGAGCAAGCCTGGGGTGGGGAACACAATTGCTGAGCCTCCAGTCCTCCCTCCTTGCAGGCTGGCTCCAGGGTAGTGGGGCAGACTTTGCTTCTGGTGGGGATTCCGGTGGGGTATCCCCAGCCTGGGCTGGGAGGCTGGGATGGGCTCTGGGAGAGTGTCCCTGTAGGAAAGGAAATCATCACTTGCTGTCTCATGTCTCCCTAACAGAGAAATCTGTGGCAGCAGCCAGATATCCATGAAGTCAGGGCTAGAAGTAGCTCAGGGCTAAATTAGGAATAAGATCAGGGCATCAGAATGACTTTGGTTCCAGGACACAGCTCAAAAAGTGCCTCCTTCCTACACAATTAGTAGGAGATACCAAGATACCCATTGTAATCACAATTTTACTGGAAGCTGTAAATGTACGTGACATGTTGCTCCATAGCACGATATATTGAAAAATTCAGAATTCACAAAAGTTGCACTTCTACCATTTTTTTGAACATGCCTCTGCATACTTAAATAGAGGCTTGGGACATGTAGGTGCTAGAACTCCAAACCAAATGCTGATAGTTCAAACTCCTTTGGATTTGGAATGGCATTTCTTTAGAAAAGAGTTGTTTTGAGTCATGCTGAAAGTCAGAGCCATGTACTTGATGGGAAGGGAAGGGAAGGGAAGGGAAGGGAAGGGAAGGGAAGGGAAGGGAAGGGAAGGGAAGGGAAGGGAAGGGAAGGGAAGGGAAGGGAAGGGAAGGGAAGGGAAGGGAAGGGAAGGGAAGGGAAGGGAAGGGAAGGGAAGGGAAGGGAAGGGAAGGGAAAGAGGGACAAAGAAAGAGAAAAAAGAGAAAGAAGAATGAGAGAGAGAGAGAGAGAAAGAAAGAAAGAGAAGAAAGAAAGAAAGAAAGAAAGAAAGAAAGAAAGAAAGAAAGAAAGAAAGAAAGAAAGAAAGAGAAGAAAGAAAGAAAGAAAGAAAGAAAGAAAGAAAGAAAGAAAGAAAGAAAGAAAGAAAGAAAGAAAGAAAGAAAGAAAGAAAGAAAGAAAGAAAGAAAAGAAAGAAAGAAAGAAAGATATTTCAAGCCTGTAATGACATCTTGGGTGTTGCTGACATTTGACAAGTTTGCCTATTGCAGATTAATGGCAAAGGTAAAGAGTCAGAGGAGATTAAAAAGGCATAGAAAAGTGCGTCACAAAAGGAGGCAAAAGGCTACTCATAAAAAAGAAGAAAATAAAGAAACAAAAAACCTTTTCAGGGAGGGGGAAAGCTCTTAAGTTTTGATGTATGAACTGCCAAAGTGTCAGGAGTTCACATTGCTGAGCTTGCCGGGGTTGGGAATGCACGTAGGAACTGTCCACTGTGTTTGCACCCACAGCCCTCTGGTAGGAATTTTGTGAAAACAAGTTTCCTCCTGGTGTTCCAATCCCTCTGTTTCTGGCAGTTTTCCAGCAGGGAAATGCCAAGGAAGCAATGGGAACATGTGTTACCTGCATCTCTGTGCTTGATCCTCCCAAGATTTTCAGCTGCCTTCACATTTTTGGGAATCATTTGGCACTTGCCATTGGAACAAGGGTTCTTTTCAGGATGCAGTGGTATTGAAGCCTTATACTTAAACCTGTATCAAAGATTGTATTCATTGTTTGTGCTAGGAAAAGGAAATGCTTCAGAGAAATATATATTGTGTTAAAAGGGGGGGTTCTTTCCTTTTTTCTGTTTAATTTAATCATTCAGTGCCCAGCCTTTGCCAGAGCATTGGGTGCCAGCTCCCATTCCCACGAGGAAGTGGAAGGAGCCTCTCTGTGTGAAGGCCCTGAAGTGTCTGTCCATGTCCCACAGAGAGGAGAAAAGCCATGGCACTGAAATGGTGTTTTCTTCCAGCTCTGTGTTCTGGGGAGAGGGCTGAGGGTCAAGAACTGCCTACTGGCTTTGCCTCAGGAGAGACACACATCTTGCATGAAGTTCTACAGGGTGCTTTTAAATGTATTGCATGGAAGGTGTAACTGGTGTGGAAAGGGAGGAGGAGGAAAAGCAAAGCCTCAGTTGAAGCAGTTTCACGCTTCCGAACATTGTGCTGTCAATGGTAAATGCTGCTGAATGTAAACAAAGCAGGCTCTCTGATTTTAATTTTGCTAATCCAGGCAGAAATAGTTGATCTTTCCCAGTCCCTGTGAAAGGCTGAATCGGTTAGTAGTGAGAGTTCTCATCACCACAACTCATGATTATTATTACAAAATATTCATGCTGGGGCTGAGCTGCTAACAGCCCATTTACTAGCAAGGTGATCAAATAAGGCTGGGAATTCAATATCCTGACTTCTTTTTTATAAAAGGCCATTTATTTCATCATGAGCATCTCTCTCAGCATTCAGCTGGAGGAAGGCAGTCTTGCAGGAACTGGGGAAGTCAAATGGAAGCCAAGGATAATTATCTGTCAGAGATGGAGAAGTTTTCAGAGTGGATATAGAAGACAAATGAGAATTCAGTTTTAGTTTCCACCTTGGAGACAAACCCCTGGTGTTCCCAAGGGCATGTCTGTCCTTCACAGCATTTCCTGTGGTAACAGACAGACAGTCCCTTCCTCCTGTGGTGTTCTGAGGGTCAGTGATAGTGCAAGACCAGCTGTTGCATGGAAGGAGAGCTAGAGATGCTCAGGCTGTGCTGCTGGTGGGGCTGCTGAGAGCTGTCAGACCATGAGCAGGGATTGGGAGACTGGGCACAGGACTCTTTCTGCCACTCAGAACCTCCCACCACGCTGGCATTAGGCTGAACATGCCACAGCCTTGCTGAGAGCGGGTAGACATTGACCTTTCCTTTCCTTTCCTTTCCTTTCCTTTCCTTTCCTTTCCTTTCCTTTCTTCCTTTCCTTTCCTTTCCTTTCCTTTCCTTTCCTTTCCTTTCCTTTCCTTTCCTTTCCTTTCCTTTCCTTTCCTTTCCTTTCCTTTCCTTTCCTTTCCTTTCCTTTCCTTTCCTTTCCTTTCCTTTCCTTCCCTTCCCTTCACCCTTCCCTTCCCCTTCCCTTCCCTTCCCTTCCCTTCCCTTCCCTTCCCTTCCTTCCCTTCCCTTCCCTTCCCTTCCCTTCCCTTCCCTTCTTCCTTCCCTTCCCTTCCCTTTCCCTTCCCCTTCCCCTTCCCCTTCCCCTTCCCCTTCCCCTTCCCCTTCCCCTTCCCCTTCTCAAGACTTTCAGTGTTCATGGGCAGAATGTTGTAACAAGGCAACAGAGATTTGTAGGGCTCAAATCTGAGCCACACTGGAAGGGAAAGCAGATTTCACAGGAGTTTGAGTGGCTCTACTCAGGCAAGATGGAGTTTTTCTAAAATTTATCTACAGGCTCATCAAATACACATCATTTCAGTCTTCATGAAGGCTTTTGAAGAAAATAAGTTGGACAAAAAGCTAGATCAAATAAAAAAATCGAGATTAAATAGGGAATTTAGAGTCATCATTTTTCACGGGAGGATCATTCGATCGTTTGTTGGAAATGCTGCTGAAGGAAGGGATGACGTCCTCCTTGGAAAAACACTGCCTTTATTTCTGGGGTTAGAAGCAGCAGTGGCATTGTGGTGAGGAGGAGTGCTGGACTGGACAGATGAGAGAACACGTTTCATGGAAATCACCTTTTCTTTGCCAGCAGTTCTGTCCTTGCAGAATTCTAAGCTTTCCTGGACAACTGGGAGTTGGAGGAGTAACTGCAACTTCCTCATTTACAGGGCAGTGTGACTCCTTCTGATTTGAGGGAGGGGATTGTTTGTACTAATTATCCTGTCTTTTAGGATTTTGTAATCCCATTGTTTTAAAATGTTTCTTTCTAAGAACACTTATTTCAAAATACAGATTTATTTAGAGAAAAGTGTCCCCTGAAAATTAAGCAGACTTACCACCAGTTCAAGACATTTTCTCCATCTGACTTTCCTCATAACAATGATCAGTTCAGCAACAATTAAAGTAGAACAGATTTTTTTTTTTAAATGGTACATGCAGAACAATGCTGCACAATGGCTATTCTGTGTACACAACATATATTTAGCACTAGAATATTTATTTAAAAAGGACACACTGAGATTCTTCTCTGCTGTCTATACCTGAAAAAACTGAAGGGCATCTGTCATGAAAATATAATGGATAGATGGTGGTAATTAATTCTTGTTGCAAGAAACAGGCTAAGATGAGGAATTCAAGCAAAACCATCATGATCTCCTTTTTTGTTCCAGGCAGATAAAGTAGAAATAAATGAACCATATCTTTGAAATGCCATTCAAAGCTATTTATTTTGTGCAATGTCTGTTTATCAGGTAGAAGCATCTCCTAGTGCTTTGGACAACGGGAGTATCTGTTTGCAAATAAATTTTGTTAGCATCAGGAAGATAGATCTCATTCATTATCTAGACAAATATAAATGAAGTTTGATAATGGGAACTGAATTCATTATTACCTGAATCTGTTCTTTAAAATGTACTTTTGATTTACTTTTCTCAACTTGCTTTTTCTCAGTAGGTTCAGGAATGGTGATAGGATTTACAGAATTTTTGTGGGTCTGAGCATTTCACCTGGGTGAATAGTCCAGCAGCTGCCCAGGTGGGTGAGCTCAGCCTGCAGAGAGGTGTCCAGCCTCCCGCAGGGCTGTTGGGTGTGCAGGGAGGAGCAGGAGCTCTCTGGCCCTGGCAGGAGCTGCCTGAGCCCTCTGAGGGCTGCCCTGCATTGCTCTGAGCTCTGCTGCAGCCCTTTAAAGCAGGTTTGCATGGGGACCTTGCACTGACAGCTGTCTCAGGGTCAGAGGTTAATTCCAGCTGGCAGTCCTTTGCTTCTCCAGAGGCTTCAGTGTGGCAGGGAAATTGGTGCTCGCTCTCCTCGCTTCAATCAAGGCTACTTCCATGCTAATGGATCCTGCGTGGAAGCTGAGCTCTGCACAGCTGTAGCCAGGGAGGCACATCCTGCTTCACACAGGAGTGCTGCTGAATTCCTGATTGCAGTGCAGGAAACACAGAGCCTGGAATTTCATACCCTTTTCAAATCAACACGCGGCAACTGATAATGCAACATTCAGGATGTTTTAGCTGACAGATGAAATTGCAGTGTAGAGCAAACTGGTGGTACTTGAAATAGGCTGATTTACTCACCAGCAGAGCCCATTAATTCCTGGGTGTTCCAGCTGTGGAGTACCTGCTGAAGGGGATTTGTCAGCTTGTGCTGCTCAGTGTTGTCACTCCCCCTGTTCACAGCAGAACCTGAGTTACTTAAGATTTAAATTAGAGGTGCCACTAGTATAGAAGCTTAAAATCAACAACTGTGTTCACATGTGTTGCACCCTCACAGGCTTCAGATGTGATGGTGTTTCATGTGAAAACAGGTAACAGGAGCCCAGACAAGTCTGGCTAGAAGGAAATGGAGAGCAAAGCTGATTCATGTGATCGTGCTTAGGTGATTTCTAATGCTCTGTCAGATACATCTGTCTAAGGTAATTGCATTTCCCATTTAAAGTATCTGTACAAAGAAGGGCTCAGCTCATTGACTCTGTTGTTTCCTAGGCCTCGTTGGGAGGAAGGTGCTTCATTCCATTCTTCTCAGCAAAGTGATGCCTTGACTTAGAACAGAGGCTAGATGGAGTTAAAGAATAAAGTACAGATTTATTAGAAGGCCTCCATGGATGCACCTTGGGCAGCACCAGAGCCCAGCCAGGGCTGCACCCAAGATGAACCAAAATGGTCCCAAAATGCACGAGCGCTCCCGGGGGCTCTCACAGTGATCAGTTCTGCTCCATTTGCACATTGGAGTTCATTGTCCCATTCCAGCTTTAGCCCATGCAGTCCCATCCTGCTTGTTTTTCTCTCTCCAGCCCACGTTGTTTGTGCTCTTGGGCCTGAGATCTGGATCATTTGTCCTTGGTGCCCAGCTGGAGAAGGAATTGTTTTGTCTCCCTGCTCTGTGAAGAGATCTCACCATCCCATAATATGAAGCCCAGACCCACACACTAAAGCAGCCCAAAATCTGAGGAATATAAAAGCTAAAACCCGAGGCATCAAAAGGACTTAAAATAATCTTAATTTTCATCAGTGGCTATAGGGGGGATGTAGCATCTGCTTAACAGTTCAGGAGATGCTGAAGTGCTTCAATGTTAATCCAGGTAGCCCTAAAAACCTATATGGATTTCCAAGGATGGTTGATCCTAGGTGTGCTATCTGACAACAAAATGTAAGCCAGCTGTAGCATGGTTCAAAGAGATTGAGGATGGAAAAGAACACTGTGTGGAGGGGATTTTTAAGTTAAAATCATGATTGATAAAATGAAACATAGAAAGGTTAGCAGAAGTTCCCTCCAGTGTTTAAAATCGTGATGCTAAACCCTTCCTAATCTTCTAAAGTTCCTAACAAGGCACAAATGTTTCCTGGGAGCAGGCAGGTTTTCCTACAAGAATTTAATCTGGTTGGAGTTTGTTGCTAATGCTTCCTAACGCTTTCAGCACTTCCATGTCTCAACCTGTCTGCAAATGACCCACAACAAAGTTCATCCCCTGCCCAACTCACTGAGTGACTTACTGGCTGCCTCTTAAAAAGTTCTAATCAGCAGCTTTTTTCTAAGAAGTGTTTCATGTTTCAAATAAATCAGTTCCTGAAAACAAGCCCTGATATCTCTGAGGGCATGCTCTCTTCATGTCAGCGAGGATCAGCTGCGCTTTGCAGGGCTTTGAACTCTTACTTGGATAAAATTGCATTCAGCATTTATCATTCTTCCATCAGAGTCAAGTTACTTCTTAATTTGGATTTTTTTAATGTTACTTAAATGTTAAGATCAATCTAAATAATGTCAATTACTCCATCTGTAGAACGAGAAAGAAATTTTTCTTGTGTTTACCTCATATTAATTTTATAAAGTTCATTTTGTTAATATTTGTAATAAATTTTAAACTTGGAATCACTTCAGGGGTTTCCATCTAATCTCTTTAATGAGGAGATACAGGAATGCTGTTAAAGGCTGATGTTAGTCCTTTTTAGTGTCCACAGGATCCTTCTGTGTTTAGGGTAGAGGAAGAGAAATACTAGAAGAGATTCAGACCCCTTTGAGTTGGGTTCCTGCTTTGGCATCTCCCTGTGAGGAAGGAGCTCCTCTCTCCCTTGGCTGCATCAGCACCTTCATCTTCATGAGCATCCCCTGTCTCTTGGGCTTGTGAAGCACCCAAAGACTCAAATCTTCACTGAAGCTGTTAGTATCATTAGGTGTTAAAGCATCCTAAACAGGCAGAAGCCATCCCAGTTGTGGAAGGGAAATATTCCAAGGGGAATATTTTCTTCCACGTGCCAATAAAGACACACAGAATGCATGTATGAAATAGGGGAGGAGCGTGCTGGACCACAGGGTGTGTGGGGGCAAACAGCATTCCCAGACTATCATACCCCAGATCCCTCAAATGCCCATTTTTGTGCACTGCTTTAGAGGTTCTCAGGACATGAAACTGTGCTCCATGTCAGCACATTCTGGGTTCAGTTGTTCCAAATGGGGCGCTTCTCCAGCCAGATTAAAAAAATAATACAGTGTGGTAATGCTGCCTTGCTGCACTGAAATAAATCAGCCTGAATGCTTCTGTTACAGATGCCAGCTGCAATGTAAGAGTGCAATATTATTTATAAAGAGCAGTCCTAATAGGCCATGGCATGTTTTATATAGGCATTTTAATAGATGCTGTTATTGCTGCTGCTGTGTTGTTTTGTGACAGTAACCCTCTCTGAAACTACCCAGAGTCAATTTTACATTTTGAGAAATAAACCCGTTCCTTTTATTGCAGCTGATAGAGTGCTCTGTTCTAAGCTCCACTTAAACAGAACTCCTTTAACCCACCTGCAACAAATAGTGTCCCCTTCCACACATGAGTATTGATTTGGGCAGGCAAAGCAGGATGTAGGTGCTTTATTTAGGTCAGCAGTGCAGATTTACGCTGTGTTTTGAAGGACTCAGACTCTCCTGGAGTATATTTAATATTTTTTACTGTTCACTGCTAGAGCCTGTGCAATTTGCAGTGCTTTCTTCGTGGACAGGGTTTCAAGCAGAACAGCTTGTTATCATTTTGAAGATGCAGGATGCAAATGCTGGTAGAGTGTAACCAAAACCTCACCCAGCAGAGTCACTGCAGCCCCAGCTGGGCACGTGCTCCCATCCAGGGTGCCACCAGTGTCACTTGGAGGGAAATGGGCATGGAGGTGGCACCAGCAGTGCTGGGGAAACGCCACACAATTCCCACCCTGAGCTCTGCTCAGACCCAGCTATTGATACGTGTTCTTGAGATCTGGGAGCTCAAAGAGGTGAAAACTTCAAAAATTAATAACTCAGTTGGTGGAAACAGCCTTCCCTGGGTTTCTCATGATTCTGCTTGGAATCATGGTTGTCACTTTGGGGGCTGGATTAGTGCATGATCAGAAATGCCCCCTCAGTTTTCCTTTCTCTGTCACCATTCCAATGCTGAATCGTCACGTGGCTTTTTTTTCCTTCCCTCCCAGGGCTGCATGTGTTTAAAAAAATACTGAACACCAATTAATTTGTCTAATTTACATGAAAAAGTGCAGAAGATGTCTTTTTTCCATAATTAACTATATTTTGCAATTCATTAAAATTCTGCAGCCCTCCACATAATGGAGCCCTATTCACTCCATAGGAGATAAGTGCTTAATTCCAAAAGGGGCAGACGGGGAAGGCAAGAAAGGAAGTGGAGGAGGGCAAGATTAGCATTTTCTATATTAGTTATGCATATTCATGAGGGAAAATGAAGCCCTGCCAATTCACGTTGGCTTTAAGTTTATTTTGTGAGGGTATTCACAACACTTCAACAAATGGTTGATGTGGATTTTCCCCGGGTTTAATTGAGCAGGAGGGTGGTGACAGGCTTTTTAGTGAACCCTAAGTACACGAGGCATGCAAGGAGCAGACAGAGCTTGTGTGTCAGGGCATGGATTGCTCCCCGGGGCTCTCTTTCTCTCTGGTACCACCATCCAGAGAAACTGGGAGAGCAGGATGGGAGCCTGGAGCCTCCAAATGGACCCCAGGCCCCTCAAACACTGCTGAATTATCTTTGCACAACAAACAAGTAGATTTAGACTCAATAACAGGTGCCTACACATTTGCCTCACTTTGGGATGAGATCAGCCCATCGTGCAGTTGGTGGCTTTTTGATCAAACAGGAATCATCCCTCTCTCTCACAGACAGCTGCTGGGTGAGCCCTGACAGCTGGACATGACAAAAGTTTGCATTTTGCTCTTCACCTCCATCCTGGCTCTGTCTCTCTCTTAGATTTCCCATTAAAGAATTTTTCTTCCATAAATCAGCTCTGCTGTCAGATGAGCCTCCGCTGTGCACATCAGCCGGTTGAAGTCCCCTTCGGAGGGGCGTGTTGCTCGTTTCCACTGAGTTGGCAGAATGGTTTTCCTCGCCCTGGCAGGCCCATCCCAGGTGGTGCTGAGCATCTGTTCTGCTCTCCCAAACTGCAGAGCAGCTTACAAGCAGAACAAGATGAAATAATAAACTGAGATATCAATAGTGCTTAATGAAAACACTGTAGCTGTTTACATGCTTTGCACAATTTATGTTTGAAAGAAAGTGCCACTAGAAAAGTCCAAGCAGTGTGAGAGAAAAAATAGTTGTTTTAGTGACAGGGCTGATGGTAATTGGTGTTAACTTAAAGCCACACTGCACAAAATGCTAACTAATATCTAATGCTGGAGCTCCAACACTGAACTGTGTCTCCAAAAATTGTCTTAGTGACTCACTTTGCAATTTTCTACACAGTATTTAGATAGGATTTCACATTTCAGAATACATTACCCTGCAAATCATGTTGTTTTTTTTTAATTCAGCCCATAATGTGTTGGCATTTCTATCTCGGTGTGTTTCCATATGTGCATGTATACCTGTGCAGAGCATGGCTGGAGTAAGGGGGAGATGAAAGGAAGAGGGAAAATTAGAGAGGGGAAATGAAATCCAGAAAGCTTCAACCAGGTGTAAATGGTAAAGTATTTATATCCCTTCAGCTGGCTCTGGTGCAGGGGGAGTCTTGAAATCTGGCAGGGGAGAGGGAGTTCCTTTTGACCAAGTCACACCGTTTACTTTGGCTGCTCCCTTAATTTCCCCTCACATCTGTTTTATTTCAGCTGGAGATCAGGAGGCGAGCCAGTGCTAGAGACACAACTTTGGGAGCCACTAATTTAATTGAGTTCCCTTTTTATTTTGTTCCCCTGCATCTGAGGTTTCTGAATGCCAAAACTTGAAGCAGTAACATAAAAGAGAAATTAAATTTGAAACAATTCTGCTTTTCTTAAAAGCTTACAAGTTCAGACTTTTCACCCCAAAATAAATTGTGAAGTTTCCATCTACCTCAGAACTTTGCAGGCACAATCACATGGTGTAAGAGAAGCACAGGTCTCTGTCACCACTACAAAATGTGCAATTTAAACATCCCTGGAGGCATCTGGGTTCAAAAGGATCAATACATAACTGGGAAGGAGCCTGATCTCCAGAGTTCAGATCTGGAAATGAGAAGTTTCCTGAGGAGCAGTACTGCACAGCAAGCACAGTAATTAGAAGCAGGAGCTGCAGGCTGGGTCTGCCAGCAGCAGCCAGGGCTGCAGGACTGCCTCTGGAGGGGACCAGTGTCTGTCCCAGTGTGTCCCTGCTGCTCCCACCTCCTGCCAGTCGCTCCAGAGCCCTTGAGACACGTGCTGCTGCTGCCTTTAGATCTGCAAGTAATGCTTGTTGCTGGCTTGGTTTTGTCCTTTCTCTTCATGATTTGGTGGGTTTTCCTCACCTTTTTAGTTTGTTTGTTTGTTTTGTGACACACAAACCTTCGGAATGTAATTGCTAAATTGAAAATTTAAAAAGAACGTGGGCAGTTGAAGTGTGGTCCTGGATGTCAGCATTCTTGTTTAGCTTGTGCTCACTCGGCTGGCTAATGAGTGGAGTTCCCTGTACACATCCTGAAAATCAAATTATCTGCTCAGTTTTGGTTGGAAGCACTGTGAGTGAGAAGGACAGAATTTTGTATTTTCCCAAAATTAGGAAATTGCCACCATCTCTGTGCTTGGAAAAGTTACCTGCTCTCAGGCTTTCAGGTGAAAAATAGCATCTCTTACCTACTGGGGGCATTATGAGGGCAAACCTCACAGGAGTCATGGAGAGGTGAATCCACAGCCGTGGTGGAGCTGTGCCGTCACCTCAGAGAGGCTGCAATGCCAGTTGTGTTCTCAGCACCTAAACTGCACTAACAGTAAAACACAGCTCCTTCTGCTTTGGCAAGTTACATCTCCTCCGCTGAGCAAAGCAAAGTTATTCTTCCCTTGCTTAAACCCACTTATTCTTCTTAGGAATAAGGGAGGGTGTGGAGGACAGGCAAAGCCCAAACACTTCCTCCTGCTGCTCCAGTGCCTTCCTTGGCCAGCAGCTGGTGATGGAGACTACCTAAAAGGTGAGCCCTCCACTCTGCAGGACAGCCAGGCAAAGCCGAGTGACAAGGAATGAAAGCCTTTGCTTTCTTTTGCTCCTTAAACAACCCAAGCAAAGTCCTGACCCCCGAGCCCCACGGAGCTGGAAGGCACGGGAGAAGGTGCACTGAGAAGTGATCCATCCTCAGGTGACAGCACGGCTTCCAGCAGCAGGAGCAGCTCTGCCATCAGGATCACAGCTCTGAGCTTCCTGAGGCTTCCCTGTTCTGCTAAACCAAGGCTGAGTGCTTGGAGCACTCGGGGCAGAGGGAGACTGAAGATTTGTCATCTGCCTCCCTCTGAGGACAGGCCAGAGTGACCTGCTGAGGGAGGGGTGGCAGCAGTGGGGGACAGGTGAGAACATTCCCAGGAGCAGGGAGGGGAGCATCCCTGGCTCCCGGGGCTGCATGCAGCTCCTGTGTGCTTCCCAGAGCTCAGGGAGGCAGATTGATTTGGTGCTCACTGGCTAGCTTGAGCATGAAATATTAAATGGATATTGACTGGGATGGAGGAGTGCATCAGGATTATTGAGCCAAGAGTGAAATACTGAATGTTGCAAAACAAGCTAATACTTGTACAAGTGACCATTTGACCACTCTAACATTTGGTACGAGTGTTGCTGCTTCCATTTTGGGTATCTTCACTTAAGCATCCAAGGAACACATTCAGGGCAGATTTTATATATATGCATATATATAAAATAAAACATATATAAGAATATATTTTTAATTTGTATATGTTATATATATTTTATATATATATATAAATAATGTGTATATGTATATATATATATATAAAATACATCTATTTATATATTTTATATATATTATATATGTGTGTGTTTTATATATATGTATATACATATGTGTTATATATATGTATATATATTATATATTTATAAAATACATATACATATATGTAAAAAGTAAGAGCTTATCAAGAAAAGAAAGATTTAGGGGCTGGGAGGAACATTAGAAGTACAGCAGTCACTGGTGTACAAAGAAGTTGTGAATGTGATGATAGCACAAAAAGAGACCCTTTTCACCATCTCTCCTAAGATGGGAAATCTTTTCATTTCTGTGTGGGACAGAGCAATGCTCAGACTAGATTTTGAGATCTCAGATCCATGCTTTGGGACACCCCTGCTGCCCCACTGAGTGTGATAATGTGGAGGAAGCCAGGATGTCACAAATGCCTCATCAAGCACTGTTGAGTGCTGGGTTTAGAAGCTTGTGCCAGGACTTCCTTAGCTGCAAGGAGCTGAAATCATCTCTCCTACATGGAATGGATGTTGAGCTTTTCCATCTAGTAAATTAGAGCATTATTAAGGAAATGATTACACGTGTTTCTATTTAGTTTTCATTCCATTCCCAGCTAGGATAATTGCATGTTCCTGAAAAACATTTTAAAACACTGTTTGAAAGGACAGGAATATTTCTTATTTGTATTGCTTTTTCCAGGGATTTAGTATTGCTAATGAGAGAGAGCTGGTCCAGAGTTCCACATACGAAGCTTGTGTACAGCTCTTACATGAATACTTTAAAATATTTACTTGCAGGGAAAGCACGGGGATTTCATTAGATCCTGCATCATATTATGTAGCTCTGCCTGTCTCAGATGCTGAATTCAAGGGTTCTTGTTCTGTCAGATTTGTTTAATATCCTGGTGATGTATAATACAGATATTATCACAGAGTGGTTTGGGTTGAAAGGGACCTTAAAGATCATCTCATTCTTGATTTGGGGTCTTTTTGTTTGCTGTAGATTTTTGTTGTTTTGCAGTTTGTTGCAGCATCATTTAAGTGTTCTGTTCAGGTCATTGTCCTGGTGACATCACATCTGCCACAATTAATATGTATTATATTCAGAGAAAGTTACATTTATGGTGTAATAATGTAGATATCATGGGATTTTACCTAACAGAATGCAATTGAGGCCATGGATCTGCATATATAGTCATAGCTGTGCTTAGTCTGCATGAAGGTCACATGCCAGCATTTTGTTAAATTTAACATCACTGCCACTGCATTTCCAAAAACGTAAGATAACTTTTGTGCTGAAAATTGTGGTTTATATTAGTGACAACATCTGACTTCCCATTTAGCTCACATGCCAAACGTGCCACTGCTGTACCTTTCCCAGCACAGCCGTGGGAAGGGGATGTCAGCACTTCCCTCCCTGAGCAGCTCAGAATTCAACTGGAAAATCTCATGCAAAGCAGAAGCTAAATGGACCAGGTGTTAACACAATTTGAGGGGGTTACTTCTCATCAGCTGTTCCATTTAAGCAGAGCAGCTTTTTGCATGAAATACAGTTTTCATTTCTGCAGATAGTGATAAAAAAAAGCACTGCTTCTTGTAAGCCTTGCAAAGCCAGTGCAGGGGTGTCCTGAGGCCACCACTGGGGGGGTTTCCTTCCAATGTCTGCCTTGTTTTGGGCAAACTTTTTATGCTGATGGGGGGGTCTGCTCAGTTCTGAGTAATGAAGAGAGCAGAAGGCAATGGTTCACGTATTTTCTCCTATTTCCTGAGCCCATCTTCTCCCTCTGCTTGTACTTGCCCTGCTCTCATGTCTGTGAGAGCTGCCTTCTGCATAGCTGGGGTGGGGCTGTGCCTCCCAAAGGGCTGTGCTGGGCAGAAGAGGGCAAAGGGCTGTCAGCAGCATGGGAAGGGGCAGGTTCACAGAGGACTGCTGCTCCTGGCCCTGCTCAGGACTTGGGAAGGTGCTGCGATGCCTTGTGCAGGCTGACCTAGAACAGAGACTAAACACAGCTAAAGAATAAAGCAGGGATTTATTAAAAGGATCTCCTCCATGGATCCACCTTGGGCAGCACCAGAGCCCAGCCAGGGCTGCACCCAAGATGAACCCAAATGGTCCCAAAATGCACGAGCGCTCCCGGGAGCTCTCACTGTGATCAGTTCTGCTCCGTTTGCACACTGGAGTTCATTGTCTAATTCCAGCTTTAGCCCATGCAGTCCCATCCTGCTTGTTTTTCTCTCTCCAGCCCACGTTGTTGGTGCTCTTGGGGCTGAGATCTGGATCATTTGTCCTTGGTGCCCAGCTGGAGAAGGAATTGTTTTGTCTCCCTGCTCTGTGAAGAGAGCTCACCATCCCATAATATGAAGCCCAGACTCACACACTAAAGCAGCCCAAAATCTGAGGAATATAAAAGCTAAAACCTGAGGCATCACATTGGATTCATCCCAAAGAGAGGCAGTCCTGCGCTCCCAGCATGCAGCACCCAAAGTCCAGAGGCATGTGCTTGCCTTGAAAGATCTTAGGAATATTTTGCTGTGGCAATTTTGAGTCTTTGCTCATTCTGCACACACAGTTGAAGTGATAGGTGTTCCCCAGTGCTTTGCTGCCACAGCAAGTTTGTCTGTAGCATCATTTTGTACACTCTCTAGGGCAGGAAACCTCATTTCCTTTATTTCTTGCAGCTTTGTGCATATTTATGGATAGACTGTTAATGATTCATAAAGATGAGCCACTTTGCTTCTTTTGAAAATATTATTACCTCTTTTGATAATGAAAATAGCCAAATAAACTATATTTCATGTTGAAAGAAGATAATTCCTTCCACTGCCCTCCCTTTATCTCAGGTGTGCTCTGTAATTGCAACTGGGAAGAATTTGCCTTAGGAAGATTTCCCATAAATCTAATTAAAATAGGTTGTATCATTTTTGAAGCAGTAATTCAGCAGTGCAGATAGTATAAGCACCATATGTCAGAAAGCATGAATCCTTTGGAAGTTTAAGATGGAAAAGAAAGCTGAGCAGCAGAAATGAAACCCCTTAATGCCTCTTGGAAAAGGCATCATCGTGCAGGACAGTGCAGTAAGTGGACAGTTTGCAAGATAATTGCAAATCCGTGTGGGAAGCTCCCAGACGTAGAAATGCTCCTCTCAGCACCATTGATCCAACCTAACAGTGCTCAGCACAATTAAGTGATAAACTGGAATGTACTCTGCATGTTTGAGCCTGCCTCCAGCTCTCCCCTGGCTGGTGGCACACAGGTGCAGAGCAGCTGAATATTGGAAAATTCCTGACCACTTATCCCATTACCTCTGCTGTTCCGTGCAGCCCTGAGCAAGGAGGTATTTTCTTCTAAGAAAGCTTTCAGTCTGGCTTTAATACCATATTTTGCACTTAGTATTGAAGTCTGACGAGTGAGTGCTGATTTAGAATTCCTTTCCACTTCCTGCCACAGCCTGCTCCATAAATCAGATGGATGGGACCTCAAATGGGATGAAGAGAAACAGGACTCGGGAGTCACATAATGATGGGCAATGGGGGAATAAGCGTCACCGAATCCAGTGCTCATTTTTAATGTTTAGTTACATTCTAATGGAGTCTGGTGGAAATAAAAAATCAGATTAATATTCAGTCAGCAGCTATGAAAGATGTCTCTTTAACTGTGTCATAGTTAAAATTTTACTGGCAAAATATGATCAGTGTAAAACTTACTGACTAGCTAAAGTTTTCCAGCAGTTTAAGTAATGACAGACTGTAATCAAGAGGATGCTGAATGATCTTAAATGAAGAGTGTTCTGGTTCTGCTTAAGAAATAATTTAGTAGCTCAGAGGCTTAGGGTTAGCTTCAAAAAATAGTCAATGCTTTCAGGCCTAAATTTCACACTCCCCAGTAGAGCAGTCCTCTGGAAAATGTAGAATGACAAGAAATAGCATGGCACAGTGTGTAGAGATTGTCCTGATGAACAAAACAGGAAATATAGCAAAATGTTGAATAAATATCTTTGCTGGGAAAGAGGTTGGCATTAAGAGCTCTGCAAGAATTACCATTCTTTATTAAATTATTCCCTCAGGGTTTTGGTGGTTTTTTGGTTTTTTTTTTTTTGTTGGATTTTTGGGGTGGTTTTTTTTTTCTTTATTGTGCAAGGAGTACTCTAAAAATACCTTTTTATCATATGGGGAAGCCAGCAGGTTTGTACATGTGTAGGGGCAGATCTCTCAGGGAAGCAATATAGCCAAACTCACATCAATGAAGGAGGAGTTGCACTGGGTCTCACTTCCAGATTAATCTGTCACTTCAGAAAGAATGAAGCCCCACAGTGAGTCAAATGAAGAATCAACTACACTGATGGGATGTTCTGTGCTTTACCTGCCTGACTGAGAGACACCACAACCACCTTTCCCAGCACTAGCAACACTCCTGAAATAGCAGCATCTTCTATTAAAGTTTCTGTGTATTGGTTGAGAAGCAAGGAGGAAATCAGTGACATGTGTATGGAGAGGGTTAAAATTGTAAAGATACGCACAGAAGAAGCAGGGGTGAGAAATTCAACATCTTTGAATAACAGCCTTGAATGAAGTGAATATCCCTCCAGCTCTGGAATCCAGTGCTTTGATTTTTCTTGGATCAGGACATTGGTTTCCTGAAGATAACATAGCATAACTACTGCTCTGTGTAGGCAGAAACATCAGGATCAGTTTCTAAAATTAAATTCTCTCTTGATTTAATAGATTAATTAATAATAAGGAAATAGGAAACCAACAAGAAAATGAAAGAAACCCCATAGTAGCATACCAAAACACTAAATCTTCTCAACTGGTTGAGGACTGTTGCGTGATAATTGGCAAAATTATATACAGTGTGATATTTGTGTGCTTTCTTGTCCACCCTCTCTCTCTTTCATTCATCAAATTGCCTGTTCAGGCTTCAAATAAATAATTGAAATAGAAAAGCTAAGGCAGAACTGTAAAAACTGAATGAGCCTTTCAGACTCACAAAAGCTTGAAGTGCTGGGATTTTTTCCGGTGAAAGGGCTAAACATTAAGATCGTGAACAAATCATGTTGTCCAGCTAGTGTGAGCTTCAAACACACAGCTGCATGATCCAGGCAAGTGACATATCTTCAAAGAATAGAGCGGCCTGAGTGATGAAAATCAGCCTGCCAGCCTGCACACATTTACACGAGTGCTTACACTATCAGTCAGGCATTTCCTCTACGCCCCTGGTTTTATTTTCTGAGAGCTATCAGGGATTACACATGGACACTTTAGGTTGCATTTCCTCCCAGCTCCCAGGCGTGTGCTGGAGCAGGACTCGGGCACATCCAGGGCTCTCTCCTGGTCTCGGTGTGTGCCCTTTGGTGGGGGCTCTCTGCAGGCTCAGCAGGACCAGGTCTGCTGCTGTGCTGTCTAAAGCCTGTCAAGAGCGCTGTAGGAGGCACCCTGGTGTATCTGGGACATGGGGAGACACGAGCTGGTGGCAGTGAGTGCTGCAGAGCCAGCTGAGCCTCCATCACAGCCCTCATGGAGCTCTGCCGATGTCGTTTTGGGCTACCTAAAAACAGAGGCCAGACAGAATTAAGGAGAATAAAAAGCAGTTCTATTTATTGAAGAGCCTTCAGGAACATTTAGGGCAGATGAAGCCCCCCAGGGGCTACACCCAAAAATGGACCACGGGTCACAGGTTTTCACACTTTTATAAGTTTGGGCCATTTGCACACTGGGGGTTAATCTTCCAATTCCAGCTTCAGGTAAGGAAGTCATGTACCCCCAGTTTGCTCCCCCCAACT
The DNA here is from genome assembly GCF_031753505.1 of Anomalospiza imberbis. Lineage (NCBI taxonomy): Eukaryota > Metazoa > Chordata > Aves > Passeriformes > Viduidae > Anomalospiza > Anomalospiza imberbis. The sequence continues at coordinate 25,473,511 of NC_089690.1, forward strand.
CAATTTTGTTTCCATCTCTGGGGCCTGAGGCAGTGAGGTGTCCTTGACTGCCAGGCCTGGAGAGGAATTGCTGTGTCTGCCCCAAATGGGAAAGCAGCAGCTCACACTGTGTGTGGAGTTCAGAGTTACGCACTGAAGAACTGCAGCATTACAAACACATGAAAAACATAAAAGCTAAAATCCTGAGGCATCAGTGCCCTGCCATGCCAAACATGCCCTCTGGGAACTGTGGCCACAGGAAGACTCAGGAATGCAGCAATGTGACAGGCACAGGTGCACGTGTTCACCTGAAGGTTTCCAAGAGCTGCATTCTGCATTGATAAAAACTTCACTGGTGGTGTTGGGCTCCAACCTGCAGTTCCCTCATGGCTCTCAGCTCTACCCAGCATGTCCAGCCCATCCTGGTCCTCAGAGTCCCGGAGGGGGGAGGAATCCCTCAGGCAGACCTAAATGCTGGGAGAGCAGCAGGTTCGTGAGGAGGAAGAGGCAGTCTGGCCACAGGCTCCCGAAGCCTTGCTGTCACCTGTCCCTGGAGAGCCCCCTGAGGCTGTCACGCCTCCTGCTCTGGCCCATGTCCCACAGTGCTCACCACCAGCTACAGTTCAGCTTTTCAAGGAGGGAGTCAGTGAGCTCCCTTGCCTTTTGTCACTAGGATGATGAACACGCTGCCTGAAGGGGCACGGAACAGTATCAGGTTTGTGCCACCATCAGGAGCAGAATAGCGGGCTGGATGAACTCCTCTCTCAACTTGTAGGGGCATTTTTATGTCATACTGATCACTTTGATCCCGAGCCAGCTATTCAGCAATTCACTCTTTCTCTGAGGACTTGTAGTACATTATCATACACTTTGAAATTCATGCAGAAAACATGTGATACTGCAAGTATAAATCAGGAGGTGATAATTCTCTTTTGGAAGGTCACGTTATGTGGGGCTGTGCTTTGTGTTCAGGAAGCCTCTAGCTTGAAAAGTTTGGTGTGTTTATTATTTTATGAAGAGCAGATATTGTTTATATCCTTTTTGTGCTTGACACCTCCAAGATTCAGAAGGGTTTTTTTAATTTTCTACTTGGGACAAAAACCTAGCCCTGCAAAGGTGGCCTTGCACTGCCAGACAGCGACGTGGGGGCTTGTCAGGGGGGATTTTGCACCTGTGCCTGTGTAGTGCCACATTTTCTTGATCCAGCCCTTCCTTCTGCAGGAGTTCAGAGGGCAGAGAGGTTTTTGTGAACCTTGGTGTGAATGGGAGCAGAGTAGAAGGGTCTGGACTGTGGCACTCAGGGTGGACATGGCCAAGGTTAGCTGGTGTGGTCCTGTGCTTGTGGGAAGAAAGAGGAGAGGAGAGGAGAGGAGAGGAGAGGAGAGGAGAGGAGAGGAGAGGAGAGGAGAGGAGAGGAGAGGAGAGGAGAGGAGAGGAGAGGAGAGGAGAGGAGAGGAGAGGAGAGGAGAGGAGAGGAGAGGAGAGGAGAGGGAGAGGAGAGGAGAGGAGAGGAGAGGAGAGGAGAGGAGAGGAGAGGAGAGGAGAGGAGAGGAGAGGAGAGGAGAGGAGAGGAGAGGAGAGGAGAGGAGAGGAGAGGAGAGGAGAGGAGAGGAGAGGAGAGGAGAGGAGAGGAGAGGAGAGGAGAGGAGAGGAGAGGAGAGGAGAGGAGAGGAGAGGAGAGGAGAGGAGAGGAGAGGAGAGGAGAGGAGAGGAGAGGAGAGGAGAGGAGAGGAGAGGAGAGGAGAGGAGAGGAGAGGAGAGGAGAGGAGAGGAGAGGAGAGGAGAGGAGGAGAAAATCCTCTTCTCTCTGCCAGAGGCACTGTTGAACTGCACAGATTGCAGGAGGTCAGTGCTGTCAGTGGTTGAAGAGGGGGCAGGAGGCAGTGCTGACCTGCAGCTCCCTGCCTGCTGCACGACAGGGCTGAGGATAAACTCCACCACTGCAAAGATTAATGCTGCAATAAGAGAGCAAATGCTTCTGTAAGTAATTCACATGAGCCATAATGTGTCTTTTGCTTTGTGTTAGTGTCCCCTGAGAGCATTTCCTCCTTAACATCAGCTTTTTTCTTCTCTGATTAACTCTCTTACCTGTCCATGCTATATGGTATGGGCACATTTTTGGACAAGTATTCACAATACGTTTCAGAATTGCTTAAGAGCTTAACTAAATCCTCAAAGTTTTGTGCACAGCCAGTGATGAAATAATCTGCTTAATTGCAGAAATAAGTAAAGCAGAAGTTTGGTTTAAAGATTAAAGATGTAAATGATAGGAAACAGTAGAGATGTCTGCCAGTCTCTTTCTTTTTAGTGGGTTCTTGCTTCCTCCTTAGCTGTCTGTGAGGATCATGATATTTGCTCTAGTACGGCTCAAATTCCAAGTTTTTGTCATCCTTTTTAACCATTAGGCCTTGCCCAGTACTCCTGCCCAGTGAGATCACTTTAAAGCACTTCAGTGAGGAGTGAGAGTGGGAGTTGTTCCCACATTTTGTTGGTTGGGTCTGCATTTCTCAGTTGCTTCCAAGACTGTGGTGTCCACAATTGTAAGAGTGAGGATGTGATCTGAGGGTACTTCTGGCTTCGCTCATCTAAACCTGCCCTAATATCATTAGGGAATTTGGCCTTTGGTAAAGACAGATTTCCTGCTTCAGGGTAGGAGTCTTTCCTGAGGATAAAAGCTTCGTTTTTAGCAAAAATACTGACAGCAGAGGGTTGTGGACAGAAGCCTGATGGCAGAGACACATCTGTAATGCTCCGTCCATCTAATGACACTCAAGCTTGGTGGAACAGTTTGCTGAAAATGAGGAGGCATTGCTGTGGCGTTAGCCTGACATTCCTGGCTGATTAAAGCTTAGGAAAATCAGAGCAAGAGTTTTTAGCCATAATGGGAATGTGCTGCCCAAATGTTAACAGGAAACCCAGTAGGAACTTAGAAGGAAGGACTCCAGTAGATGTAGACAGTAAGATCTGCTCCTTTATGTTTTTATGGAGACGTCATTTTGCATATGGAATGATCTTCTTCACATGCATGTCTGTCGTATTAATTTATTCTGGAGAAGACGGAACTAACAAGGAAACCATGTCTGAATGTGTTGCTAGAAGACATCAGTTGCCTTTGATGGAAAAAACTGAGTTAAACATAGTGTGCTAAACTGTGAGAAACAAATGTGACGTCTCCATAGAGGAGTGAATGGTTTCCATTAAGCTTGCTAAATCTGTCTTTCTCAGAATACCCAATATAACCTCATACACTCTTGATTTTAACAGGCTTTATTATACTGCACCTCAACTACATAAATATAAAGCTAAAATATCGAAAATATTTAACAGATGTGGAACAGTAGAGAGAGACCTCTATTGCATACAGTATGGGATTGGTCCAAATTAAATAGTGATCATGGACCATTAAATATTAAGCTCTGTTCTGGAGATAGATCATTAGTCCTCACCTTCCATTGGCAGTTCTGGCACTTGAACAAGAAATGAAAAAACTCTTGACTAATATGATATGTGAAAATGAGTAGCCTGAGAGTGGTTAGTTCTGACCTTGCAGGCTGCACTAACTTCCAAAGAGTTAAACGAGATTAAATCATGCTCCCAGGATCAGGTACACCACAATTTAGAAGACACTGTACAAAGGGAGATGTAGTACAAAAAAAAGTTAACAAAGGCAGCAACTCCAGATCAGCACCCCGAGTACTTCCACTCTTTCATAGCTGAATAAAGGGACTTGGAGGAGATGTGAGAAACAAACTGCAGTGAACGAGGCTTTGCAGGCAGTGAGAGGAGGCAGAATAAAGTGTGTGAGATCAGGTAGAGGGGGAAGAAATGACCCCAGGGTGGTGGGAGAGGGGAATGGAGACATTTGCTTGTGGGAACACAGCAGGGATGGCATGGATGAGGAAGGAGAAGCCCTAAGGTGTTTATCTGGGATGTGTATTATTCATCAGAAGGGCGTGGGAGAAATACAACAGGGAGAAGGGAGTTTTCATGAAAATTATAGCAAAATGTGGTTGCTTTGGTCAGTTTCCCCTTCCTTACAAGTGAGCAGTGTCTTGGTCTACTCTACACTGGTATTTATTTTAAGTATTAGATTACTATGGAGATAATATAGGCACGATTTCTTATTAGTATAAAATCAGCATTTTTGAAAGTTTTCTGCTCCAGTGGTAGTCCCACCCATGTTGTGATGTAAATTCCCATTTTTGATAGAATACTAAGAAGAATTAGGGGGCATAATCAACTATTGCTGTGTATTTCCCTGTATCAAGACAATTTAGAGACATCTTAAAAAGGGGAACTTCTGAGAGAGACCACTAATGTAAAACATCCACTGTAGACCCAAAGAAAGGATATAGAAAACATATGTATGTAGCCCGTAGTAACAGTTTATTTGGAGGTAATAAACTGCCTTTTTCTAGAAAGCATTAGATTAGAGGATCTGTTGAAAGAAAACTCCTGGGCTTCTGGCTAATGAACAGAAGAGTGATAAACAAAACATAATAAAATAGTGAAACACCACCTTACAATGTTTTATAACTGTCATCATAGCTGTTTTCATTCTTTTGTTAATATTCATTCTTTCATTTCCCATTCTTAAACATTTAAATATCAGTGGCTCTAATATCTGACAGAAGACAAAACATTTCTTCATTACGAGACAAAGAATAGCTGATCAGCAAAGCACACACCGTGCTGAACACCTTCACAAATAGATCTGAGAGGCACAACAGATTGCAGCAATTAAAAAGTCTCTCAGGCCCTTCAAAACACAGATACCTCAGCTGTGTGCTTCACATTAATCCAGCCTCCTTGAAGATTAAATTTGACAAGAAGGTCCTTCATTACAGTTCCATATTGCCATCTCTTTTAACAAAAGCCAGCTGAAATGAATAAGAATCAGGACACCATGTATTTAAATAATCACAACAAAACTTGCAATATGTGTTGTCATGGCATAACTGGTGTAGCTCCACATTACCTGGAGTGTAATGTGTCAAATGAGGCGGGGTAAGAGGAAACATGATTTATAAGAATGGGCACAATTGAGTGCCATTCCCCTTATTAAAATTGCACTTGCTTGTCTGCTGTATACATACATTGCAGTGGAGAGGTGGTGAGATCAGATTTGAAGGGAAAAACCCAGCATGGAAAACCTAAAGAAACCACCTACCATCTGTATAGCAATGAAAGATCAAAAAGCAGGGGGGAGAGCCTTTTAATTATTATGATTAATCATGTTTATTACAGATGGAATAAGGGACCAACTAAGAACAGCCCTCTATGCTGGTAATAAATCCAAAAGAGTAGGCAGTCCCTGCAGAGCTTGCAAATACAGGAGGCCAGGTAAAGCTCTGGGGGGGTGACAGCACAACAGAGAGCTTTATGGTGGAGGTGGATCTTAACACAATTCCCACAGTGGCTTTTTTGCCCACTTTGCTCTATAAAAAGGCTTGTAGCACCATTCTCTTTGTGTCTCTGGGTTGAGCTGTGTGACAGCACGGGGAGGGCTGGGGACTGAGGAGGGGAAATTTTTTGAGGGATCACCTTGACTGAAATGAGTGAGCGGGCTTTGATTTGGTAGGCAGTCATTGAGGACATCAGAATAATGGGAAGGAATAGCCCTGGCCTGCCCCATAATTTACCCAGCAGCCAGGGAAACGAGACAGAGGGAGCATTAGTGCTGCTGAGCCTTTCCAGCTGCCGCAGATTTCCCCGCAGTTGTAATCACAGCTATCGCTGCCAGTCCTACCTGCCTGACAGCAGGAACCGTGGCCTCGGCTTTGAAGTTAAACTAAAGATAAATCCCTTCTTTTTCATGCCTAATTTGGATCAGATGACCAAATACACAGCAGGGTTCTTGCTATACTTCATGTTACGTTTCAGGAGCTAAATATAGCTGTATTACCTCAGAAATTCTTCAAAGACCCAGACCAAACAACTCCCCCAGATACACCCCCAGCAGTGGTGCCGGGGTTCTTTGGGGACTGCTGCTCCTTCCCAGCACTGGTTCGTGTGGCTGCTGCCAGAGCAGGCAGGGCTCAGCACAGCCATGTCTGAGCGCCAGGGAAGGAGAGGAAGCCACAGTGCCAGAAGGGTGAACTCTTCGTAGTCCCTTCATGCCATCTCTGCCTTGTATTTTGTGGTTCACGGTTAGGAAAACGCCCGAGGCAGAATCAGGGCTCTGTAATGTGATTGCTCAGGCATCAGGTGAGAAGACAAGGGCAGGCGTGTGCCTTTGTTGGCTGGGATCGTCCTTTCTGCCATCACAAGCAAGGGTTCCCCCCAGAGCTGCACGGGCACACACCCACCTTGGGTCCGAGGTGCAGCGAGAAGGGTGCCCTGAGGAACACTGACAGGCTCGGTGTTCGCTGTCAGGTCTGAAACCCGGGGCCTCTCTCTTGTTTGGAGGCCGCAGCTTATCCGGGGGGTGTTTGTTTCCTGCGGCTCTCGCAGGCCGCAGCCCAGCGGGAGCAGAGCAGGACTTGGCGCACAACCAGCCCTTGGTTCAGCCACACCTCAGCCCTCCCTCCGAGCAGGCCCGAGGCAGCGGGGCACGTACCCGCTCAACGAGCACAATATGAGCTGTCCTAGAGCCTTCTTTCCTTGAATAACATGAGAATGTTATGTTACCAGATACACAGCGGGCTTCTTGCCGTACTTCGTGTTACGTTTCAGCGGCTAAATATAGCTGTATTACCTCAGAAATACTTAAAGACCCAGACCGTGGGTCTGGTCATTTCATGCCTGCTGAAACGTAACATGAAGTACGGCAAGAAGCCCGCTGTGTATTTGGTGGTCTGATCCAAATCAGGCGTGAATCTGGTCTTTCATGGGACTGTGTCCATGACAATGCGTGAGCTTCCCCAGAGCACTGCATTGCTGACAAGCTCATCGAGGAGCTCCCGAGCGTGGGGAAACCTGCTGGTCTCAGTGGTGAGATCCCTGGGGTTGATTCCTCCTTGTTTCCCCTGAGAATCCAGCAGAAAGGAAGATTCTGAGTGGTACAGTGTGGATTTTTTTTGTTGCTTTTTTCTGCTAAGGTTGGGATTAAATCAGGAGACGGTTTCTTGTTCGGACTCAGATGTTTATTAGCTCTTATTTATATTATATTCTTACAAGCTGTGAGTTTTATAGCACTTTACTAACAAACTACAAAATGGAGTTGTATCTCTTTCTCTACAAGGTTTTTTAAGGATGTCTAATTAAGAAATGACACCTAAATTATTTTTACTTTTAACTCAGTAACTAACTACTCGTGCCTTGCAATGTGGATTTTTTTTCTCTAATTACACAATACTACCTAAACCTAGAAGGAAGATGGTGAAGAAGAAGGTGAAGAAGAAGGACTAGCCTTTGCCCTAATACTTCTATTTTCCTTTATATATATTACTATATTCTAAAACATTAAACTCTGAGTTTTCCACCATCATACACTTCTATTCAAACTCCACACCCACAATCCCAGTTCTGTCATTCAATTTTGGAAGTTTTCTCCACAGCCTCAGGTTAAATGCAGTGTTCTCTTGGGGGTCAGTGCCTGTCAGCATAGAAAGTCTCAAATTCTCAGCATCCAGGGTTCCAACAGTTCAGAAGCTGTGAGAGAGCAAAATGAAAGGCAGGCCAGCCTTGCTCTCCAGAGATCTGAGGAAGGGAAGAGACGCAGGTGGGAGGACTGAAGGGTCCTCACAGCCTTAGTGTCTGCTGGGCAGAGCTGCTGCAGCCCACCAGGGACTGGTCTCCAGGAGAAGAAGAGCTTCCACTTGTAAATCCTAATGATGCATTCAAAAAGAAGGGACCAACAGCCCTCCTTCTCAGCTGGATGATGACTGCATTTAGGCAGGAAAGAGGATGCGGTTCCTTGAGAAGGCAAAAAGAAGAGGGGTGGGTCACAAGTAAGCAGTGAAGATGAACTGGCAAGAAAGATGAAATACAAATGAAATGGAGGGCATCTTGCTGAGAAGGGGGAATACAAGATCAGTAGAATGTTTTGTTTTCCACTGACTGTCTTACACTGTTAGTTCTCAGGTCATCTTCCTAGGTTTTCACCTATTCCAAACTAGGTCTTAACAATAATAGAAGCCAGCTCCAGTCCAGAATTGTCGCTTGTCTTTAGCAGAGCTGACATCTTTTCTTTGCTCTTTTTGAACACTGCTTGAAATTTAGGTGAGGTCTGCAGAGCTGTACAAGAGCAGAATCTAATTTAGACCATCAATGGAGAAAATAGGATGATTGTTTTAATTAAATAAAGAACTAAATTTTTTGGTGAAACAAAAAATGGAATGGAAAAATTCAGAAATCTCAGAAGATACGTCAGTGAAAATTACTCTTTTTGATTAAGTGGGAGCTTAGTCACCTATCAAGAAAACATTCTGAATTAATAAATATAAAATACAAGTGTAAAACATCAGGGCAAGTGATGGTTTCTTGGATGTGCTGAAATGAGTCCTGCAGTAAAGTGCTGGTAGCACAAGTCTGCAGCCCTGTTCTGAACATTCCTGTTCTCTCCCAGGAAATATCAGTTCCTTTATATAGTGTGAATGAGAGATAAAGACAGACTTTCAAAGCCACTTTACATCTCTGGTAAATGTGGGCCAGTTCCCAGCTCTGAATTATAGGATATCCAGCACAGGAGAATGCAGTTATCTGTTTTCCCAGTGCACCACGAGAGAGCTTTTGATCTTTGTGATCAGATTATCTTGTTAGTGGCTCTCAAAAGGCAGCAGGAGCAGATGATACTCTGTGAAGACCGATACATTGACCTTTTTCCACTTACTGTGCCTGTTCTGAGCCTGAACAGAATTTAAACCTGGGAGGGGAAAAGCAAAGCTGCATCAGACCAAGAGTTCTTCCTGCTCTCCAGAAATGTCACTACTGGTCTGCCGAGGGCAGTTGGTTGTTTGCCTTCTCGCTGTGCTTTAACCTGGTTTCATAAACAAACACGGCTTATGTAATGTGCTCTGCCATGTCCCTGCCTCTCAGCCTTGCCACTCCTGCTGGATCTTTTTCTACTCTTTAGCCAATTGTAATCAAATTTAACAGATCCTGAGTTCTGAGAGGAGAGACGCTTGCTGGTAAAAACACATTATTGTGAACTCAGTCTTTGTGAGGGCACAGAACCTCCATGAAAGCTATCAATGAAAAGCCACAGGAAGAATCATAAGAAAAAAGCTCCAGTGACAGCTGCTGCTTGCAGAAGTATATTTTCTTCCCTCTTCTTCCCTTTTTAAATAAAAATGATTTAGCAAAAGCATTCAATCATGTCCTCAGATGTTACCATGAAACCGTGGGAGTACAACATCTGGAAAGAGAGTATTTTCTTCTGTCAGACTTATGCAACAAGAAATTCATTTGTCTGTTCTGTTACAGCACCATGCTTTCCCAAACAGAAAAAATCTGGGCTGGCCCTTCATGTGGAATAAACTGGAGCAGCTCCACAGAATTCAGTTTGCTGATTCATAGCAGCATAGGCTCCCATCCTTTATTTTCTCTTTCTTTTCCTGTACATGTGGCACTTTCTAAATAATACAACATATTTATGATATTCAGGATTTCAGAGAACCGTGGTGGCCCTGAGACAGTGGGATTGTTTTTATATGTGGCTTTGGGTTGCAATGTCATTAAAGCTGGTTAGCTCATGTAATGAATAAATGGTGATTTAGCTCCCAACATTGATACATGCTAAATGATGACAAACATCATTACCCATCTTCTTTCCACATTTTCCATACTTCATTCCATGTTGTGTTTTAGTGCTTTGTTGCTGTGATTTGGTGTGGAGGAGCCTGAGCAGATCCCTGCTTCTGTCATGTTTTAACACGAAATGTCAAATTTGAAGCCTGGGTCTGTTGAGCACTACCAAGAAATGAGAGACTTTGATTGTTCACAAGTCTTTCCAATGAAATGTCAAACTTCTCGTACTATGAAAATGATGTTCCCCAACACAGAGCTTGAAAACAGATAATTATCCAAGAACATGAAACAGAATTAACATGCACTGGAGCATGTCATGAACATTTCCCTCAGCAAATAACAAAGGTAATTGCTGTCAGAGTACAAAGCAAGGAGAAAGGTTGGCTCTGTTCCTTAGACAATTGAGATTGGCCACTGTTTACTCACTTAGCCCATAAAAACATGCAGCCTAGCAGAAGGGTGCCATTCCAGGGCTGATGGAGTGTGACCAGCCTGCTGATTGCGGGCACTTCTCATTTCACACTTCCCAAGTCTGATCAGACACAAGGTCCTTGGCTATTGTTAGACACCTAAACCCTGATGAGTCAGAGCTCGTTTGTAAACCATGTTAAGCCCTCGTAATAATTAATACATTTTTTGAACCACATTTTGACTTCAGGCACAATTAAGAGGCTTCATTCTTAGCCTAGAAGAAAGAATGGGTGTAATTTGCTAGGTGGATGCAATTTTCCCACATAGAAATTAGAGAAGCAAGGAAAAAACCCCACTCCTCATTGCTAATGGGGGTAGTTCTGGTTTGTGATTTCACAAATCAATGTTCTAGTATTAGAAACCAGAGCAGTGTAGAGCTACAGGTTAGAAGTGTGGAAGAGACCTCCTGGAATACCACATGTAGCTCACTGACATCACAGACGACTCCCCTCACCCGTTTATTCAGCCAGCTCTTGCAAATGCTTGAGAATTTTTGTCCCAACCTTCCTCGTGGGAGGCTGCTCCCAAAACTCATCGCTCTGATAGTTAAAATGCTTGTTTCCACCTGTTTTTTTCCTGTGCTTCTTTTATAGTCAGAGATGGCTGCATTTAAGGGAAATGCAAAATACCTTTTACCAGCAATAACCAGATTCTCCCAGTCATCTTTGTGCATGGTCTTCTCAGGCTCTTAGTATATTTTACTAAGTATAATATAGTATATTTTATGGATATATAATATTTTATATATTTAAAATAGTAAAATATAGTATATATATTTAATACAGTATATTTTTACATGTATATTTTATATATAATAACATTTTACCTATATAAAATATAGTATATTTTATATAAGTGGTATATCTTAGTGTATTTTATCTACAGAAAATTTGGAATTTGAGCCATCCTGTAGTGAATATCATGCACAGTGAGCAGAGGGGTAAGCAAGAGCCCACTGGAAAGAGAGAGACATGCCTATGATTTCTCATCATTAGCATTCTTAATCTTTAAACCAAACTTCTGGGTTTTTATATAATTCTCACCACCGTGTGGGCACTCCCAGCAACCCTCTGCCTCTGAAGCTGTAGTATCAAACAGACCCTCTCCCAAATAATGAACTATTTTGAAGGGTAAAGGGTCTTTTGTAAGCAGATTTTATTTTTGGAAAAAAGTACACTATGCCATCTAAAGGGTTTTTTATGTCCCAAAGTGAACTACTTTGAAGAGTCTAAGGTCTTTTGTAAGCAACTACTACCTATTCCTCACCAATAATTATGTTTATGTTACATTTTTATTACAAAATATTACAATTTTATTGCAATTGTTTACCTCTTTTTTTACCTTAACAAGATGCAGAGAGTCTTCAATGTAACACGACAGATTTTTTCGCCATATGCTCTATTTTCCAACGACATGTGCTGCAACTTAAAAAGCCAGTTATGTTTTTGGGCAACACTGGGCTACATTTTCTGTCTAAAGGTGAAATTCACACCTGTGGCTGGGACTGACCCAATATCTATGTTTGAGTTAGGCATATTAGATACCAGAACAGAAGGATCTTCTTTAGTGCATCACAAAATACCAAAAAGTTACAGCCCAGCACCACGACCAGACATCAGGGGGAGGTGTCTGCTGCTCCCTTGCCCCAGTTGACTTGCTGAATTTAAATCAGAGTTTCTTTCTTTTCTTTAAACATCTGTTGAAGCACATTATTAACTGGAATAAGGTTTGTTTTTTTTGACTTGTGCTCACTTTACATCAGTCACAATTTGTGCTTTTTGGGTGACATTTTACCCAAACTGTTACTATGAAGCTCTTGCTAATAGTGCTGGGATTCTGTGAGTGCACATTCCTGTTGCTCCTTCACAGTGTAATCAGTAAATATGAGAACATTTGTAGCTTGTGTAATTTAATTCAGTGAATATTGAGCTGATCCTGGTGCTAGCAGTCTCCTAGCTCACCTTGGATAAGCAGCTGGAAAACAGAAATCATAAACTGCAAAAATAGAAGCATTAATTGTGCAGTGTTACAAAGTGAATCTCTAAAAACCATCTTTAGATTCCTGCTGAAACATTTGTAATCCAACCAGGAAGAAATAAATGCTTTTAGCTCCTCTGCTCTGGGGTATGGATCTGCAGTGGAATGTCCAGGAAATCAGAGAGACACAGCCAGGTGAGAGAAAGGACTCAGAGAAGAACTGAAAAGTCAAAGATAAGTGAAAGTGTGGATTTGTACTTGTCCAGTGTGTCACCTGGCAATAAAAATATCAGGAAGAGGTTAATGAGTCAATCTGCATAAACCAGGAGAGCAAAAAGGAATCACAGGTAGAGACAGATGTGGGCAAATACAAAGCCTCAATGACAGAGGATGGAAAGTGTGTGTGGAGAAGCTAAGGCTATGAAATTGGGAGGGAAACATAGAGAAAATAAAGGAATGTTTGCAAGAAACTTCCACTGAAACCATAAGAATCTAAAGCCATTGTAGGAATACAGATGCTGTTTCTGCAAGCAGTAATTTAGTGATTTGATGTGAATAAAAGCAAGTCAAAACAAATCAAAACACCAATTCCAACAGCTTTTTGGCTTAAAAACTGTGGATAAAATCAGAAAACAAGTCCTGACCTTCCCTGAAGATGTACAGCTTCTACTGGAGATGCTCAGAAACAGTGAGAGGGTTGATCAAATAATCAACATACTTGGAACAAAATAATCCTAGAATGAAGCAGAAGATGAAAAACAACGTGGAAAAGACATTAGAAGCAGCTGTGTCATTCTCCCTGCCACATGCAGTGATCCCAAGGAAGCTTTCTGTCACTGTGACCCTCCTGCTGCTGGATCTGTAAGCCTGTCCTGCTCAACCAGAAATTGGTGCAGTTCATCCAAAAGGTGGCTCTGTGGGGAGCTACAGTGTCCCAAACCAATATAGAGAGGGTAGGATTATTCTGAGAAACTTGATGAGAGAAAAAAATTTAAAAAATGGGGAAAAAAATTGCCAAAAATGGAAAAAGAACTTTGAAATTCCTGTGTGTAGCTGGAGTGGCCATACACTAAGGCAAAAGAAGGTGTCAGGCCCCACTTTTTGAGACATGCACTTAGCATGTTTCCATGTGATTCAAGAGAGCCTTCCCTTCAGTGCCTATAAAATATATATATACTTAAATATTCTAGGTGCATGGGCACAGAGAGTAAATACAAATATCAATGTCTGTAAATGTGAGCTGCTTAGGCTGGAGAGAAAACCACAGAACAAAGGAATTCAGCAGTATTGGTCCAGTTCCTGAGCTGAAAAGGTCTGCTCTGGAGGGACATGAACAAAATTCCAAAGCCACTGTCAGCCCATAAGTGTGCCCCATAAATTAGGAATAGCTGTTCATATAAATTATTGTAATGTGTCCAGGTGACTTGTAAAGCAGGATTTGTCATGAAAGGAAGGATCTGAATAAACAGCAGAAGGAGGGCTGGGGGTGTTGGTTGCTGCAGAAGGCTGGATGCCTGTTGCCTTCTAAAAAAGCTAAAAAAGGGATTTTGGAGCTCTTTTGGAACTGCCAGTGAGCTGAAAAAATCATTTATTTCCACAGTGCTGCTAGCAGGCAGCTGTTTGTGGTGACTGCAGGAGAAACCTCCTTGAGCTGTACTACTTCCTGAAGAAACTAGAAGGGGATAATTCATCAGGCCTTTTTGGGTTTCTGTGAAATAGAGACAAAGGAAGAACGAACCAAAGAAAATGTCTGGCAAAATTGAAGCTAAATAAGTTTATTTTCATTACTAACATTGTAATAGATGAGTGCTAGATAACATGACAAGAAGAAACAAAAGCAACTGCCACATGCTTTTATAATGAAGATAAGAGCATATGTGGAGGAAAATGAACCATAAATGTTATCTCAGAGAGGTCCCACTTGGAATAAGCGTATATGTGGCAGTTATGTCTAAAATTTGTTATGTTGCTATTGTTTTGTGAAATGACAGAACATCTGCTCAGTCACAAGGCACCAGTAAAATGCAGCTTTATGCCTAAAGCAGTATGTCAGTTCCTAACAAAAAATGTATATAACAGGCCAAAAACAAAGGCACATTGTCTCTTCCAGTTGTAGTCATTTCTGACCTAATAATGGTTTAAAAAGGATTTTTTATTTTTAAAGAAATGAATGGGAAGATTGAGTCATTTAGGACTCTTTTCAAGATGAGGCTTTGTGCATTTTTTGTGCATAAGCTGGCAAAACCTTTGTCTCTGCAAATCGTATTTATGTCACTGGAGCACTTTTTAAAAGGCAGCTACTTGTAAGTACCTTGAGAAAAAAGCATGCTTAGCTCACAGTTCCTAAATGCAGTGTACAATCAGCTGGTGTTTCCTGCCACTGGAAACACCAGAGAGTGATATGTGTGCTCACATGGCGAGTGGACACAAGTCACATTTCACCTCAGAGCTGACTCCTCAGAAGGAAAAAGCATTCACAGTGCCATCTGTCATGTAGAAAACTAATTAACAAATCCCTCCAGAACAATAATTCTATGGAATTTCTCTCTGAATATTCCAAGCACAACTTTTAAGTGGCTTTATTCAGAGAGAATGTTTTCATTGTTGTGTTCGCTGACCTGAGAAATCTGAAACTGTGGTGTAAACTATAATTTTTAAAACCTATTTCCTGATAAATTGGGGTTATTATCCTACAGCTTGAAGTCATACACATACATACATGATGCAAACAGACTGATCCATGAAACAGATAGAAATTGGCACCTTTTTCTGCAATGGTTTTCATGGAATGAAGCAGTTATTATTTAATTAAGGTGTGGATGTATTCAAGTGGAACAAGGCTTCATAAAAAAACCACGATAATGAATTTGTATTCTGCCACACCTGTGTTCAGAGTGAGAATTAGGGTTAGACTCGTTATGGAGAGCTCAGGGGTTGTGTGTCAGGGGCTCTTTGAAGCCTCTGAAGTCTGAAGGACTCTTTTATGTGACTGGGAATGTGTGTGCTACATCATGAAGTATTAATAGGGGAGAAAGACAGGAGCCACTCTCATTTGAATTCTTTCTTCTCCAGAAAACCTTATGTCAGCAGAACATCTTTTTTTTTTTTTTTAATGTCACTTAAGGTTGGGACCTTTGCTGGAATAAAAAAAATCCATGCAGGAGAGTCATCTGTGTGTGACTCAGAGCTGAATAGTAATATGTGATTTTTACCTTTCAGCTGAGTCAGATACAGACACTAAAACTTCCCCACAGAAGCAGTATATAGTTTCTCAGAAACCCTTCAAAGGTTTATGAACCTGATCCAAAGCTTATTGCAGTTGGGAAAATTCCTGATTTGAGTCAGTTTCCGATTGGACTGTACAAATCTTATTGATCTATTTATGTAACCTTTTCAAGAGGGAAAAAAAATAATCTTTCACATAGGGCAGCAACTTGAAGGCTTAATTTTTAAGCTGTTAAGATTCCAGTATTCCCTGGAATCTTAGGCAGCAGGTATCTTGTGCTTTGTGAAGGTAAAGGCACAAGCTCCAGGGCCCAGCCTGAAATCCATTGCCATTATTTAACTGAGGCATCAATTCTCAGCACCAGAACAGAGCACCCCCAGGCAGGAGCTGCTGTGCAGAGTTGCCAGAGTGGCTGGCTGGCATCATTTGTCAGCTGCCAGGGAAAGAGCCACCAAAATAAGGCCTTTTTAAGAGTGGCTCTTAAGCAATGATAGAAATGCCACGTCTGACTCCCATCTCTGCTCCCCAGTGTTAAATATGGGCAAGGCACTCTAGTTCTCCCTGCAGCCATCTGGGGAAGCAGGAGGATTTGTGCTTGGTGGCAGCAGCCTGGAGAATTGTTCAAGGTTTTTAACAGACCTGTGTCTGCCAGGCTGTCTCTGAAGATGACCTGAACCTTCAGGTGACCTCCAGCTCCTCTGCTGGGACCACAGCCACAGAGCACAGCAGGCATTCCCTGCCCACACCCAACCCCTGGGACCAGAGAGGAAAAAGTGATGGCTAATGTCTTCCATTATGGTCTTCTAAAGCTCCACCAGCCCAGTCCATCCCGAGGCAGTCGGTGCTGTTTTCACAGAATCACAGAATGATCTGGGTTGGAAAAGACCTTTAAGGTCATCTAGTCCAAGCCATGCCCTAACACCTCCTCATCAGCTAAACCACGGCACTGAGTGCCACGTCCAGGCTTTGTTAAACACCTCCAGGGTGCAGTCTCAGGCCTCTGAGACAGGTTTCTGTTATTCTGTGAAAAAAAGGAGACTGGGACATGCTGCCATAAGCTTTGCTATTGCCCTGAAACACTGATCTCATTGGAGTCCTGTGGCAGTAGCCAAAGGAGAGCTGTGCCTGCAGAATGTGGAAAAGAGAAGGATGCTGGGTCACAAGTCACCGTGAAATGGTGACATTGCCTTCTCAACAGGGATGCTCGGTGTGTCTGGAGCTCCTCACTGAAGAGGCTACACTGTCCCATCTCCTGGAATGAGTTTATTTATAGATAAAGCATTACTGATGCACAAAGTCAGGCTCTGGTCCATCCTTCTAGGGGAGTGGCAGCCACGGGACATAAAAACCCTGTTGTGAAGAGGCTGTGAAAGGGTATCCAAGGGGAAAAGGGTTGGTAGCTCACACCTGAGTTGATGTGAAGTGATAGTGGTGAACCTGGTTATCCGGGCTCTGGGTCGTTTGGTGGCCCCTCTCTGCTGACAAGCCAAGAAAAGGCTGGATGCACCCTCAGAGATACAGAGGGTGCTGCAGTGAAGGCACCAGAACCCAGAAACGCTGCAGTGCACCATGCTGGAAAGCTCAGCTTCCTCCTTGGAGCTGAGGCCCATTTGGTTCAAGTATTGCTTGTTTTGAGCAGAAGGCAGGATGTGAGCCATGGGCCATGAATGAAATCAGATCTTTGCAAAGGAGGAGTGCCTTAACAGGCAGTAAACATTTCTGCTCTGACTTGCAAACAGTCATTAAAAGCCTTTATTAAATTCTGTGTCTCTTCTGTTTGCCACTTAGCCATTTCTTTTCATTCTGAAGAATTATAACTCAGAATGGATGAGTCTTTTCTAATATGACCAGGACACAATAAATTTGTGAAAGAACTGAGTTATCTTTCTCTCTCATAGGCAAAATTTTCCAATTGTTTAACAAAAATGTTGTTTTGTATTGCCGTGACATCAGTCTTTATGGCTGTGAATGCCAAGGCTCAACATTAAGCAACTTGTTGATAAAAACCAGACATGCAGTAACAATTAGAGAGTGCTCAGTGTGCTTCCCCACTCGAGTCCATACCCTCTCCTCCCACTTACTGATCTTCCCACTGCACTGTGCAGTTATTTGTGTCTTCAGAAGGAGCAAACCGAGCTCTTCAGTGAGAGGGTGCAGAATTTCCTGAGTTCTGCCTTGTAGAAGTTGGCATCTGTTGTTCCACAGAACCAGATCTCTGCTCCAAGCGTTTGTCAGCCCCAGAGTGGAGGATGGCAGCTCCAGCACCTGAAGAAGAAGGAGACTGTGACACAAAGTTTCCCACTAGAGAGAAATTGCTGCATCCATCACCATCCTTTCAGCCCAGTTAATACAGTTGTATTAGTCCTGTGCTCCAGTTCACCCACAGCTCCCAGAACAGCTCCTTTGTAGTGTTTGAATCTCCAAAGTGTTACATTTCAAAGTACATTTTGCTCAGTTCCAAGAATAATGAGTCCTCTGGGGTGACGCAGATCACAAAGCCTGAAATGGGTCTGGAGTACTTTGGGAGGAAGATACTTGTGCTGAAGGGTTTTGGATAGATCCAATCGGGCAGCAGTGCGGAGCCTTTGAGAGCAGAACAGTCTTTCCATTCGGTCAGTGCTCCTCAGGTGTGGGGGAAAGGTTCAGGCTTCTGGACCATCCTTGCTTGATGAATGCTTGCCTTATAACACAATTCATTAGACTAAGCCATTTGGGTTCGGTTTTGTTCTTTCCCCCAGGTCGTTGGTGTGACCTTCACAGGCTGGATTTAGATGCACTCCCAAGGAAATGGGATTTTTCATCTTTTGGAGCTACCAGTGAGCTGAAAAATCATTTATTTCCACAGTGCTACTAGTAGGCAGCTGTTCATGGTGACAGCAGGAGAAAGAGTTATCTGAACATCAAAAAGCTGAGTGTTGGGGGGTAAATATGTTGTTAGAGCAAGCATGACCTGGTGTGATAGATTTAGATTTATTTTAGAAAAGGTTTTCTTATTCTCTGCTCAGTCCTGGAAATATTTCAAGTGAAATCTAATAAACAACTTGCAGTTGGAACAGGCATCTTAAATGGCAGCATCTTTAAAGTCATATCCAGGGGCAAGGTTTCCAAGTGACCAAGCCCATCATGAAAAGTAGCAAATGCCCTCAGCTGTGAAGTTTGTCACTGTAAAATCCCTCGAAACAAGTACTTGGACAGGTGGCATATGGTTCCATCGTTAGCAAGTGTTCCCCAAACTGTGCTTGGCAAAGGAAAAGCTGTATGTTGGAACCCGGGATGCGGAGAATTTCAGGCTTTCTGTGCTGACAGGCACTGACCCCCAAGAGACCACTGCACTTGACCTGAGGCCATGGAGAAAACGTCCAAAATGGAATGACAGAACTGGGATTGTGGGTGTGGAGTTTGAATAGAAGTGTGTGATATCACACAGAGGAAAACTCACACTTTAAGGGTTTAGAATACAGTAATATCTATAAAGCAAGATGGAGGTTTCAGGGCAGAGGCTGCTCCTTCTTCACCTTCTTCTTCACCTTCTTCTTCACCTTCTTCTTCACCTTCTTCCCAATGGGTTTGGGTGGTTTTGTGCGATCGGATAAAAAGGTCCCCATTGCGGGCACGGGTGGTTGGTTACTGGGTTAAAAGTAAAAATAATTGAGGTGTCATTTCTTAATTGGACAGTTTATCCTTAAAAGGCCGTGTAGAGAGAGAGATGGGGCTCCATTTTTAGTTTGTTAGAGTGAAGTGCTGTAGAACTCAGGGTCTGTGAGACTGTGACATAGATAAGAACTAATACACATCTCAGTCCCAACAAGAAATTCCGTCCCACACATTTAATCCTGACCCTGGCAGAAAAGAAGCAAAGACTCCCCAGCTGTGGGAAGAGCACTGTGGTGGTACTGGTAGATGAGATGTTTTCAGTTAAAAGTTTGGTAAGTGCCCCTTGTCATCTATGGTGCAGAACACTTGGTTGCATACTCTGTTATTCCAGAATATTTGAATGCCATTGCCAGAAATAGCCTCCAACTTGAGGAGCTGCTCTTGAAAGTGCATGAGAAAGTGTTTGTTGCTGCATAAACCAGAAGGGTGCCGGGGTAGGAACCGTGTGAATAGTCTGACCATGCTTGGTTTGTCACTTCTTCCATTTCAGCTGGATGCTGAGAAGGCAAAGTTGAAGCTGGAGAGATGGGGTCCCCGAGATGCTGGCAGTGGGGCTGGAAGGAGTGAGGAGATGGAGTCAAGCGGAGACTGTGATGATGAGGATGGCTGCCAAGGGTCCGGGGACAGGATGCACACAGCAGGTAAATACAGCTTGGAGAGCTTAGAAATTCGTGAGTCACAATTAGGTGGACAGAGACTTAACACTGCTTGAACTGCTGTCAAAATCCTACTAAATTCAAAGGATTTGAATCTTAATCTGTGAAGAGCTGCAGTAAAAATAGAATGATACAGACAGTAACCCAATATAATTTAACACTTGGCATGCAGATAAAAGACTTAAATGTAGAATGAATAATGTCTGCAGTGAAATCTGAATCACAGGAATGCTGAAGAGCCTTCCTAGATAATGTGGGTCCTTCAGATAAATAGAAAATTTATGACCTTAGAGAGTATGCTAAGTGTTAACATAAACATTTATTTATTGCAAAATGATACTGAAGGATGATTGAGAGTTGGCTCAATGTATATGTTCTTGAAAAAAACATAAGGAATACTGTGGGGTTTTTCCTCAGTGGTGAGCTGTTGGTTAAATGAAATTTCCTGATAGTCTCAGATACTGCATTCTGCAATATTTATTCATTAAATTACTTGGATAATATGTCATCAAGTGTAGAATCAGCTTCAGCTTCAAGATCTAACAACTTCCATCAACATACTGGCAATATTATATGCAGTTAAATCCTTTCAGGAACTTAATAAAAAGTAAGATATTATTGGTTTACCTCATCTCTTAAGTTCTGATTCATTTTACCTCACCAAAATGTAACTGGTTTAATTTACCGTAGTGTAAATATGATGTGGGTTGGATGTGTAAATACATGAAGTACAGGTATGAGTGCTGAAAACAATGCTCATTGAGATGGCTGGAGCTCCGGCAGGCTTTAAACTACTGCTGGGTTCTGCTGAGATAAACAAATGCCTTTTCCTTGTCCCTTTGCCACTGAGTGGAGAGGGGGAGGAGGTGTCTCATACGCAGATAAGATTTGCAAACGTGCTGTGATCAGCTTGTGGTCAAGACTTCAGCTGTCCCTGTAGTGAATATTTGTTCAGGAAAACCAAGCTTAAAGATGTACTTTGGAATGTGTGCAAAGTGTTACAGGTAATTGCAGCACCAGCCTATAAATACTTGAATTTTAGTTTGCATTGATGACCTGTGTGATCAGGGTATCATCACACTGGGACATTGTTTTTAAAAATAGTTGAGTAATTACAACTGACAGATCAAGCAGATCTGTCATCTACTCACCAATATTTTTGAAAAAGAAGCGTGGATACAATGTTATTTTAAAACTCTTTGCTTAACTTTTTAATTGTTTACTGTATTTCATCCTTAAGCAAAGAAAATACTTGTAGAGGTTTTAGACCCTGGGGATTTAGGAAGACAAATACTGTAATATGATTTCCTCTCTGTGTGGAGTAATAGAAACAAAAGCCAGGTGCTTGGTAGTCTTCAATGAACAATCAAACTATTAATACACCATTTGGGAAGGATGTGTATCCATACCTCCATGGACAATGGCAGAGTTAAAAAAGAAAAACTTGAATGCTTTCAAGACTTGACTTTCAGCTGGCTTTAATTATGGAAAGCTACTTAATGTTACTTTTTTTTTTCCTTTTTTGCAATCTATTTCATGAAAATATTTTATGCTGATATCATCCTGGATTTAAAATAATTATATTTATATAACTGTCTGTTTCAGAATTTAGCAGGGTGTATATCCAATTAAAAAGGTAGTTAAATTTTAGAAAATGGTATTGATTCATAACATAAGTATTTCATTGTGTGACAATAGTAATGCTCTATCATAATTAGCTTTAAAATATTGTACTGCATACAAGCCACTAGCAGTAAATCTCTTTTCCATATCTGGATACAATTAAGAGATAAAATGGAGTAATCTCATTATGGAGCTGCTTTGCTTTAATAGAATGTTGAAGAAAAACAAACATCGGATTAGTTGTATTTCCCCTTGCTGCATGTCTGTGAGATGATGCTGGCAGTTGTACAGCCTGTGAACGTGTATTTCCTAAGCTTAAACTCATCCAGTCCATCTACCCATAGCTTTGTGAAAGTGGAATATGACAGCACTGCCTGTTCCTTGCTTGCCTGGAAATGGAGCGGTGAATTGGCTCTAAAGCTAAATCCCACATGCAGCCCTGGCTTCAAGGGTGCTGAAGTCAGTGGGAATGTCCTCACAGGTGTGGGTGAGACACAAGGATAGCTCTGAGATGCCACCGAGCTCTGCAGGGCATGCTGGAGCAAGGAGTCACCCAGCAGGATGAAAGGAATGAAAAGGGAATAAAAGCCTTTCCAAACACAAACTTTCTGGCAGAGCAGTCATGCTTTTAACAACAGGCCTATGAAAAACAGAGGAAAATATTTTAATGTCAGCCTCTAAATTGCAGAATTGAGAATGTAGTAAATATGTACTACATCTGTCATTTATTCAAAAGTATATGAAAATTTTATTTACTGCTCTATGTGTTGAGAGCATTGCAAAAGACTGAGATTGCTTTTAGTTTTTGTAAACCTACCAAATGCTCATTTCTTTCCACCTCCCAGAAAAAAAAAAAAATAAGCTTTTTCTGTACTGTTAAATGACCAAGAATTTCATCAATATATGGGTTCCCATCATGAAACGTTTCTGTTCATAGCTATTCATAAAGATCTCC
Organism: Anomalospiza imberbis; assembly: GCF_031753505.1. Lineage (NCBI taxonomy): Eukaryota > Metazoa > Chordata > Aves > Passeriformes > Viduidae > Anomalospiza > Anomalospiza imberbis. The sequence goes on from NC_089690.1 coordinate 25,495,742, forward strand.
CCAGACAGGGTCCCCTGCTCACTCCTCACGTTGCTTTTCCAAGCTGCTAACAGAGGGCTGGGCTCCTGGGTTTTAGATTTCAGCATGTCCTGAGTGGGTGAGCACAGAAATTCCATGTGTATATTCCAGCCAGGTCACTGTAACACCCTTTTTCCCTCTGTTGTTTTTTTATCCCCTTTAGTTGGGGTTTGCTATCTCTGTAGTTCAGCTCATCCTGCAATGGACAGTAGAATCCTGTCCTTTTGTTTGTCACCTTCTGGCCTTTGAGACTCATGCCTGCACATCAATTAATCATTTTATTTCGTGTCTATAACTAAGACAGACACGTGGCTGTCTATTAGCAAGTGCTGGGATTTTGTTTGTGTTTGTTTGCAGACAAGTCTTTGCTTGACCCATTCCCTATTACCTGAAAAGATCAACACTTCTAATGGGCTTAATTATCTATTCTCTATTATGTGTGTTTATCCAAGTGATTTTTATATTAACAAGACAAATTCTCAGGAAACCATGATTCTCTTCAAAAATTATGGATGGTGGAAGATGCTTTATAATGTCCTGTTCTCACAGGCCTTACCGATTACCCCGAGTTTCTCTTCCTGGGGAAAGCTGTGGGAACAGCAGTTTCTCAAGCAGGCCCATGTGTTATTTGTTGGCAAGTCCCAACTTTTTAATGACAACATCTGTGAATCATCTTTGAACAAAGCTTTGTTGGGAGAGATTTAAGAAGAGGAAAGCCAGCCATATAAATCTTGAGCGTGGATGGGGAAGTTGCTCTGTGGTTTGCCCTGGTGTAGTCCTGCAGGTTTCTAGGCAGAAGGGCAAAGCAGCATCTTAGGCTGAGCCTTGCTGAGCCCAGCCTGCTCACAGAGCCAGGTCTTACGTGGATCTGATCAGTGTGAGTCCACTGGTGTCAGTCCTTGTTCTTTAGCCCTTACATGGAGAGAGCAGGGAGTGCTCAGTGCCCTGCAGGATTGAGGGAGAGGAGTGAGTGTCCTGCTGCTCATGAAAAGAGAGCAGCAACATGTTCACATTGGGTCCTGCCTCTGCTGCCTCCTTCTCAGAGGAGAAAAATGTTTGGTGGAAAGTGGTAAGGAAGCCTGTGCGAGGAATTTCAATTCCCAGCTCTGTGTTGTGATGAGGCCACACCCAAGCAATGACAACCAACATTAGCTGTCAGTTCAGGGAAATCATCAGGTGATTCACTCCTAAACAAAGGTGGAGGAAATGTTTAGGCCACAGATATGCTTAAACCTGTGTTTAGTGCAAGGCCAAAGCCAGCTGAGTGGAGCTCTGGGCTGTGTGGAAGTTGTGGAGCACTGTAGTGAAGAAGGTTGTGCTGACACCACTCTGGGCACAAGTCCATGAGCACACCTGCATGCAGGGGACACCCAGGTGTTCCTGTATCCCTGTGTCTCAGGCTGGATGTTTCACACAGCCAGTGCAAGGCAGAAATTCATCCCAGCTTCCGTCCTGAGGAGCCTGACGCAACATGGTGCAAAGTCCCACGGAGTGGAGCTGTGCTCTGCCAGGCAGGGCAAGCAAACAGCTCCTCCACTGTACGGAACAGACAGCCCCAAATGTCTGGAGTACTTGAACTTCAGTCTTCAGATTCACCTCTCTGAGGTTAGACTCTATATATGGCTCAAAAAGCTCAGCCCTCAGGTGGGACAGGTGTTAACCCCACTCCTTCTGACATGCCTTGAAACTTGACATCATTGGAAAGTGGGGATATGGAGCTTTCCTTTGGCCTGGCTCACTGCCTTGTTCCACACAGAGATGGGCTTCTGCTGTGTCCCCATCCCAAAAGCAGTGGGTGTCCATGGAATAACAAGTGCCTGACCCTCAGATTTTTACAATACTTCCAATCGTGTCTGTCAGTGCAGGCATTCAATAAAAACACATCCTGGGACATCCCAGCCAGACCTTTACCATGACTGTGGGCTAAATGTGTTTCATTACTGTGACTTTTGCCAAATGCTTACCTAATCCCAGTAACAGTTTTCTTCTGCACTTCTTCCTAATTCATGAAGCTCCCTCCCTTTCAAATTTTGGACATCCCAGTTGGACATTCTGCCTTATTGTCACTGATCATTGCCTGAGTGGGAATCTATAACAAATCTGCTTGAAACATTCCAATTGCATGATTCCAACTCTTGGCATTCTTCTTGGCTGTGTAGACAGTCCCCAGCTTTCTGCTTATCTTTCAGAGTATCTGAAGAGATGATCCTGGTTGTAGATTTCTTATTTAGGGCATATGAGAAGGATGCATTTTTGCCCCAATATGCCTTTACGAGTGCAGACAAGTAAATTTTCTTTTTTCTTATTGTCTTCTGTCTGATCTGTATCTGCTCTCAACAGCAATGGAAAGTTAATGCGTTTCTCTGACTGCTCATGAATGTTTCCATTATCAGTTTGTTCCCTTTTGAATATCAAGATTCTTTAATGCTTTATTATGTTATCATTCTCCCAGCTTGTCTGTCTTTTCTTGGCATCAGTATTACTGTATGACCTGTCATTTTAATCATACTTCATTTCCATTCACCGTGTCACAGGCTGCACTTACACTTGTATTTATCCAAATACGCAGTTGTACAGCTGCTGATTTTGTAATTATTAGTACAAAACATCAATATTCCGAGATCATAATATCTGCTGGCAGTCAGCCATGCTCGTCAGCTTCTCATTGCCACACGTCCTCACAGATGATCCTGGCTCACAGAAATGCTGCATTTTCAGTGTCTTCTGTCTTCCTGCCTAGAGAAACCTCTCCATCACACCTCCTCCCCATCCTGCTGCCTTGCATAGCCATTTTTCTACATCCTGTGTTGCTCAAGACATTTTATCTCCAACTCTGTTTTTAGAAAGCCTATAAATTCCTAGATTGCCCTTGGCATAAATGCCTCATTCTGTCCTCAAAACAGCACAGTAACAGGTTAAACCCTTATAGAAGTTTGATTTTTTCAGGCAAACTCCACCTTATGCTTGCCATTTGGGGTGGTAGAGAGACATGAGCCTCTGTCAAGAGGAGCAGAAGCAAATCCTGCCAGGGTCTTCAGCACGTGTTGGGGACAGTGAGTGGTAGTTCCACAGCTGGCAAATTTCTGGCTGTGGCTTCTGTTTTACGATACAGTTTGGGAAGAGACATGGGAGCGGAGAAAACCAGAGAAACCGAAATAATCCAAATGAAGAGTGCAGATTCTTGATTATTTATTTGAACTTGGGAAGGTCTGGTCCTGAGGTGAGTTACTTTGATGTCATAGTGGTGTCCCACCATTCCCTCCTGGGTACACCTGGCTGAGAGATTCTCTGGGTGGCAGTGGCATTTCCTGCGGGCTCTGCTCTGTGCTCTTGGGATCAGAGGGCAGCTGAGAGGGACTTCAGAGAAGGGGAGAGAGTGTTACAAGGGGAGAGAAGAAGAGAGAAAAAAAAAAGAGAGAGATAGAAGGAGGTTTCCTCATCTCTGTCCCAGGATAAATCTATTTTATAATCTGGCAATACTGGAGTAAGTTATTTTTTGTTGTTCAGTGTTCTGGATTTCACAGTATAATTTTAACTGAAATGAACAGAAGAAGAATCTTAGAATCATTCCTCAACCTTCCTCAGCCTCAGCATTGACGTCACAGTTTGAGGTGTAAAGGAATGGGATTGCAGCTCCTTCAGATTCTCAGTCCCAGACCTGAGGTGAGAGTTCCCAGCACCACCAGGGCTCCTGCTTAGATCTATTCAAGACAGGAGTTTTTGCCAAGTTATAGAAATGACTTTCTGCACAACCAGATAAACACATCCCCTGCAGGAATTTCTCCTAATGCTGAGCAGAGCAGTAGCTAGAGGAACAACAGACTGTGTGCCAGCTCTGTGACTCTCTGAACAGCTTTGGTGCCTTCAAAGAGGCAAAATGGTGACTGGGGAAATGCAGTTTTACCATTTCACCAGAGAAATGTAAATTACAGCACATTTCTGATCATCTTAGCAGCATTTAGACAAAATTAAAAGGTAAAGCATTTTAGTTGCTTAAGGTACCCTAAGCCTTCCAATGCATGTTCTGTGGGAGGAAATTAAACATTGGAGAGATCAAGATAAAGACGTTTGGGGCTCCAGTGTTTGCAGTAGTTCTGTATAAGCAGCCATCAGGGACTGCACTGGAGATCACTGAAGGGTAATGCGCTTTTCCCAACTTCTACTAAAAATATTACCAGTAATCTCTGTCCCTTGAACACACTTTTTACAGCAGAACAATTTTCACTGCCCTTGTCAGCAGTATTTTATCTGGTTACTTTCCACAGGAGTAATTCCATGTGTACATCTATTTCTGGGATGGGTTTTGAAAACAGCCCTAAACTGAAAGCTCGTTGATCTCATTTTCCAGTGAGTTCCCACTCAGTAGCACTTCTCACAGGTTTTAATAAAAAGGATTTCTTTCAAACAGAAGTGTCACAAAGCTGAATGGTCCTACACGGGACCATAGTCAAACCAAAGACCGTGAACAAAAGGAAGCACCTTGGTGTTTGATGGCTAAAATTTGAGAAAGACAGGTTTCTAAGAAAACTTGCACTGCCAAACTCATGAAGCAGGACATCTTGATTCAGGCTGTGGGAGCACTCTGCAGGTGGATACTTTGACCCCACAGTCATGGTGCTTTTTTCTGAGAATGTCATTTGAAGGAGCAGGCTGGCACCCAGGAGGAGAATAAAACCAATCCTTCACATGGAGCTCTCGTGAGATGTGTGGTTTGCATCCTTCTGACAAGGAATTCACCTGAGAGCTCCAATCTTGGTCATGCCACACAGTGATAGGGTAAATGTGAAGGCTAAGGCAATCTGCCCCCAAAAGGCCATAAAGCCAAAATTAATTAAGAGGAGTTAACAGTGAAAGGTCCTTCAAATTGCTCCAAAACAGATCACTCATATCATTTAGTGGAAGCTCTCTTTAAAATATTAATGCCATTAGATTAGAAGTTAACAAAACAATCCTGCAAGCCCAAGGCAAATGTTCACCTGCCAGTTGGTTTTGGTGGCACACAAGGGAGGAACAATTACCTCCAGGTAAGTGTAAGCAAGGAGCCAGGTGACAGGGACATTGTTTCTGCTCCTTGTCCTGCACCCATGGCACCTCTGCCACCTTCCCTCCTCACGTTTCTGCAAGGAAGGAAGATACTAAAATCAAACCCTGGGCCTTCTTTCTTCCAAAGGTGAATTCTGCCCGGTTAATTAAGGGAAGGTTATGAATTACTGCAACCTTAAAGGCTTTAAGAAGCTCTCTGTCATCTGTCATTGCACACAACAAGTGAAAGGCAGCTAGTGCAGCTGTTGGCAGTGGAAATAGAGCTGAAAGTTACTGACAATGCAAATACATTTTCTGTTCCTCCCTGCTGACATCTTGCCTTGTTTTATGGTTCACAAGGAAAGCCTAAGCAGTCACTGTTCTTTTAGAAGAGAAGAACTGCTCTGGTTTGTTTTCCCTCCCTCCCTCTCTTGAACCAGTGTTTCTTGGAGGTGCTTTGTCTTTGCTTTCAGGGAGAAACTGCCTTCAGTACACCAGGTGCACATTTGGAGGTTTTCTATTCCTTGATTGTCCATTTTAAGGTAACATAACACTCCTTACAAGAGTTCTGTTGTGCCTGAAGCCAGCAGATATGCCATCAGAATGTCTCAGTTGAGAAATTTAGGATCAAAACAATACCCTAAAAGAAAGCACAGTTTTGTTTTACAGGAGCAGAGAGCACAGCACAACTGCTCTGCACTCTAGACTCGGTTTACTACAAAAAGAACAGAACTTCAGGATAAAGTATGTGACATATCAACAGGATCAAGAATTTATAGGGCTGGATCTGGCTGCCTTGAGATCAAGGTACTTTAAAATAACTTAAGCCACCTGATGATCTTGCATGTACTTAAATATCTTCCCTGAGAAGTGCTCAAAGATTAGGCACATTATTCTTCAGCAGGTGGTTTTGCATCTGTTTTATCCCACAGTGTCTCCTGTCTGCTGGTTTTTAGGAGTGTTTATTTCTGTCCTTTGATCCTGAAAGCAGCCAAGTAATATTTCCCTGAATCTGCAGTTTGGACAGGACAGCTGACCCCTTTCAGAGGCCTTTTAGGGTGTGTTGGGCTGTAACATCATCCAGTAGCCCCAAACCCAGGAACCAGATTCAACCTGCAAAAGAGGAGTTAGAAACCTTTTTGGGTTTATATGAGGTGCTGAAGAGTGGAGCCTCAATCTGTACAAACAGGGTGAAGTCCCTAAATTATGGATGACTGAGGGTCATTGTAGTTCTCAGTGATGGAAAAGTCAGCTGGATACAAGTTCCTACAGCACTTCTAACACTGCTGTTAGTCTCGTTTCCTCTGTTTGCCTCCAGTAATTGCCCCTCATGTTTACTTGTATCAGAAGCTTTTATTTTTCTAAATTACATTCTATTCCTAGTTCAGGCTCCTAAATATCACAGTCAGAAAATGTTTTCTTTCCTTGTCTTCCTGTCTTTTAGGATTTAGACAGATTGTCTGACGTTCTTTAGGTCGTCTTCTTTAATCTCCCTATTGTGCTTGCTCTTCTCTGAATGCCTAATAGTTTGTCAAACCAAATTTGAATTATTTCTGAAATAAAAAAATATAAAGAACCAACCAAACTTTGAATATGACAAAAAGGTATTTTGAAATTAAGAAAAAGGTTTTGATTTAGTTTTTTTTTTAATCTCTTGAGGTATCTTGTGTCACATTAGTTTGTTCATTAGTTCATTAATTTTACTTCTAAGTAAACAATCCTGTTAAGTTTGCAGGTTACTCTTCATTTCAGCAAGATTTAAGTCCATTTCCTGCTTTTGTGCTTTCTGAAGTGATGCGCATTCTTGATCCAGGTGTGATTTGCACAAACAAGCCTCCCTTGCACCAGTAACCTGCCTGGGCAGCTCCGTTGCCCAAAAAGGATGAGACACATTGGTCTGGTGCCCTTTAGGAGAAACAGAATTAGCATTTTGGAAGAGCTGAAAGCAGTAAGTGGATATTCTGGGGAGCAGACTCCAACTTTTGAATATGCAGACAGTACCATTTCTGTCACTGTGCAGACCATAAACTCTCACCTGAGGTCCAGGTGAGGTAGGAATGGTGAACGGTGGTGAGGCAGGTAGCACACAAGGGAACAACTACTCTTTCAAAGTTTATTCAATTTACTTGTGAAAGTCATTGAACATTCTCACCATCACAGCTTTAGCCCACTTACCATGGAATTGCTGCCCACAGTTAGCAGTTAATTCGCAGAGATAAGCAGGACTGGGTCAGCGTGGGCATGCAAACCTCTCGGAATCACCAGAAAGCGGAGGGAGACACTGAAATCAGCTTATAAAACTGTTACTTGCACAGAGAGCCTTAGAAATTCTCAGCTTTCCAAACGATTTGCCATTCCTCTCCAAATTAGAGATTAAAGAGAATTTGCTACTGCAGCACTGCAACTGCCTAGTAATAAATCATCATGTGATATTTATAGCCCAGAATTAAGAGTGGTGACGCAGACACGCTGCTGACCATTTGGCAGTGAAGTCCTAAGAAGCCAGTCTGGAGCAGCAGGGAAAGGAATGGCTTTCTGATGTGAAGTCAGACAAGTAATTTCCTATTTAAAATTTGATTAGATAAAATCTTTTGAACATGTGCTTGTAAAGCAACAGCCTGGTTAAATATGTATGGAGCTGCAGCACAGGCAGGACACTGCTACAACAGCACAAAGAACATTTGCAGTAACCTGAATGTGGAGGGGCAAGCACAGCGCCCTGGGCTAAACTCCATCAGGATAAATCTCTTACACAATAGAAAAACAGTAGACCTGATGGGGGAAAAGCAGTTTTTTTCCTGTTTAAAAACCCACAAATTTGTTTCTCTATCGAAAAGGTTTCATTTTGAAAAATAGAAACATTTGTTGTACATATGCAATTGGAAGAATGTTAATTTCAGGGGATATTTTTTGTAGGTTTTAAACACAAAAGGGAAAATATTGATTCAAGCTGGAATATCTTGCCTCCTGCAAATAATGTATAGCTTTCATAGTAATAATAATAATCTATAGTAAGCTTGATATTTTTAGCCAGATAGTTCTCGATTTAAAGGCACATTCTAAAATTCACAAGAAAGAATTTAAAGGCCAGAAAAAAATGAGATGCGGGAATTTGGCCTGATTCTGACCCAATAATTATCACTGGGGATTTTGCTTTTGACTTAATGAGACAACAGTTTGAGCCAACAAACAAAGAGTTGGATTCTGCAGCCCTTTCTCCCTCCTGCCCAGCGTGGTAACCCTAAGGCTGCTGCAGAGATGCTGCCCATGGTGATCTGCAGCAGTGAGCTTGGCCTGTGCCAAAGCAGGTTAAACAACTGTGGCACTGTCTTTTTTTAATATCCTGATTCATCTCATTTACACAGGTCATGGCCCCTTTTGAAACTCAGCTATTGATAATGAAGTATCCTCTCAAAACTGGGATGAAGCCCCAAATCTGGGATACAGCTCCATTGCAAGTTCAAGCAGAGAATCCCATTACAATAGTTCAGTACAATTGCATCCAGACAGGGACATTTTATCACTTATCATAAAAAGTACTTGCAGAACAGTCCTGGGAATTGAAATATTCATGTTATATTCACACATTAAAAAATAACTATTTTTGAAAATGACCAACTACTCATGTTCACTGGAAGTAAGTTTTTCTCGCTTCATGGAGCTCTACATTTTTTTTATTAAAGCTATGGGAACATCATTCCTTTTGTTGAGTCCTTGGTGTGAGAAACATCCCTGTGTTCCAGCAGTCTGGTCACTACCTGCTGCACTTGTGTTCATTCCATGGACTTTAGGGGATTATTCTTGGAAGTTCTTTGCCTTATCCCTGCCTGCCAGGGTCTCTCCAACCACTGTCCCTGCAGATTTCGTTCCAGCCCTCCAAGGGATGCACTGGAGCATGGAACCAGCCAGGTGCTGCCTGGGTTTGGCTTTTCCAAAGAGGAAGAAAAGCCCTGAGCATCAGCAGAGTCACGAGGCTGTGTCCTGTTCAAAGCCTCACTTTTGGAGGCTTTTCTTGTCGCTGCAGAGCAGTGCTGTGGTTGGCACTATCACGGGTTTGTACGCTTTCCCCTCAGACAGGGTGGAATAGGCATTGCCCTGCAGGAAAGCCAGACAGCTTCTCAGCAACCTCACCTCCTGGGATGCCTTGGAGGGGCTACCTAGAGCAGAGGCTGAACAAGATTCAGAGAATAAAGTGGGTATTTATTGAAGGCACCCTGGGCAGTCAGAAGCCTCCCAGAGGCTGCACCCAAGCTGGACAATGGGCACCAGTTTTTCAGACACTTGTGAGTTTGGTCCATTCACATGTCAGGGGTTAATGCTCCAATTACAGCTTCAGCTAATGAAGTCATTTACCCCCAGTTTGCTCCCCCCAATTCACTTTTGTTTGTCCTTTTTGGTGCCTGAGGCTGTGGGGTGTCCTTGGATCTCAGGCCCAGAGGGATTGTTTTGTGTGACCACAGTGTGAAGACAGTAAGGAACACTCTGTATGGAGTTTGGAGTTAGGCACTAATGCAGCACAGGACCTGAAAAACAGAAAAACTAAAATCCTAAGGCATCCCTTGCAGTCCAGTCATTGCCTCCACAGTTTCAGTGGCTACACATGGAAGAGCTCCCTCCTCTCTCTCTCCAACCCACCGCCACTGCTGTGTGTGGTTCCCCATGGCCTCCTGATCCTGTGGGGTTGGGAATGCAGATTTTCATGGAGCAGTGTTCCCTGCTCAGGTCCCTTGGTGCTGAGAGGGGGTTCCTGCACTGGTGAGCAGCATGTGAGATTCCTCTGATTGCAGCATCCCCGTGTGGGTCTGTCCTGCTCCAGGATTCTGCTGCATGTGCAATCCTCCACACTTGAGTAGGAAGGTAGTGGCCGTCTTCAAGCTGATTTAAGCCTCAACATAAACCATAAACTCCACATGGATATCACAAACTGAAAAGAGCTTTATCAAAAAAAAAAAAAAAAAAAAAAAGGCACTTTAATCACGTTCCAGAGTCCTGACATGTTAGCAGGTCCTTGACAGCTTGTCAGCAGATGAAAAAGATGTGTGACTCTAATGGGGACACAGCAGTGGTTCGGTATCACACCCAAATGCATCACTGGGAAATGCCCAGTGGGAGCCTCCCCGTTAATCCAAGAAAAGCCCCAAGTAATCAATGTCCATCCATGGGGCTCTAAACCCCCGATGCTTTTGAGTTCACACAGCAGCCTGGGCACTGTCAGCAGAACTTCTGCTTTAAAATCACTTTGCATCCTCTTTGTTGAGCACATTTGCATAATCTGTGTCACAACAGAAATTGGAAGTGTGTTGTATCAAAGAAGATTTGAAATGAATTTTTTAAACTGCAGATAAATCATAAACTTATTTTTGCAAACTATATGAAAATGCATTGCAAACTGTAAATAAGTCTATTCAAAGGAGCAAATACCCAGCCACAGAAAATATTTTTCTATCTGTATAAATACACTGAAACCCTATCAATCTGCAGAATACATCAAAAGGCTTTATAAGAAATAAGCGAATTATAAATTCCTAGAGTGCCAATTTTCTTCCACAGATTATGCAAACATTATGTGTGCTTCAAGTAAAGTTGCATTTTATTAAAAATGTAACTCGTGATAAAATAGATGTAACACTTGAATAACGATTTTAAATTTTTATTATTCACACCTTATAAAATAATATTGAAAAAGTGAATTGGGCTAACACAAGTGCATTCATTATGCATGAATCTCTATTTAGTCTGTAAAGTGCAGAGCAGACAGATAGTGGCCATTTTCTGGTGCTGTAATTACTGTGTCACCATTTGTGAAGCATTTATGTAAAGTACAATGCTTCTGACTAACCGTGGACAAACTCTCTGCATCTGGTTAAAAATCAAATCATTGTTTTCAAATCCTTTATGCTCTGCAGACACTGGAGTGCAATGTAATCCACCACCACTTACATAATCAAACACCATCTCTTTCTGCCATGTGCATTCTTTTTAGATAGACTTATGGATTATACACCTTAATAGTGTCATTTTTTAAAAGCAGCAGCCTGTTATAAAACAGAGATCCTTCTTTACGTGTTCCCTCGTGTTACAAAGGAGGCTTGAGCGCTGGCACGGGTGTGTCTTTACTTAATGGCTCTTTCCCCTGTTCTGCAGATACATGCCTTGGTTTTTGGTGCAGGTAACTTGTCTGTGTTTGCTGTGTTCCCCTGAAAGAGCCTTGAGGTTAAGTCTTTGCAATGATCCTCTTCCACGCTGGTCACAGCTGCTGGGTAAATGCCAGCCAGTTTAGAAGGTAAATAGTCAAAAATCCTCCCCTGGCGACTGTTCAGGTCCTCTGCTCTTTTCACTTCACCCATGTCACACGTGTCAGTGATTCCTGGGATTTGGGACGTGCTCACAAATTTCCTTCTGAGACAGAAGGATTTCCCATGCCAGTCTCCTCTTTGGGACTCTCAGTCTACAGGGCCACACAGAGCCCTGGCAGTGCCCATGGCACTGTGTGGCCATGGCAGAGCCACAGCTGGGAGAGCCACAGCTGGCAGAGCCACAGCTGGCTGAGCTGTGTGGCCATGGCAGAGCCACAGCTGGCAAAACCACAGCTGGCTGAGCTCTCTGGTCATGGCAGAGCCACAGCTGGGAGAGCCACAGCTGAGAGAGCCACAGCTGGGAGAGCCACAGCTGGGAGAGCCACAGCTGGCAGAGCTGTGTGGCCATGGCAGAGCCACAGCTGGGAGAGCCACAGCTGGCAGAGCCACAGCTGGCTGAGCTGTGTGGCCATGGCAGAACCACAGCTGGGAGAGTCACAGCTGGGAGAGCCACAGCTGGCAGAGCCACAGCTGGCTGAGCTGTGTGGCCATGGCAGAGCCACAGCTGGGAGAGCCACAGCTGGCAGAGCCACAGCTGGCTGAGCTGTGTGGCCATGGCAGAACCACAGCTGGGAGAGTCACAGCTGGGAGAGCCACAGCTGGGAGAGCCACAGCTGGCAGAGCCACAGCTGAGAGAGCCACAGCTGGCAGAGCTCTCTGGCCATGGCAGAGCTCTCTGGCCACAGCAGAACCACACCTGGCAAAACCATACCTGGCAGAGCCACATCTGGCAGATCCACAGCTGGCAGAGCTCTCTGGCCATGGCAGAGCCACATCTGGCAGATCCACACCTGGCAGAGCTCTCTGGCCATGGCAGAGCTCTCCGGCCACGGCAGATCACTCATTCTCTGCCTGCCTGGCCTCTCTAGCTGCCCCCACAGAATCAGCAGCTGTGTAATCTGTTTTCTCCTGGGGTCTGGGGCAAGTCACTCCTCACAAATGCATCCTGCATTAGCACAGCTCTCGTAGAACGGAAGGCTTTTGTTCTTGGAAAGCATTAAGATGTTATGAGCTTAAGGAGATTTGTCCTGAAAGGAATTTTGAGAAAATTGCCCAGCATTAATGCCTTAAAATGCCCATCATCAAAAGCACGATGGCTAAACTCCCAGGCAGTAGGTGGTAATGTAATAATTGATGCATCCCTGGCAAGCTCACACCTTTTTCTTGAAAATGCTGCATTAATACTTCTTTCTAATTCTTCACTGGGCTAAGGTAGTGCAAATGTGTTAGTCTGTGCTAAGGAAACGTGGTTGTTACAGGGTGTAGATAAATTTATTTTGATTATTGCCTTAAGTGAATACTTTATAGGAAAAATACACAAACATGATGAAGTTAAATGACAGCTGATTAATAATACTGTGCACCAAGTTTGGCTTATTTTTAATGTATTTGTTAGAGTTGGAGGCTTCAGTAATATAATATACAATGCAAAAGTATCATTTCAAAATGGACAACAGGAAGCATTTTCCAGAAATTCAAATTGTGCCTGTAAATTAACAAAGCCTCTGCATGAGAATTGGTCAGATCCTTTTAATTTTATGTAGCTGCTAAAGCAGCTGTCTGTACAGTAAAGCAGCTACATGGATGCACTCATCTTTTTGGTTTTTTTCAGTTCAGTCTAATAGCTTGTCAAATAGTTTTGGGAATAAATCTCAGGAAGTGGTGAGATGCATGGGGCTAGGGGCTTCACTTGAGACAGTTTCTTGAGGAAGAAAATGAATTGGATGTGCTGGCTGGAAGCAGATGAGTGAGCATGTGTGCGTGAATGGCGCTGAGAACGCTTCTGTTCTGAATACTGGCTGAAATGGTCAAGGGTTAAGATCAGGGCGTGTGCAGATTTCTGTTTAATGAGATAAGTCACCTTTGAGCTGACTCTAATGAGAGTTCAGAGTACCTCTGCTGGAGGTACTAAACACCTGTGGCGTTTTTTAGGTCTCAGGGTAGTTTTGATTCCGTGGAACTCTCCCAAGTAGTGGCACAAAGGGTTTGTATTCCCTCCAGTCCAGAGAAATGGGAGCCCCTAACGCCATGATCCTCCCAAAATAACATTCTCCTTCCACTGTCAACTGGCAAAATCCCTGGAGATCTCCCACAGTCACTGTTTCTCATAATGTCTCGTGGAAATTGCTGAGAAATACCAATAATTAGGGAAAAGTTGTGCTAAGTTCTCCTCTTTTTCAAAGCCTGTTCTTCGAATCATCCCCTTTACTACAGCCAGTCATGAAATTCCAGACTCTCAGGATGCAGTATGTTAATACAGCTCCACAGGATCTGTCATCTTAGTTAACAACACCTGTCTTCAGTGTTCCCATCTTTTGAATATGTATTAAAAATATCAGACAGATTTGCAATGCAGTGGTCTATCAGCAAAAAAAAAAAAAAATTGCTGTATGTAATGAAGAATGTACATTGGTATTGTATGCTCTATTAAAATAATATTACCTTCAACTTTAAATAATATTTATTTTAAAACTTAAAGCAGGTCATCTTTGAAGATGAACAGACATGGCCCCTTGCCAAAAGAACAATCAAATTTTCTGCTGCAGAATATATAGAAAATCATAACAAACTTAATTACCTGTACCACTGCTAAAGGCCCTTCATATCTCAGCACTCTTGAGATTTAGCAGATTGTATCACATCTTCCTGATTAGCAATTATGACTGAGAAATGAAACATTCTGACTTACTGAAATTAAAAAAAATACTTGGTTTTAAAAGAAGACAGTCTGTGAACAGCCTTGATTTTAAAAAGTGTAACAGCTTACAAGAAGTGTTGAAATTTCAGTGCATTTTCTCAAACTACCTTAATTGTGCCATGTGAATAAATGGCAGCATAGTTTTCATTTCTCAGATCACATCTCTTCTGACCTCTCTAGAGCCTGAGGATTTGGGGCTTTTTTATTATTATGATTTCTTTTTAGGTTTTTCCTCACAGAAAACTTAGCACAATGATCCATTTTCACAACAGATAGCAAGAATCCACAGTATTCAAAATATCTTCACTTTGTCTGAAACTCCTGGGCTTTTTTGACAGATGAGTATGTCTGAAGATCAGTCTCAAATGGGAATTTCTTTGGGACATGAGGGGAATGCCTGGGTGCTGGACAGGTGAGCTGGGAGGAAGGCCCTCCTGGCTGAGCCAAGGGAAGGAGCCAGGAGAGCCTTTGTAACAGAGTGCTGGGGCGTGGGAGCAGCTGAACATTTCAAAGGGCAAGGCTCTCTTGTGGCTGTGAGCTGTGAACCCCTATTTCGCTTTCTGTTCTGTATTAACGCTCCCTTGGTATTGCTTATGGGTAAAAAGTTAAATTCTAATTTTCTGGCATTATCTCAGAAGCTGTCGATGCCTTTGGATTCAGATATTGGCATTTTTCTAGGCAGAAAAGAACATCTTCAGTGTATCAGCAGAGTCCCTTTGCTGCTCACGCAGCTCTGGAGGTTCACAGAACCAGCTGTCCCTGCTCCTCATTTTCCCAGCCCCCTTTGGTGTCCCTCTCCAAGCTCCTGGTTTCCTGGGCTCTGCTGATAGCATGTGTTGCCTTTCCTGCAGCTGTGCCCAGGCTGAGCTCCATGGCTTGGCTGCCTTAAACATTCCTTCCTGGAAGTGTTGCAGCCTGATCACACCCATCTGAGCACCCTAACTCCATTTCAGCCTAATTCTCTGCTAATTCTTTGCAAGCTTTCAGTGCCTATAAGAAATATCTTTCCAACATCCTCCAGACACCATCCTTTCTCTCAGCTTGAGGGATTCCAGTTTCTGCAGCCTGGAATCCACAAAGGAATCCCTCTCCCAGCTCCTCTGGCTCAGTCTCAGGTTGACTTTTGGTATCTCACATTCTGCCCTTATATTCCTTGGTCATTAGAATCTTTTTAATCGTCCCTTTCTTCCCTTTCTCCCAGCTTGAGGGATTCCAGTTTCTGCAGCCTGGAATCCACAAAGGAATCCCTCTCCCAGCTCCTCTGGCTCAGCCCTGCTGGCTCCAGCTGCAGCCAGACCGGCCAAATGTGGAGCGTGGACAGCAGCAGCTATCAGGGCAGGAGCCCTGAACTCCTCTGGACTCTGGCTTGCCATCAGGAGCAGTCCTCTGGGGCATTCTCTTGGTTTGATAGCGACTTTGGATGAGAGGAGAAAGGAGGTCTCAGTCATGTGGAGAGAGCACACGGCGCTGATCTTACCACTGTGCAGTGCCTGAGAGTGGGGAGAGCAAGGGCAGTGTTTGCCTTCCAGAGGCTCTGACCCACAGAAAAGCTACTGCAAATATCCCATCTCTCTCCTTTACAGTCAGGGCCATTCATGTGCCTGATTTCAGCTGATTTGTTGGCTCTAGAGCAGATAAGAGCAAGCTTTGTTCCTTGTGAGCGTTCTCTTGCACCACGCCAGGTTTCCATAGTGTTTCCTTCTGATGCAGTGGGATCACAAGGGATTTTCCCCACTGCCTGCCCGTGTAGCTCCCTGCTCTGCAGAGCTGTGGTGTGCCAGGGGCTGGTTCTCCTGCCCCTTACTCTGATCTGAAGTGAGGGAGGTGATGGACAGGGACTGGGGGCCTTTTTTGTTGACTGATGACTCTAAGGCAGCTCCTGCAGTCAGTCTGCTGCCCAGGGTGGTGTGGTATCTGGTGATGTCACAGCAGAAGTCAGATAATCCTTGCAAATCACCTGCTTTTCTGATCAGGTGGCAATCTGAGGAGAGCCTCTCACTGAAGCTCTGGCCCCAGCCTGGCTGGGTCAGGCCTTGCTGGTGCACGTGTGCTCACACACGTGTGCACGCACAGCCCCAGCCACTCTGTGTCTGCATCATGTGGGATCCCAGTCTCTATCCTCCTTTTCCTTGTCGGCAGCATGTGCTTATCAGCTGAACTCACGTCTGTTTGCTTTCCCAGCTGCATGTTACAGGCTCAGATTACTCTTGACTTTAAAAATCAACACTTGTTTAATTAAAAGCAATTTTCAAACTCTCACCAGAGTGCCAGATGCAACAACTGGCATCATCCTGCCCCCCATTTCTTTTCTTCTCTCCTCTCTAAAATACCCAACACCAGTCAAGAAGAAATTGGCAATATTAAGCCTAGGAAAAAAAATAGCTAAAGAAAAGTGGCATTTACAGGTATGTCAGCCCAATATATCAACCCACCTTAAAGAACTGAACCCAGAACTCATTCCTGCTTCATTTGCCATCATATTCATAAGTGTCACATTTATTGCCCTGTATTATTTGAAGTTGTATTTTTAATGTTGAGGAAACTATCGTAAAATGTATTGCAATACTTAAACATCACTGTGAAAGTGAAAAATGGATTTTTCCATAAAAATATACTCTCCTCTGGAATTATGGCCCTAGTGAAAATGTACTGCCTTTCAGCTTGCTTCTTGGGTAGTGTGCTAATATTCTACCTAGATGTATTGTCTGCAGGCACTGGGCACAATCCTCTGGGTGTGCAGAAATTAGATAAGGAATAATTCTTTTGTATAATAGCATCCCTTGTGTAGTCTCCTGTGCAATACAGTAAAATTAATTCAGGTTCTCTCCATCAAGCTTATCTGCTGTCCCAGCATTAGAGTGTTCTTCTCCTGCCTTTACCTGGGCAACAACTGTTTTCTGACTTCATTCTGTTCAAGTCCAGCATGGGTAATTTACAGAGCATGATCCTGGAGTCAGCCTGTATCACCCTAAGTGGTTTTCCAACAGGTGGCTGCTGGATTAAGTTGAGGAGTCAAAAATAAAAGTGCCCCAAAGGAGGGTAATCTCTGCCTGGTTTAGTGGAGGGTGCTCATCCTGCCTGTGTCGGTGCACATGCTGGAGCACTGCTCAAAGCTTGGACCACATCCTCAGGAGAGCTCCTGGGCCTGGCCTGGCTTGTTTACAGTGCTGCTAACATGTAATTTAAATACCCTACTACTCATGAGATGGTGTCTGTATATTTTTAAATATAAATTACCACTTAGCCTTCTCTTTGCAGTTAAAGCTTGGTTGGAAAGAGGAGAATCTCTGCTGCTTACTTTGAGCTGAAAAGTTCATTGTCCAGTGCTGGAAATTTGATTCACTTTTCCCCTGTTTGCAGAAAATAACTTTAGGCCCTTGCTGGCATGGTTTGTACGAGAGAAGCCTTCAGCAATACAGTCTGTCTCCTGCTCTAAAAAGTTTGGGAGGCCAGAGCACAAATCAGTCTTGTGGGTTTCTACCCTTATTCCCCTACAGACACTTTCTGCCCTCAGCCAGGGTTTGTTACAGACTTTGACATAATCCCAGTTCGACCTGGAGTTGTGACTGTTGTGGTTTTCCATCAGAGACATCACCACGGACATGGATGGCTGTGTATGGTGCATCTCTGTTTTCTAGTGCCTCTCCCAGGCAGAACATGGGACATTGGGCCATTTCCATATCCATTTCCTGCTAAGACATTCCAGTCTCTGTTTCCAGTTGTGCAAATTCACTGGCATAATCACAAATAATCCCAAAGCTGAGGGACTGTGTGGCCACATGGCCAACAGTGAGGCAGCTCCTCTTGTGCTTTACTGTTCTCTTTTAACAAATCCTGCAGAACATCTGTGTCATGGGCTTTCACCTCTGTAGCTGAGTCTCAGGTTGACGTTTGGTATCTCACATTCTGCCCTTACACTCCTTGGTCACTAGAATCTAATTAACCATCCCCTTTTCCATTCTTTGCAATATCCCACTTGTTCTGGGTGTTCAGCTGGGGTGATGTTTTTCCCTTGGTGCTGCCAGAGGCTCTCAAGTGACACCAGACTGTGAGTTTGTGCAGTGCCATGAACACTTCCCATGAGTCCTGTGTGTTAAACTGACACTGCAAAGTACAGTCCTGCTTCTTTGGAAGTGTGCAGTTCCAAAGAAGAGCTTTGTGGAGGAGAGAATGCTTAGGTCCCTTTAACAGGAATAGGAAAAACCACTGGGAGTGTGGGGCCTGGGGAAGGGGTCACACAGAGCATTCATTTTGGTAATGTCTAATGAATTGTTGCAGCTTTTATTGCACTGATGTTTTCTAACTATAGTTATCCTGAAATTTTGAGATGAAAGGTCGTTTTGAACAGAGTGGGTTTGAGTGGGGTGGGATTTAAGGCAAAAATCTCAAAAAGTGCTTGTGGCCAGCCAGTGCTGCCATTTCATCAGTTGAGTGTCACTCAGTGTCACTGAGCCCCAGCTGTTCTGCTCTCCATCTCCTGTGGCAGATTCTTTCATCACAGTGGATTCCCATGGAGATGCACCTTGCTCATGCAGGCCTTCCCATCAATCTGACACTTCTCCTGGTGGAACTGAAGCAGAGGGGAGTGCTGCAGAGGGCCATGTAGACCTTGTGTAGCTGACAGTAAACGATGACAGTCTCTCTTCTCAGCACCTCAAACCAGCAGATATTGTCAATCTTTTCTCCCTTATGTCTGAAAGTTCCTTTGATTCATGTGTGCTCCAGATATTTGGTGTAAAATGCCCTGTCTGGTGCCGCTTAGGAGCGTGTCGCAGCCTTTTCTCTTTCTGCCCGCTCAAAGCTCAAGAAGAAGGAGCATTTTGGCAGGCCAGCTCTCACAGGGTGCAGTGAGCGGGTGACAGTGGCCTCGTGGCTGTGGGTAGGCAGTGTCAGTGTTCCCAGAAGGCTTGGTGTGAGCTCTCAGTGTGTCACAGAAGGTGGCAGTGAGCTGAAGGGTGTGTGACTTCCCCTCTGCACTTGTGTACTCGATGGCCACAAGTCCTCTTCTAATATTTGTGGTATTTCCTTCCAAACAAACACAATTATGTAGTACTTGGATAGTGATCTTTAGCCTACCTACTTACATGGTATCAATTACATCTCTATTGGAGCTCCTTAGACTTTCATCTTTTTTTTCCTCATTATGCCCCCAAGACTTGTTTTCTTAATTTTACAGCTGGAGAACTGGCATAGGGAGGCAATGGGAAATAGGCCAGTCACTCCACATGAGTTATGTTTTGCATTGGTTTTAAGTGAGACTCTTTAAAATATAATTAAAAGCTTTATTGTTCCTTGATTAATATGCTGCTCTGTTTCTAGTATAATGCCACATTATCCATAGTGCTCCTCAGCTATTTTACAAATATTTCTATGCTGTGTTTGTTTTGGCAACTGCTGCCAGATGTTGACTCTGTGAAATCTTTCCAGCTTTTTAAAAGCTGCATTGCTTTTCTGTCCAGAAGATACATCCATGCCAAGGTATTGTGACATGAGGAATTGCACTTTCACCTGGGAGAGCTGTGCCAGGCTGAAGGGATGGGGAGCAGGCAGAGGGTCAGAGCAGGGTTGAGATTTGTGCTGCCATTTCCCAGCACCAGGACTGGCAACAGAGCCAGGGTCTCCTGATCCCTGGCTGCCACCCCACTGCACTGCTGGTCACTGAAGGGTTCTTCGGAGGGGCAAGTGATAACCTTCTGGAGGGAAGGTGACAAAGGGAGCAGAATGACCAGCTGCACCCACTTCAGAGCCTGATAGGTGATGAGGACTGAAACAAACTGGGAGGGTGACCCAGGGGTTTAAGTGTGTGTTTAGTCCTGACAAGCTCCAGGTGGAGAGGAGCCTCCGTGGAAGTAGCGTGGGGTGTGCCATGCCCACCTCTACATGGCATTCCTGGAGTTACAGGCTTCAGAAATGCAGAGAAGCAGCAGGGCTGTGCAGTGTTTGCAGCGCTCTGTGAATCCATGTGCACTGCTTTCAGTTCCACACAATCGGCTTCCACGGAAATACACGGCTCGGGCCAAGTGTTTGAGTGATGTTCATTGGCAGCACTCACACAGCCACATACAAATCTGGGCCAGACCTTGGAGTTCAGGGTATTTATCAGATGTATGACTCCATGCTTCTGAAGCTTTTGGGGAAACAACTGGTTTGTGTTGCATTTTGTGGCTTACATCATCTTGTTCAATGTTCCATGTGCCAGCTGCAAGTCAGGAGTTGTAGCCTCATTTGTTCTGCGTGAAGGATTGTTTCCCCCTGGAAAAGGGAAGGGGAAAACAAGCAGAAACTTCACTAGACTTCACTTCTTTAGATTTTTGGTTTATTTTTTTTTCTTTCTCCATAGGCCTTTTGCTCTGAGCTTCAAGACAGAGAATCTATCACAATCTATCTGCTTTCAGTTCGGATCTGGGCATAGAAAAAATGTCTGGAAAATCTGAAATATGGGGCTACTGCAAATATTGATGCCCTTCACAGGCTCCATCATATTTTAAATAACCTGCCTGGAGAGGACAGGAAATCTGTTTTGCCAGGCAAAACAAATGGGACAAAACCAGCAGTGTCCCTTCCAGATGCGTTCCATGGTGTGGCTGTCACTTTTGGGGTTCCAAGGCATGAAGCATGTCCCAGCAATCCTGTGGCTCTCTGACACTACATCAAGCACTTCATTCCTTGCAGTGTTTCTCCCTTCCCACTGCTTTAGGTAACAGATCTTAGGGTGAGTGAAGAAGTCATCTGCTGCAGGGTGTTCATCTGGAACAGCCTTTTCCATTGCTGCAATGTTAGAAAGTATCATTTGACTGCTGCCAATTAGCAAACCAGCCGTGCCTCTCTGGCAGATGCAGGGGTGAGCAGTCCTTACTCTGCTTCATCATTTGAGACCTTTCTGTGGCTGACAGGCTGTGCCATGGAGTGCTGCAGAGCCCTTTCATGCTAAGAGATCATTGTGCTGCTGAAGTCAGGTATGTAAAATAAACCATCTAAGTTTTGCAGGCAGTGAGCAAATACCATAACCCTTCTTTTATTAGAACTAGGGGCTGCAATGGGCCTGAAGGGACTGGTAACCATCTCAACAGAAATGTAGATTCCACAGACTGTGGCAGTCCATGCTTAAGGATGCATTTGAATCCTTACCTACCCTGTAGGTAATTGCAAATGCTGAAATTCACATGATTTCAGGTTTTAGGCCCATCCCCATCCCCTCTGAGTTTTATACTGCCGAATTACTCTGGTTTTTTCTCTAAGTCAAGCTAACATTAATAAACAGGAGTTTGCTCCTTTCCTGCAGTGGTTTAAAAACAAAAACCACAGTACAGAATCAACCTAAAATAACGTTAATCTTTGGCCCCGTGCGTTGTAAGCAATGTTATCTTATTGAAGGGTCCTTTTAAAGATTAGCCTAAACAATTCCCCATTTCCTTTATATACAACCTCCAGTTCTATTATTACCACTCACTGTTTTTTTATTGTTGTTTAGAAAGAAGTCTTTAAAAACACAACATGTTTAAACAGGTTGTGGTCAAAAGTTTTGGCATTGACACGAGCCCCATGTGTGGCACTGCGTGTACTCAGTGAGCCTTGGAGCTGAGCCCTGCCCTGCTCAGACACCAGGGCAACGCTGCTCCCTCTCTGCTGCTCTTGGGAGGAAATTCTTTGTCTGTCAATACCAGAGGAGTTACCTTCGCATAATTCATGATCCCTGAGCCTGTCTGTGGATGGGTGCCCTGCTCCTTCCTCCCATCCTCTCTGGTCACACTGAATCAGCCCCTTGCTCATTGAGGGTTCTTTATCCAGAGCGGACTTTTTGTGTGCAGGCCTCTGTAGATCAATTATTTACTCTGGGGGGTTGGAACCTTTAAAGGGTCCTTCCAAGCCAAACTAGCCTGTGATTCCATGACTTTGGAAGGGAGTGTGCAGAGGAAGCTGGGGTGATTTGTGGCACCTGGGTGGCAAGAATCGGTGCGTTCCCCCCTGCTTTGACTCAGTAGCTGTTTTTCTTGCAGAGCTCCTGAGACCTGAGGAGAGGAAAAAGGATGCCCAGCCATTTTTTCAGTGTGCTACAAGTTTGCATATGCTGCACATTTCCTTCAAAATTAAGTGCATTCATTTGCAATGCTTCTCTTCCTTAATTAGGTTTACCAATTGCCAAAGTGAAGAAATGTGGTCTTTGGTTTTGAGGATGGTTTATGAAAACAGCCTGTGCAATACATCTCTTGGCATGAGGGCTGCTTCCTAGCATTGCTTCCAGGACTCAGATGCTCTGAAGGAACAGGGCTAAACTGTAAAAAGTGTTATTTCTTCTAGCTTTGGATAAGTTCTGGCATCTAAAGGAAGGTTCTTACTTTCTTATTATGATAATGAGTTGATATCAGAGAGATGCAGAGATAACGCGAGAGTGTTGTATAAGCCTGTCTTTTGTTGTTGTTGCAGATTTTTTTGCACTCGGACCACCTCAGTTCCTAAACATCCACCCATTTCAGCCGTCAGTAAAAGCTCTCTGTGGAGATTCAGTTTAACAAATAATGATTTCACCAGAAATGGGTAAACATTTTTATATTGGGAAGATACTGTATCAACAAAGCTAGTAGCTTCTAAAGCTACTTTTACTGGTCACTATTTCGGGAATTCATCAGGTTTTTTTAAGCACCTGCAGACGTGTTAGGAGTTCTTTAGCTTCCTTCTGAAGGACATTTGTCCTCTTGCTTGGTTTACAATGCAGGGTTTTTGCTGGGTACTCTCTCAGCTCAGGAGCAGAAGTGGCTCTGTGATGGATGCTGTGCCAAGGCCTGAGCAGAGCTAATCACTGGCCCTGGCAGCAAACCAGGCTGCTCTTGCCCTCCCTGCAGGCAATCCCAGGTGCTGGGAGCAGGCAGGGGTTGCTGATGTGTCCCAGCTCCTTTCTGGCCAGTCCAGACAGGCAGCTCTGCTGGTTCAGAGGAAACACACTGGAAGTCGGAAAGCCCAAAGGAAAAAAGGCTGAACTCAGAGCACAAATCAGGAGTGGAAGCCAACACTACTGGTCTTGCTGTTTTGAATTCCTAAATGCAGAGCCTCCAGGACAGCCTTTAGGATGGGGTGGCTATAGTACCAGCCTGGTTAGAAGCTGTGATGTTTTTCATTGTCCCTGGGGTGTAACGATGCCACAATAACAGTATAGATGAGAAGCCCCAGTGACATCCTGTGTACTCTAAGCCAGAGTGTCCAAAATGTGGTGCCTGGCCCTCAGTCCCCTTGCCACCAGCCCAGCAAGAGCTGGCTGCAGTTTAAGGGCTGGATTTGCCTTCTCAGAAGTGTGAGGGGAACAAGGAACTTCCCTGATGTGAGACCCTGCAGGTGTGAGCAGGCTTGTACTTTCCACTGTGGAGGAGGAGGTTTAGGAACCTGGAATAAAAGGATTCTGGATCTCCAGCCAGGTTCTCTGTTAAATGGATGCCACCCTTTTGGACTAAACTTCTCCAGTACCCAAACAAAAGAGCAAAACAAACAAAAAAAGCCAACACCAAAATAATAAAAGCCCAACCCTTTGTAATGGTCAAGAAACGAAAGGGTGCTGGCTCAGAGAGCACTGCTGAGTAGCCAGGTGGGTTGACCTTCCAGTGCCAGAACCCTTTCCAGCCCTATGAATGAAGAATAAAGAGTTGCACTTGTTTTTTATGATGCATCTTCTTTTAATTAGGGACAGTGAATGTTTCTGATGGCATCCTTATGCCCATTGAAATGAAACTAGCAAAGGCATTTTGAGTAGGATTGGTATCCAGTGTAGTGCTGGAAGAAGTGCTGTGGGAGCCCTGGCAGTGCTCTGGTGTCAGGAACTGAGCCTGTGCCTGGCCTTTGGGTGGGAAGGGCAGCAGGAGGTGTTGGCTGAGCTCGCTGAATGGGAGCTGGGAGTGCTTCTACTTGCAGGTGGCCATCTGTGCTCCCCTTGAGGGACAGTATGTGCAATTTATTCCTCACTCCATTGGAGGAATTACCTGAGGAGATGTCTGCTGCCCTATGGCTATGGAGCGGTGCAGAGCAGAGCTTACCCTGGAATGCCTCCCTCCACGTGGGAAACAGGGATCCTATTGATTTCATTTGGTGGTCGTTGGGAGAAGAGTGAAATCCATCCTTAACTTGGCTGGGCTCCGAACAAAGCCAGATAAACAAACAGTACTTTTATTTTTCCAAGATGTGCCCAGAGGAGAGAGGAACAGCTCTGCTGTGTAGGAATGCTTTTGGGGCCAGCACAGGTTACTGTTGGAAGGAGATTATTCCAGTGCATTGACCAGAGGCAAAACCATGTCTCGTTCCACCAGTGCTGAAATTCTGAGTGAGGGAAAGGGATTTGACAGAAACAGGTTATACCTTCATGGTGACAGTGATACTGCCCTTGTTTAACCCTTTGTACCAAAGAAATTCAGTTATTGCCTGAGAAAGCATTTGGTTTTACCAGCTTAATTCTACTAGCTGAAATGACATATTATGGTGTGTCTTAGTCCGAGTTCTATTTGCAAGGCATTAAGTTGCTTCCCGTAATTTAACTCTTTAAATGCATTCAACTCTTTAATACATTTAACTCTTTAATACATTTAACTCTTTAAATACATTCAAGTATCCAGCAGATGTTACCAGGCAAATTCAGTATCAGAGCTGTTCCAACAAGGATACTTGATGTGCATTTTGAACTGGTAGGAAAGCACGGTAGCTGCAGTGCTGTGTGTGGAGTCAGGCTTTCCCCAGGGTGGGTTTCAGTCTGCCAGCCGTGCCAGGGAGAGCCCCCTGGGTGAGTGTGAGCCAGCTCCAGGGGCAGGGCTGGGGGTGCCTGGGAATCTCACAACTGAGGATCACAGAATGAATGAGGTTGGAAAAGACCTTCTGAGATCATCAGGTCCAACCCATGCCCCTAACACCTCCTCATCAATCAAACCCTGGCACTGAGTGCCACGTCCAGGCTTTTTTTAAGCACCTCCAGGGATGGTGTCTTCACCCCCTCCCTGGGCAGACAATTCCAGTGCCCAATCACTCTTTCAGTCAAGAATTTTTTTCTAATGTCTAACCTGAATTTCCCTTGGTGCAGCTTAAGGCTGTGTCCTCTCATTCTGTCAGTTGTTGTCTGGGAGAAGAGACCAACCTCCCCATGACTACAATGTCCTTTCAAGGAGTTGTGGAGAGTGATAAAGTCACCTCTGAGCCCCCACCCTCCTTTTTTCCAGGCTTTTTTCTAGGATATGACCTTGAAAATGGGCAACAAGTGCAGAATTCTGCAGTGGTGTCTGGCCCAGCCAGTGGGCACACAGGGACAAAATCCCAGCAGGGTGAGCCCATCCGGCTGTGCTGGAGGCTGCCCTGGTAGCCAGGTTCAGACACCTCTCTCATGAACCTTTCAGTCTGTGCATTCCAGGTGTGTCTGTCAGGCCAGGGCAGAGCTGTGCCCTCGCACTGGGGTGTGCAAGGGCCCCTGAGCGGGCTGATTTTTTACAGACTGACACCCCTGGCCAGCAGAGGGTTATCAGCACAAAGTGAGGATGGAGCAGATTGGAGAAATAGCATCTCTCTTTCTCAGCCTGGTGTATGAATGGTGGGAAAAGCCTCTCAGTTTTGTCACAATCGGTGTCTTTTCTAATAACCAGAAGGGTTGGATTACTTACATGTGGGGCTAAAATAGCTCTAAGTGCATTTTTATTGCCTGGCTCTGGGGCTGCCATTTACAGGTTTAACAGCCCTAATGCTTTTAAATGAAATGAGGAGTGTATGTGGCAGAGTGTTCAAAAATGTTATCTGCCTTGTTACTGGGACACAAGTATAGCACTAAAAGTCCTGTTCTGTTTTCTACAGAATATTTTTCTTTTGCAGACCCTGGTTTTAAATATCCTACAATGAACCAGTAAACATTGTGAGGCTGCGAATATGTAAGAAATGCTGTTATATAAATCTTATGGTTAAGAAAATTAAACTGCTCATGTACAACCATTTACTGAAAATATACCAATTTTGTGGGCTATTTCAACACCCAGAGTTAGTTTTCTACTTTTTGTGAAATGAATATTATTTTTACTTTCTGCTCGTGCTCTCTTGTTTCAGTGTATTTGAGAAACTAAAGTCAGGGAAACAGTGCACTGGAGGAGGAGAAAGCTCCAGGATGTTCTCTGCATGTGGAAAAACAGAAGAGGTGATAAAATAGCAGCACATTATTTTTTTTTATTTGCTCAAAAAAGGAAAGATTGACTGCTCAACTTCCTCTATATTCATAAATGCCAGAGTACTTCAGCAGAGATAAGGGTGATAATCTCCCTTCTGTAGATAAGGAGAGTGAGGCACAGTGGCTTTCAGTTCTCACAACTCTAATTGTGCAGAGATCCCAGGTCCCTCCATCTGCATCCCTCCTTACTGGGCTTCTCCTGCCTCTCCTGCAGGGTTTTGGTTGTCCCCTCAGGGCACAGGGGCTGTGGCAAGAGGCTCTGGCCTTTCTGACTCCAGCGTGCAGTGGCTGCTGCAGAGTGCAGTTACTCACAAAAACTTGCAGCCTGAGCTTTGGGCAAGTGCTGTTGGGTTTTTTTTTAAATGTAATTAAAGACATTTGCTGGTCTTTCCTGCAGGTACCTCCTTAGAACTTCATATTCTTCTTTTTAGATGCAGTGTGTGTTTCATACCTCTGACAGGCTGGTGAATGAAAAGATGAATTGCTTTTAGGCTTTAACTGACCCCCATAAAATCAGTGAATAAGCAAAACCCTGGGAGTCAAAATCAAAAACTTTCTAGATCAGATGTTCCATAATGCCTCGGGAGTGGTGTTGTGTGCACTTATCTTCTGTCAAGTGGCACCTGGTCTAGATTCTGCAACATTCAGGATGCCATTTCTTTTCTATAGAGAGTTTTAAAAAAACCTCATTAAAAAAAGAAAAAGGTTTTGAGTAAATGCAGCATCCTTTGCAAAATGTTTATTTTTGGTGGAAGATGTGGATGGCGTCCTGAATCTACAGTGATGAGCTTTCAAGAAGTATCATCTATTTGCCTTGTTCATCCAAGTGTGCTGTGTGTAATTACTGAAGATATTTTTATAGGTCCCTGATTTGGTGTTGTGCCTTGAGGTTTTTTGCACTTTTCTTAATATGAAAGAGTATCTTAAAACTGAAATTAGCACTGCACATACACTGACCAGAGCTGAGCCTAGAACTACATTATTCTGTTAGGAAGGAAGGTTAGAGCAGCAGCAAGATTCTTTCTCTTGTATCTCCCTTTGCAATAAGTGATCTGTACTGAGCTGATGTGCTAATCATTCTTCTCTATAGGGTAATTCCTAGAGTATTCTAGCCTTTCCCATTTCCTCCAGCAAAACCTTAATCATGATGTATTTTGCTTTTCTGTTAGCCATTAGATGTCTAATTGTTCTTCCTTAAGTCATATTAAATTATCCAGCTGATTACCTGCTGCAGCAGATTGTCTGGATTTGCACTTCTCCCACCATGAGCAGTCCTGTCTCTGCAGCCCTAAAAAGGGAAGCGTGTGCAGATTCTTCCAAACAAGTATCTTGCAGCATTTTCAGCTTACCAGTCATTTATTCAAACTCTATTTTTTAATGACTCCACATTTTTTATCCTCACTCTTGAAGTCGTATTTTCTTAATGACTGCACAGTTAAACCCCTAGAATTTACTTTCACACTGCATAGCTCACAGAGGATGCTCTGCCAGGGAGGTGTTAAGCTGGGCAAAGAAGAAGCTCTTTGAGACTGCAGTGCAATGGTCAGCATCTCGTGACCTTTCCTGGTGCCTGCTCTGCTCTCTTGCCTGATGTTCCTGACCCACCACTTGGGTCATGGACACTTCACACAACCAGAAAAGAGAATTTTTCAGGTTTATTGAGCCTCAGGACATACTGCATTTGACACTGTTTTCCATGAGCTTTTGCTGCTTGTTAGGGAGAGAGCCTTTGAAGGTGAATTTGTATAATATTCCTTGTGAAGAAGCCGGGGTTCCCTGAAAAGCTTCCAGGGAATCTAATATAATCTCCTTGCAATTCAGACTTTTCCCCACACTCTTTAACGTTTGGCCAAGGGGATTGGAGCAGCACAGAGTTTCTCAGGTGGGTGAGCCAGGTCCAGCAATACTTGTTTGCACCTTCCAGTGCTGTGCAAGCTGTGGGTGATGGGCTGAACGAAGAGGTGAGATCCGTGCCTTGAGTGAGGGAGGGTAAAACAATTCATGAGGGGCAGGGCCCACGTGGGGAATATTTTATTTGTATGTTACCTGTGCTGAGCAGAATAGATTGGGGTTCTTTTCTGCCTTAAACTCCCCAGTCTTACTGTGGCTGTTCCTAAGCAGAGAGGCAGTGCAGAGACAACGAGCTGGGCCAGATTCCTGCCTGGTGGAAGTGGTGCTGCCTCTGCAGTTGAGTTGCACCAGACTGTGCTATGTGAGAAGTTCAGTTTTCTTCAGTAATTTTCACAGTGTTCTGAAACAACATTGCTCAGGATCCTTCCCCAAGCCTGTTATTTTCACTGCCTCTTTCTCCCTTGCACTAACCTCTATTTTAAAACCCTTCCCCCCTCTTCAGGACTTGGTCTATAAGTGAGCCCCCCAAAGCCAAGGTGGCTCAGCATGTCCTGTGAGGAATGTGTGGAGCCACCGTGGCTGAGCCACAGCTGAGTCTGAGCACCCATGTAAACTGCAGGGTTTTGGTACAGCTAATGAGGGCTTCAGTACTTATTCTTCTCAGCCTGGCCACACCAGCCAGACATCAGAGGTTCCAGCAGCATTCAGTGCCCCAGCTCCTGAGCCAGAAGGATGCCTGTACATCCCTCTGCCTGGAATGCTGCTCCTTGTCCCCACACCTTTCAGGGCTCCTGCTGCTTTCAGGTTCCCACTTGACTTCCTCTGAAACCTTCCTGTCCCTGGAGAAGATGGCAGCTCCACTGCTGGGACTGATGTGTGTGCCAGCTTCTTGCCTGGGGACTTTCAGGTGCTGCAAACTGCCTGAGCAAATGTCACATGGGGCTTGTTCACTGCCTTTTTGTAAAATTCCTCTCACTTTATGTGGATGAGAAGACGTACAGTTTGAATTCCTTGTTCTGATAAAACATTCTTTGAGTGTGTGTGTGTGTGGTGTTGCAGTTCAGAGGGTAAACCTAAGGAAACAGACAGATGCTTGTGCTGAAATCCTGTGCTAGGCACCTGCGTTGGCTACAGGCTGCAGCGTGTTCTAGCCCCAGAATTTCAGTCTGTGCAAGTGACAGTTTGGGTTGTAACACCCTGGAGAAGCAGGATTTAACCTGGAAGTGAGGCACTGCTCTTCTCTCGTGCAGGTGATGTAGGCTGACTGTGGCTGAAGAACAGCAGACTTTGTTCTCTCTTCTGGGAGAAGTGTCAAAGCTGGTTTGCTTTCCATACCTGGTCTTGCTTGCAATTTTAGTTAATTTTGTGTTCTGTAGTACTATATTTACAGTCAGGAATACATTAGAAAATGCTTGTTTGCCTATGTGAGGTGTTTTGAAAGTTTATTAGACAGCAGAGATTGGTAGGGCAATCCATGGTGCTATAAAAGTAGAATCACAAAAACTATTACAAGGATATAATGTGCAAAGACATTTCTTTCCTTCAGTTATTAATAGAAAGGTTTAGGTTTATGCCTTTGTGCTTTTGCAAGCCACAGACACTTTCCTCAGCCTGAAGCATGGTTTCAGCCACAGCATGTTTTCATCCACTCATCCATAGCTGAAAAACACCTACGGAAGCAAAAAGGAGAGGGCGGGGGGGAAATCCCAGTGCTCATGTTAAGTCATTGAGGACTAAAGCAAACTCAGGGTTTCCTTTCCTGCAGTCAAACAAGGTTCTGCAAAGGGCAGAAGGATATTTTCTGAGCAGCAGCTGCAGGGATGTGTTGGGCAGTCCTGCTGGGATCAGAACTCGCCTTCAATCCTAATCCCAGGTTGGCCAGTTTTAATTCCACAGTTTAATTTCACAGGTTTGTAGTGCCAGGAGCATCGAGTGTGACTTGCTCAAGTTTCACACCAATCCCTATTGCAGAAGCTGCCCTGAGGTAGCAGGGGAGCAGTGCTCCAGCCTGAGACTTAGCTCCTTTCCCGGGTGCAGGGCAGGCACTGCCAGCCCTCTGGCAAAGTCCAGCAGTGCCGGCCCTGCCCAGGGATGTTTGTGCTCCAGGATTCCTCATTCCTTTGGTGTGTCTGTGACATACGTGCTTTCTGGAGAGGGATTCCTCAGCTGCCCTGGCTGTCAGGCTGTGCTGGGAGTGCAGGATTTGGTGCTGGTTGTGGGAAGTGGTTTCCAGAACATCCTCCCAGGTCTGTGTGTTTGCTGGTTCTGCCTGCTCGGAGATGACACGCTCCAGAAGCTCTTCTGGATCCTTCACAGACCAGGTCATGCTTTCCATATCGAGTAAAACAACTTTATATTGTTTATGTTGTTTGTTTTAGAAAACATAAATGGCACTGGTGGTGTGGGTTCCCATGGAGCCTTTGCTTGGACAGGGAGCCTGTCTGTGACCCCACCAAGCACCTTCTGTCAGAGGAGTGGCTGAGCTTCTGTGCAGCTGCAAGGACACCCCCACGGTCAGGGGCACACCCCCACGGTCAGGGGCACCTGCCTGTTGGGAACAGTGAAATCCATTTATGCACACCAGGGGGGTTATTTACGGATTCAGCTTGTGGTGGATGTGCTCGGGGGGAGGAAGGAAAGGTTGTGTTCGGTGTTGAGAACATTCTGTTTATAATTTTAGTTCCTTGCTGAGGTCTCCAAGCCCAACACAAGAACCATGAATGTCAATTTATTTGCACGAGAAGCAGTTTTCCCTCTCTTTGCCTGGTGTATTAATTAAGTCAAATTTGTGCCTATTCCTGTAGTATTAAATTCATTTCTTTTCAACAGGAAAATTCATCCATATTCTAGAAATATTTAAGTAGTTTTATTCTGTTATTTTAGTAGATAAGACTGCTTCTCAATAGCAAGAATTCAAGTAGTAACCCAGCTTAGACTAGGTTGCCCTCATAAATTATATCTTCCTAGGAGGAAGAGAAAATCAGGAGTAATATAAGAGCTTTATCTAGGAAAAAGGCTAATAATGTCACTAACCTCATGATTTCAACTATGGAAATTGTCGTGCAATGTGAAATTTATTATGTTTAACATTCATGATACTGTTGGACCATTTAATGAGAAACAACATAATTGATTTTCCATAACGAGCCATCTACCAAAAATATTGAGGGGAAAATTGTCTATTGGCCATCTAAAGAATTTTTTGAAACACAATTGGGATGTTATTGAAATAGGGAACTTAACCTCAGAATGATTTTCTTAAAATTTAGAAAATTAGCTGGTATTGCAATTACATGTGGAAA
Source organism: Anomalospiza imberbis (assembly GCF_031753505.1). Taxonomy (NCBI): domain Eukaryota; kingdom Metazoa; phylum Chordata; class Aves; order Passeriformes; family Viduidae; genus Anomalospiza; species Anomalospiza imberbis. Next base: position 25,527,161 of record NC_089690.1, read on the forward strand.
TTAAGAGTGCATGAGTTAATACAGGCAGCTCTCTGAATTTCAAGATTTATATTAAAAACTCAAATACTTACCACCCCTCACCCTCCCACAGTAAGTGTTATTTGAATTAAAATCCCATTTTAGTGATAATTGGTTGGGTTCATTGATAGCATGTACTGATAGCAGCCCCTGTGTGTTTATGGATGCAGTGTCTGGGGGAGGGATCACTGTCTAGGTGATGCCTTTTTTTGGCTTGCCTAGAAACAGAGGCCAGACAAAATTCAAAGGATAAAAGCAGATATATTTAATGAAGGGCCTTCAGGTACATTAAGGGCAGGTGAAGCCCTGCAGGGGCTACACCCAAGATGGACAACGGTCATGAGTTTTTCAGACAATTATAAGTTTGGTCCATTCACATATTATCCAGCAATTACAGCTTCAGGTAATGAAGTAATTTACTCCCAATTTGCTTCCCCCCAATTCACTTTTGTTTATATTTTCTAGGGCCTGAGGCAGTGGGGTGCCCTTGGGTTTCAGGCCTAGAGAGGAATTGTTTTGTCTGAATAAACCAGGAGAACAGTAGCTGACAGCCTATGGAGTTTTAGACTTGTACCCCAAAGCAGTTCAGAATTTGGAAAATATAAAAGCGAAAATCCTAAGGCATCACAGGTGGTGATGGTCCATCACCATCCAAAGGGCTCAGCCCCTCGTCTGAAGGGTACCCGTTCCAGTTACAGTGTGTGCTGTGACCCACACAGGCTGGGAGACACCCAAAATCTCACCTGTGCACCTGGGAACAGGGTCATGCTCAGCTGCCTGCCCGTGTGGGGAACCCGAGGAAAGGAGACCCTCAGGAAAAAACATCTTTATTGCTGATGCTCTGTGCTCTTTGTCACTCTGGACAAAGATAAGATCAGCAGTAGGAAATGCACTTAGATGTCCCATACCAGTTTCTGTTTAAACCATGTTCCAGAGCTGCTGTCAGTATCACTGCTGCACATCCAGGCCTTCCTCGTGTCCAGATTCCCATCTCTGTGAAACTACACCTAAATTTGGGTGTTTATTCCTAAACCAGCTGGTAATCTTCAGAACTTCCTGGAAAGATTTAGTAGCCAAACTGTACACAGGACACGAGCCTGGAGGCCTTGGAGAGCCCAGGAGTCTCTGTTACCTTGATGTGCTGGATGCTGGGTGCAGAGCAGGAAGCTTTTCCTGCCCTACAGAGCACCTAAAGTGCATACCCAGAAGGCAGAAGGACTGTAATAAGGCTAGCAGACTTCAGAAGAGCTTTTTAGTGCACATTAAGATGCTTTATAGGCATTTAGGTCTGCCACTGGATATTGATGAATAGTCCTGTAGTAGCCATTAGGAAAGGAAGGGCTCAGTCCTGATGGCCCTCTGACACCTCAGTCCTGTTCGTGCTCAGGCTAGCACTCACACATCCAAGGACACTCATTTTTCCCCACCAAAATATAATTTTGAAGCTTGGGCAAGATCTGCCTCCAGTAGGCTGGAATCTCACTACGTGAGACTTCTTTAAAAAGTGATACGTTTGAGGATCAATACTCCTGTTCACTGATTGATTTTGGAGGTATTCTACTAAATACCTCTATAATGCAGTGGGTTTGTTCCATTATGTTTCATTCATTTGTTGAATTCTATGTTTTATTGCTGCTGAAGTTATCTGAAAGGGAATCCTATGCATATCTTTGGGCCAAAGTTCCCTGAACTCTGCCACTGGGCAGCCACTAGGAAAAGTTAGAAAAAATGCTGCTTTGTAATTCCTTCAAATAACTTCAAGTACTGCTTTAGTAGTCTCCAAAGTATTGCCCATGCAGACTGGCTTCCCTCACTGGCCCAGTACACCCCTGTCATTCCACTGGATGGGAACAAAAAAGAGGATTTCAGGAAAATCATGTTTCTGAAGGAAATACTCAGCACACCAGCCACTAGCATTCTCCAATACTGAGTTTTATGCAGCCTAATTCAGCAGTGGCCTCATGATTATACTGAAATAAAATGTTCTGGGTAAATTGTTTCATCTTTGAAACAGTTTGCAACTGAAAGCCCTTGGGGGAAAACGAGCGTGTAATTTTCTAGCTATTTTAAACCATGTAAGCACCAAGAAAAATAGTATGATTAATTTATTTTGGAGTATGTTGATTACCTAGCAATTAAAGCTTTATAATATTTTTCTTTATGGAACAACAAAGGCCAGTTTAATGCTTTTACTTTAGTTTCGGCTCATTGGACTGGCTTCATACCTGGTACAGACAGATTAATACTCTGAAAGCATATGAAGTACCTATATGCAGCTGAACATGGTCCACTTAGCTCAAAAAGATGATGGGTCTTCACGGAAGGAACTTTCATTCGTTCACAGCATCTGGTTCCATTACATTCAGCCCAATCAAGCCATGAAATTGGAATAAAATTACTTTTGACAGTGGTGGTGGCAGTGTAACAATGAAAGCAAGATGGGAGGAAGGAAATACATACATGGCAGGAGAGGCTCTAAGTGAGGACAAGCTGTGTAAAGTGCCTTCAAATTTTCAAATAAGTGACTGGTGCGTGGGAAGGTGAACTTGGAACTATTGGAGCTTTCCAAAGTGCATTTCACCTGCTCTTTAGAATGAGGTTGTGTCTGTCTAACACAGGTGCTGCTGCCCAGCTCCTGCTCCCTTTGGGGGTGACAGGAGCACCCTCACCCTGCAGCACACCCTCTGTGCTGCAAACCCTGCTGCTGCCCAGCTCTGCTCCTTGTGGATACAGGTCCCGCTGCTGCCACCTTCCTCAGCTGGCCTGGGGCTGGGCAGGAGCATGGAGGGAGGGAGGGAGGATGGCAGACTGTAGGGCAGGAGGAAAAGGTGGCTGGAGAACATGGGTATTGCGCAGAACCTGGATAGAATCAGCGTGGCGAAAGGGGCTGTGGTTTCTGTCCCAAGGGCTCTGCCACCTCGTGTGTCACGTCTGAGCAGGGGCAAGGTGGTCTCTGTGTGTGTGGCTGTGGGGAAGCTTCAGGTGACAGTGCTGCTTGCTGCTTTGAGGTCTGTGGTGGTCTCTGCACTCAGTGAAAAACTTGGTGCAGCTTCTAAGCCACCATTACAAGAATCTCCACTCACCACTACTTGCCAGTGAATTGACTGCAGCAGGGTGGGAACATTTGCAAAGTCACCTGTACGGCATGAAGTGAGGGGTTGGTGCTCAGTGTAGGCCCATCACGCAGTTACAAACACAATATCTGTTTTTAAGCATCCAGGTTCAGAAGACAAAAGTGTTCCCAGCTCCCCATTCCTCCTCAGGGCCGTGCCTTGTTCTCAGTGTTACAGATAAGTTATGTAATAGTTGGCTCTCACAATTAAGAGAGTGCTATTATATAGATGTATAGTAAGGTTACTGTAATATGTCATTCCATAGTTCTCTTTCCCTCCCTGCCTTGTAGTAGCCTTAGTAGTCAAGACATTTAGAGGAGGCTGGCTTGGTACCAGGAGGTGCGGCATAACCCGACCTCCAGTCAAGATGTAAAAAGTAATCTTCACCAATGGATGGCAAGAAAGAGTTTAGTGACAAGACTTTCAGAGGAGCAAAGCATATAAAAGGCAGAACATCCATTTTGTAGATGAGCCACATGGCAGGCAGCCACGGGGTGGAGGATGGTGGGGCTCCCAGCGCTGTAATTTCTCCTTATTTAGTCCTTTGTTGCAGTTTTTGTTAAAGTTTAATACATTTTTTTAAAAGTGAGCAGTCATTTCTCACATCAATGACACTGCCTGGGAGAGCTCTGAGGCCCGTGCAAAGAGGAGCTCTGCTCAGACACACCTGTGCCAACCTCTCCCACCAGATCAGGGCAAGGACGTGGAGTCAGAGTGTTTCCCACACTGAGCTGCTGTGTCCGTGGCAGGACTGGACTGTGTTAGGGAAATGGGTGTGAGAAATGATACTCACTTCCAAAAATGTAAAATGCTTATTAAAACCTTATCAAAAATACAGCAGAAGACTGAATAGAGAAAAAATTTCGGTGCTGGGAGCAGAGGATCTTTCCCACCATGTGCTCACCCACACAATGCAGGTGTCACCTTTTAACCCTTTAGCTCCCCCAGAGTTCTGTCCATCGACTCCTTCGCTGTCCAGCGCTGGAGATCACTTCCTGACACCTTGATTGGAGTCAGGTGCTGCCGTGGTAACGAGCCAACCCTCCCAAATGTCCCAAACCCAGGCCACCCCTGATAACACACAAGGGGGTAAAACATAACTGTAAGTCTGTAACACTTCTCTTAACATACACACGTGCTATTTGCCTTTCAGTTGTGAGAGTCAGCCATGGCGTTGCCCATCTCTCACAGGGACATGCTGGAGCCTGTGGAAACGCTCCCAGCTTACCGGAGTGGCTGTGTGGCTGGGTTTTGTATGGGGGGAATTTACAGAAGCGACGTAAAATTTCAGCAACTGGAAAGCTGTACACGTCTCTGTGAAAAACACGTGTTAAAAACGAAAGAAGCATAGGAACTTTCTCTTTTTTTCTGGTTTGGGAAGAGGTAACCAGGCCTGGCCTTGTCTCGGGTGGGCCGGCTGGGCAGGCTCTCCTGCGGGGCCAGGCTCCGTCCCGGGCTGTTTGTGCCCTGCAGAAGGTGTCCCCACATGGCACCTCGGGGCCGTGGTGTCCATCGGTGCAGTGGCCATGTCCCGTGTCTGAGGGCTCGTTTTCAAGGTGCTGGTGATGGGGATCACGGTCCTGGCAGCCCGGCCAGGCTCTGTGCCCACGTCCCCGAGGCAGTGCAGCCTGCCCAGGGGAGTCGGGCTGTGTGGGAAGCTTGTGTGGGAGCTGCTCCCTCCGTCAGTGCTGAGCTTGTTGAGAGAACAAGGGCTTCCTTTGGCTGCCCTCAACACCTCATTGCCTCTGATGAGAAGCTGCATTTTCCCTGCACTTGTCCTGGGCCTGAACCGCGCTGCCTGCAGCTGTTGTGTATCCTGTTTGTGCTCACTCACCCAATTAGTCACCTCCACAGACTTTTTTCTGTGCTGTTGCTTTTTTAACTGGCTTCTGAATGTTTCTGTGATTGTCAGAGAAGGATTTATTGAGCATTAATCCATCTGGGCTTGCGTGTGCCCACCTGAGTGGCTGGTTGGGTCGCTGGCGCAGCTCTGGGCGAGGTGGCTCCTGACTGCTGCAGGGGCTGGGGTGCTCCCATCAAACCTGGATATTTCCTCCCTCCTTCAAGCACTGTGGAAGCAAGGTGGAAATGTTGGACATTCTAGCCCTATGTGTGCTGCCCTGTTGGTGAGTCAGGACTTTACTGAATGTTTTGATAAGTATAAAAGTGATGAAGAGATGTCAAGGCAGGAGAGGATGCCAGTTTCTGTTGCGTGTTTGGTTTCTCTCTTTGACAAGGGCACGTTGCTGTTTTGGAGGAATTGTTTGGTTTGGTTTTGTGCTCTTTTCCCCCAGTGTGTTAGGATGCACTATTTATTTTTCTAGGTTAGTGGGTAAGATCTCATGCAAATTGTTCCTGAAAACAGCTTGCTTTCCTTGTCCATGAACAGTGTGCCTTTTCATGAATATATTTAGCCTTCCTGTAAACATGGATAGTTCCTAAAGCCAGTATCTTTCTCTTCACATATCCAAGGCTGCCAGAAACCAGTCCAGAGAAAGCAATTTTTATTTACCACAGAATTTCTTCAGCCTCACTATTTCTGGAGGTGTTTTCAAAGGCAAATGTACAGAAAGCAGCAGCTGTTTGAGTCACACACATGAAAATCAAGTTAGCTGAGGAATGAATTTTACAACACATCACTTTTACTGTCATACCTGAAATGAGTGATTTAACTGATGACTATAATTTAAATCAAAATATTGCAGGCTTCATTCAGGAAAAGTAGGTGATATTTAAATGAGGAAATAAATCAGGATTGAAACTCGAGACTTTGTTTTCTGATGCTAATTTTGAAAATAATGAACACAGTTCCTCTTGTTGCACACATTGCACAGCACCCTGGGGCTCCTTGTGCTGTGCTGGGGGCACTGGCTGGTCCTACCAGGGCTCACCTCAGACCTTCCCAAGCTGTGAGTGCTGTGCCAGGGTGGATTCTGTGTGACTGCAGCCCACCCTGGTGTGTGTAATTAAACAGGCCTTTTCCCACTGAGCAAAGCCCTGCGTGGTTACAGAGGCAGGGAGAACAGATCAGCTGATAAGGCTGGGGATGAGTGGTGGGGCAGGAGCACTCTGTGTGGGAGTAACGCAGAGTTACTCTGGCCAGAAATCCAGCAGGAGCAAGGTGATGCCTTTTGAGGCTACCTAAAAACAGAGGCCAGACAAAATTAGGAGAATAAAAAGCAGTTCTATTTATTGAAGGGACTTCAGGTTCATTTTGGGCAGATGAAGCTCCCAGGGGCTGCACCCAAAATGGACCACGGGTCACAGGTTTTCACACTTTTATAAGTTTGGGCCATTTGCACATTGGGGGTTAATCTTCCAATTCCAGCTTCAGGTAATGAAGTCATTGACCCCAAGTTTGCTCCCCGCAACTCACTTTTGTTCCCATCTCTGGGGCCTGAGGCAGTGAGGTGTCCTTGATTGCCAGGCCTGGAGAGGAATTGCTGTGTCTGCCCAAAATGGGAAAGCAGCAGCTCACACTGTGTGTGGAGTTCAGAGTTACACACTGAAGAACTGCAGGATTACAGATATATGAAGAATATAGAAATCCTAAAATCCTAAGGCATCAAAGGAGTGCTGCTCTGCAGGCTGCTCTGCTCAGAAGGGTTCCCTGACAGGGGCATCTCCTCCCTCCTTACTTAAGGGAAGGTCCCCTTCCCGTGCCCACATTTATTTATGGTTTTCAACAAATAACTTGTCTGCAAACAGTTGTGTAAGTTATCTGTCATGCCATATTTATCTCCAGTCAGAGGATATTTTGAAAGGCAGGTGCATCAAGTCAAGCTTATGACAGGCTGCATGGGTGTGAGGGAAGCTGGAAGGGCCCAGGGCAGGGGAGGCAGTGACTGCCAGGCTGCAGGAGCTGCCAGTGAGGGTGGGAATCAGGCACGTGGGAAAGTCACAAATCTGATCTGCTTGTCCTTTTCCTGCTGCTGTATTCCATCTGTGTTCCCTTATGGGGTGTCAAGAAGTCACCTTGGTTCTTTTAGGCAAACTGATTTCTTCTCTTCATGTGTGTATTTGATGATGGTTAGGGAAAATGAGGATGTAATCAATCAGTGAATTTGTTATTTTACAATGTGGATTACTTTTAGTCTGTTCTAGTCTGCTCACGCTGACGGATGAAGCTGAAGTTTCCTGGATGCTTCCAGAGGGAGGGACCCAAGTGTCCTATGGTTCAGGGTAACTTTAGGCTTTTCTGTGCACAGAAGCAAACTGGATCCTGAGCTGTGCTGATACCCTATTCATGCACAGAAGGGAATTTCTCTTGAATAACTGTGTTTTCCAGTAGAGCAGCCTTTGGGGGGAGATTTTCTGGCACAGCTCTCTGAGGATCTTGTAGCCATCAGGCTGGTGTTCGTGCTGAGCTCTCCTGTGGATCTTGTCACCTCCCAGCTGGAGCAGGTCCAGTTCTGCAAGACAGAAGGGAGTTTTGAAGAAACCATGAGCAATCTCTTACTTTTGGACACTTCAGGCTGACTTAACAGTTAAGGTAGCCTTAACAGTTAGAGATTATTATGCATAGATGCAGACTAGCCTATGCATCTGTTAATTATCTTCCTTGATCCAACAAAATGATGGAATATTTTTCTCAGTCACATGTAAGTGGTATTGATGCTGGAAGGGAGCAGGTGATATAAATCATTGCAGTGCTTGGTTCTTGGTTTAGAGCAAAAGAATGGGCTTCTCTTAAGTGCCTTCTCATTTTAATGTGATACAGCTTTCATAGTCTGAGTAGGTTTTCAGAAAGAAAAATCAGTCTGGGGTCCCCAAACTTCAGCTGGCAAGTGTAAATCTCTTGTTTTGCTCCTGAGGAAGGAAAAGACAAGGTTTTGTGGGAAAAGGTACAGAGTTGTCCTGGTTGGTTGTTGCAGGGGAATTAGTTCAGGATCTGGATGCCAGATCTTTCCATGTGCCTCAGCAGGCCCATTTGTAGCTTCCTTTTTGGGAGATGCCATCCCAGGTGTGTTTGCTGTTCGGTGACTCCTGATGTGCACAAGTAACGAATGAGAAAAAATATTTCACTAATGGTTTGGGGGTGGTAGGGAGGGAATGGAAAAGCGCTAAGACTCATCTTTTCCCAGCTGTGAAGTTTATTTGTAGTCCTTGTTCCCTTCTGGCTCCATCCCATTTGCTACACTAATGTAAAAAGGAGGAAGCGGAGGAGAAGGAGGAGGAGGTTGGGACAGGTTCCCTGGGAAGAGAGGCACAATCCAGTGTCCATGTTGGCAGTGCTGCTCCTGCCAGGACAGGAATCTTCACTGCCCAGCTCAATATCTTTGGCTTTCAGTGAAGAAAATACATCTCATCAAAAGAAGATGAAGATTATCTTAAACCAGTTGGAAGAGGTTTCAAAACAAAACCCCTCAAAAATGGGTTAGAACCTGTGAGTCTCTGTGCAGCTTCAAATGCACTGCAGACAAAAGTACCTCTGGGTACCCTGAGCTCTGGAGAATATCATTAAAGGAAAGTAAAAGAGATAATTGCTTGAAAAGGAAATTCAAGAGTGGCACAAACCCTTCATAATTTCAAATATGAAGTCTCTTCTGGGAGAACAGTAACTCAGGGATCCTGAAAGATCAACGAGGTTTTTGTGAATTTGAGATTTTTCTCTGTGGTTTTGTGTTGGGGTTTGGTGGGGGGGGTTTTGTGGGTTCTTTTCTTTTCTTAAAAAAAAAAAAAAAGCCTGTATCCTTCATCCCTTCTCTATAACCCAGAGGTGATTAGAGAGCTCCTGTGGAGTATCAAACTTCTCTACTGAGATGATAGAAAAGTTGTGAATAACCATATCTTAGGAAAAATCTTTGAGCTTTGACTAAAAAAAAAAAAAAGAGAGTAGTAAGGACAAATCTGCCAGAGAGGTAAATGTGTACAAGAGTTATATCACCTGAGATAGAAGCTGGATCCTGTGCTCCTTAAAAAGAAATAAATAAGTAAAAGTACGTTTAATCATTCCCTGGAAGTGAGATCCCTGCTGGAACAATTAATTCATAAGGCTGCCTTGCAGGCCTGTGGGAGCCTTGCTGGCAGCGGTGATTAATGCTGGCTGCAGGAAGCAGCCCTGGGGAGGCATCACAAATGATTAACCCTGCCCAAACAGGCTTTGCCAGGAGCCCCCCACCAACAGGTAACAAGGGGGAAACTGGAATTTAACCGTGATTCAGCAGGAGGGGCAGATGCCTCCTGGGGCTGAGGAAAGGCTTTGGACAGGCTGGAAGGGCCCACTCCGTGTCACAGGGCATGTTTGCGTGACTTTTCTAAACAAGTGTGCCTGTGCTGTCTGTCCTAGACAGTTTGGCTTTTTTTTTTTTTTTTTTTTTTTGCCTTAATGTGGATTACTGTTAATTAAGATTAACAAACCATATTTTTTATTTGATATCCTATGAAATCCTTAAACTAGATTTTTTTTCAATTTAAGAAATTTAGCAACTGCTCCAACTCCCCAGCACATCCGTGGGGATACATCCGTGGTATCAAAGGCTCCTGAGCCCTTGCAGCTGGGAAAGCCCTGGGAGAGGAGCACAAACTCTGTTTTATGGTTCTGCTGAAGTCTTTTGATGCCTTTTCAGGACTACCTGAAACAGAGGCCAGACAGAATTAAGGGAATCAAAAGCAGTTCTATTTATTGAAGAGCCTTCAGGATCATTTTGGGCAGATGAAGCCCCCCAGGGGCTACACCCAAAATGGACCACAGGTCACAGGTTTTCACACTTTTATAAGTTTGGGCCATTTGCACACTGGGGGTTAATCTTCCAATTCCAGCTTCAGGTCATGAAGTCATGTACCCCCAGTTTGCTCCCCCAACTCACTTTTGTTCCCATCTCTGGGGCCTGAGGCAGTGAGGTGTCCTTGACTGCCAGGCCTGGACAGGAATTGCTGTGTCTGCCCAAAATGGGAAAGCAGCAGCTCACACTGTGTGTGGAGTTCAGAGTTACACACTAAACAACTGCAGGATTACAGACATATGAAGAATATACCAGCTAAAATCCCAAGGCATCAGTTTCTGTTCTGGAAGATCAGAGGTGTGCGTTGCACTGTGTGTAGGAAAGTGCTGATACCAGAGGAACCCTGGAGGGCAGAAGATGTGTGGCCCCTGGCTTTTTTAGAGAGGAGGCTGTGTGGAGCTTGGGAGGGCTGTTTGTCTGGCTGGGAGCCTGGCACAGCAGGTCCTGTGTGGAGCAGGGAGAGGCCATTGAATTATAACCTTGAGCTGCTGAGAGAAGCGTGGCCAGAGCTTGGAAAGAGAAGCACAATCACTCAACTGTCTGAATATTTCACCCAGGGAATTCAATGCCAGCCCCCAAGGGGTACAGCACAGGGTGCCAGGCATTTTAGGTCAGAGTTTTGATTTTGGCATGGCTGCCAGCATCCCCACATCACTGGGTACATCTCCTTCCCTTGCTACCCAAAGGCTTCAACTCCCTGAAATCTGCCTGGTTAGTAAAAGAAGTGTTCTTCCAAAAGGGCTGTGCCAGCTCCCCACAGATTCTGACAGGCTGTGCAGCTCCCCAGGGAGTGAAGTCTGATTTGTAAAGGCTTGGGGAGCCCCTGGATTCCCTGTGCAGGGCACAGCAGACAGAAATCAGGTGTTTGAGGGGGAAAAGTGAGGCCTCCACCACTCCCCAGCCTGTGTGAGGAGGGCTTGGCATGTGTTGTTTGCATGATCAGGTACTTCATATGAAAAGAACAGTTTTCTTTAATTCAAACACTAAGTAATTTGAGAGACCATCTAGCATTTCAAGTTGATACAGATCTGGTTTTATGTTGGCATTAAACAAGATTAGGTGTAGTTTTGTGTTTAATGCATATTTTAAATGTACTGTGATAATGAAGTGCTATACATTCCAGTCTAACCTAAAGAGAATTGGAGAGTTTATACTGAAGTGAGAGGAATACTTAGTTTTGGTAAATTTTTCTTAAAGCATCAGCAAAATAAAGAGTCTGATGTCTAATGAAGCTCTTTGTGTGCCTCTGAATTCATGACAGCTAAAACAATTCTGTTAGCTCACAGATTAGATTAGAACTGTAAAAATGAAATAAAATGTCATCTGGGTAAATGATCTACTACCACAGGTGTTGAAAAACAACCCTGAGCAGGAATGGCCTAGGCACCAAGTAATTAAATTACGATGACAGATGATAGTTTAATAAGGTGATTGTTATGAGGTGGGCCTGCCATCCTGAGAGCTTCCCAGCAGCACTGGCTGCCACCTTTGGAGGGTGGCAGCACAGAGGATTTGCAGTGAGATTTCCATGTGATGACTGTCAGCTTTGCAGGGAGAACTGCATGCTTTGCTTCCCATAATACTGTCTCTGTGGACATGTTAAGCAGCTTCTTCACATTATATATCCTTAGTGGGTTCAAATGTTTATTTTCAAGGGCTATAAAACAACCAGGTTTATCTCTCCTTTCTAACAGATTAAGAGGCCAGTGCATAACAATTAAGAGCCAGTCCTTTAACTGCTGAGCGCGTTCAGATTTGATTCTCAGCATCTGTGGAGACTGGCAGAGTAACGCAAGCTGACCAAAAGAATTCCCATTAAATCAGAGGAAGCAAGACATTTGCTCTGCCCTCGGCAGCACTGAGCTCTCACACTGCAAGCCAGCAAGCCTCTCCTCTGAGCTCGGTGAGCTTGCATGCAAGAGGAGGAAAGAGCAGTTGCTGTCCTTCAGGCTGACAGAAGTGTTTCTTTCCTGACAGAGGTGTTTGGGTTCAGAGCCCCAGTCCATTTGCTGGAGGCCCTGCAGAACCACCAGCCAGCAGTGCACATTAAATACTTGATAACCCAGTATATCAATACCTGATAACCCAGGCCAGTGCCTGTGGTCAGATTAGAGGCAGAATGTGCCCTGATGCCACTCTGCTGTTGACACTCATACAGGTGTTCCCTGCTTTTCCAAAGATGGGTCACAGGGCACAGGAGAGAGCATGAAAAGGAGAAACTTGTTCCTGGAGTGCAACACTGAGCCCATAATAAGTGTTTTCTTGGGGGAAAGCCAAGCTTTGAGAAACCCAAACAATAAGCCCCCAAAGTGAGTTTGTTTTGGAGCCTGACAGTGTCTCTGTGGCTCTGCAGTAGGCATGTTCTGGCAGCAGCTGGCTCACCTGGGCAGCAGTGTGGGAGCTCTAGGAGGGCACTGCTGGCACCAGACATGGCACAGGAGCTGTGCTTGCAGCATCTCAGGCCATAAATCACTCTCTAAAGAGCAGTTCAGCTCTAAAAGACCTTCGTTTCCCACCGAGACAGGACAGGTTGCAGCAGAGGCAGCTCCGCTGCCATAGATCAAGCATCAGAGTGGTTTGGGGTTTGCAGTTGCTCTCCTTTCCACGCAGGGGAAGGTGGGGATGAGCTGGAGATGGCACAGGAGGTGTAAGTCAGGGGAGAACACGGCTTCACTGCTGAGCTTTGCTCTCATGACAGAACTAATTTGGATTGTCCTGTTGCCTCTCGTGGTTGGAATTTAGGAGATGTAACTGTACAGCCTTGAACGTGAAGGCAAACGTTGGAACCAGTGGGAACAGAGTAATTGGTACCGATTTTCATGAGCCCTATTGATCTGAGTGGAGAGCGTATTAGTTGGTATCTCTAACACTTTGTAGTGTTAAAATCCATCAATGCTCATAAATGCCAATATGTAACAGCAGGTGCTGCTGTGATTTAGTGAATCGTTATGATTTCTATTTAGTAAATCAGTTGCCATCACTGTTAATGTTTCATTTGTAAGTTAGTGCATCACCCAGCAGTACAGGAGGGATGAGGCTGCAAACACATTTTCAGTAAATATGATATAAATACCGTGACTTCTGCTATTCAGTGCAGCCCATATGTTAGCTGTTGATAACTATGATTTTTCTATAAATACAGCATTGTACCCTGACCTTTAAAGGGATGAGATGTAAAATGGAGAAATTTACCATGATAAATATCTTTTGAAGGAAAGTGAAAAGGCTCTGAATTTAGGACAGAGCAAAGCAAATGGTTACTAGAGATAAGTGTGTGCTTCTCTTAATGAGTTCTTATAATGGACCTGGGTTAAATGGGAAATTCTGATCTTGAGCACATGTTTGTTCAGGAGCAGTGTTTCTCCTGACATGAGTGAAAATGCCAAGTCTTGGTGTGTTTTGATGGGATTCCAAGGGCTCCCAAGGACCTGGTAGTGCTGTCACCCCAAGGTAAGGCTGTAAGAGCTCTGGGGAAGGAGGGCAGCAGGGGACACCTCAGGCCAGGGGAACTGCTGTGGCAAACTGCCCCCATACTGCAGCCACCCTTGTCCCAGAGTGGTCACACTGTGCCTCCAGCTTAATAATTCTGTGACAATTACCCAGGTAGCTGTGCTTCAGATGGACTGCTGATATTTATAAACCTGCAGCCACAGAATCCCTCTAGAAGCTTGTTGTAAGAAGGTTGGGATCATGACAAGGGTGCCAGTACTGCCTGTACCAGGGGCTCTAAATGAGTGAGCAGTGAGCAAAGGATCTCACACTGCTGAGAGTCAGAACACACCATTCCACAGCAAGGCCTGTGGGAAGCACTGCCTTGGGGATTCACATCTCAGCAAAAAACCCAGAGGGATTCTTACTTCTGTGTTGGAAAAATGCTTTGAGTGTGATTTGATCACTGAAAGATGAGAGATTTTAAAGATAATACCTGAGGAATTGGGGAAATTCCCCCCAGTGTGGCCAAGGTTTTCCTGTCCAGTTCAGAATCCTGGCCATCTTCTGAGCTGGGTAAAGAAGAAAGCACAGCCTCTGCCACAGCTGAAGGAATGCAGGATCTGACTGGCAATGAGCAGAAGTGTTTCCCAGAGGGATAACCCATCCTTCCACTCAGGCACCTGGGCCTCACAGTGTTGGGGTGAACTTCGGGGCAAGTTCAGCCACCAGATAATCTGTGTGCAGCACAGGAGCCCAACTTTGGGGGTGTGAGGTGGGTGTTGGGGCTGGGCCTGGTTTTTGAGAGGTTATGGGGTGTTTAACCCAAGGCTAGCACAGAAATAAGCAATGTTCTGCCAAACATATTTTGTAAGTTGGAGGGGGAGTCAAACATTTAGCAGACACTGAGTCACGTAAGAAGCAGCCAGAATTCAGTTTTCAGAGAGAAATTAAGGGCTGCCAGAACTTCTTCTCAGTTCCATACCAACTGCCTTATCATTGCTATCCACATTTCTATAAATTTACAGAGAGTCTGGGGGTTTAAATAAGCTATTTTACTAGTCACTCCCAGCTTTGGGGCTTTCCACACAGGGAGGTGCCATATCCATTAGCCTTCAGTACAGTTTTACTGTAATTCCTGTCATGCTAAATACCCTCCTTCCCCACCCATGAAGAATCTGCCTGGTGTTTGTTCTTTCTCTCCAAGTGCAATAAATGGCATGGAAAATAGGCTGGAGTATCTATGTATTTTATTATTAGCTATTTTCAAATCCTGTCAACTTAATCCACAGAAGTTTGTTTATAGTCTTTTGGTTGCTTTTTTTTTTTCATGCTGAGGTATAAGAGAAGTCCAGTATTTGCCAGAATATGCCCCCTTTGGAGTTATCTGGGTGGATACAGCCAGAGGTGAAAGGTGCTTCGGCCTTGCTGTTGTTGCTGTTGAGCTGCACAAGGCACTGGCAGCTTCTGCAGTGAAGGTTCCCTGAGCTCTCTTCTGCTGAGCCTTCGATTTGTGCTGACAGCATCATTTTGTCTGGGTGATTCATCATTTCCTTCCTGTCACAAAACTTTAGACAAAGGAAACTACTTCAGCAGTGAGCCCCCACCATGCTGGGAAGTGCTCTCCCATTTGGACTGAGAAGTCCCAAAAAGGGAATTCCCTTCCCTTCAGGAGGGTGTCTCGACAGGTGCCTGGCAATAGCTGAATGCCAGCATGGCATCCTGTCTCCACTTGGAGTGGGAGTGACTTGGGTTCATCCCAAAGAAATCCTCTGACCTTTCTTTCCTTTCCATTCTCTGTCCCTCACAGTTGCTTCACCCAGAGATCCATTGAAACAAATAATAAAATGCTGCTGTCATTTTGGAAGTGAGCTGCTTGAAGTGCCCCATATTGCAGCACTTTACTGAGATAAAAAAGTACTCAAATGAAATGAAAACCACCTTCTGCAGGTTAAGATCTTATCACCAAAGAGTCAAAAAAAAGGGCTGAATTGTCTGATTCTGATAGTTTCTGTTAAAAATACTTCTTTGCAGTATGCCTCCTGCTAAGTAAGCCTGCTGAAATAACTGCATGAAACTCAGCTGGGGTGGTGGAGTGGAAATCTCCTGTTTCATTTGCTGCTTTTTCTGCCCTTAAGGCAAAATTCATAACATACAATATGGAAATGCTGGTTCCAATGACATGTTTTATACCACTATCCAATCTGGTTACAATTTTAATATAAGCATCACATTAGCAAGTGTTTCATCTCCCTAAAATATCTCCCCAGTTTTTTTAATTGTAGCTCCTTAAAGCTTTCACGACAGTTCACGTATTTATTATTTCTTCTTTCCCCATTCTTTCCACCTCCTGCCACCCTCACCAGCTTGGCAATGTTTCCTTGGCCCTTTGGTGACTGAACTTTCTCTCACTGGTACAAAATTATAGCTCAGCCTGTTCTCTCCCAGTCCACAGGAGGCGGGAAGAAACCTCACATATCATGACTAAGTGACATTTAGCACATTGGGTCTAATCGGTTTCAGCCCTCTTCGAGCAGGCTCTGGTAGATTTAAGAAGTCAACACAGTAGGAAGTGTCTTACCCACAACAATCTGCCTACTCAGAAACAGCAAGTTGGACTTTATTTAATCTATAGTTCCTTTAAAGTGACAGGGTTGGTAAATGGGATGCTTGTTTGCATCTCTATTTCTGGAAAGCCTCTTGCTGGTTCTGCTCCGCGGCGCGTTGCTGATCCGGGAGCTGGGATGGCAGGGATAATGTTATTACCACCAACTCACTCATCTCCGAGGTACTGCTGTGGCTTGTGCTTTCAGGAGACCCTTAACAATTCCTCCTGCACCCTGGAGGCACCAATCAATACCTGCCTTGCTCTCGCTGGTGTCATCTGCACAGGATATTGGCAGCATCTCTTGCAGCAGGTGCTCATTAAGAACACCCAAGCTTTCCCTGCTCAGACCTCCATTCACACAGCATTCTGTGCTCTGCATAATTCCTCATGCTTAACGTTTTCCAGCAGAGCAAATGAGATTGTGGAATCAGTGAAATGTGCTTGTGTGAATTCCCCCTGGGGACCTGGGCTACGGGCTACCCCCAGCTCACATGAGCGAGCCGTGTGTGTGGTTTATTTTTCACATGCTTATTTGTGCCTGGCCTTCTTCAGAGGTAAAATGTACAACAGATAACTCAGGGAAGCTGTCCTCAGGGCACAGCATGGGGGAGTACAGGATAAGGGACAAGGAAGATGGATTGGGAGAGATTTGAGACACGGGTTAAGGGAGGAAAGGAAGGCAACACAATCAAAATCTGATTGTGTTTAACAATTTCCATAGCAGTTGTATCCTCAAACAAGTCAGGCCACATGCTGCTCCTATTTATACAGCTTTCAGGCAACAGAGAACAAGTGATGAACTCTAACAGTGATAGCTCATGTAGTTAGAGGGTTAGAACAATTGAGAGAGTGGGAAAGAGATCTCCAAGTAGCACACCGAACTGGAGAGGGGCAGCACAGGCAGGTGACAAAGGCTCGCTGCTGGCAGCAGCAGGAAAGAGCAGAAGGCAGGTGAGAAAGCAGAAACAAATGGTGAGAGGCAGGAGCATTTCCTTTGTCAGGCATTGCTGCAGCCATTTACACTGGGAGCACAGCAGTGCGCAGTACAAAATGTGCAGTAATGGTTTTCCCTACTCAGCTTGCTTTCCCCAGCAGTGCCTTTGGTATTGGGGATTACATATCTCAGTGGCTCAGTGTGCATAGTGTTGGAATAGTAAACTATGAACTTCAGAAGCCAGACATAAACTTGACTTTACTGGGCCTCTCCTCCCAGTAGCTGCCATGTCTGAAGTCGTTTGAAGGCCGGAGGAAGAAGTGAACTGCAGGCAGTGTAAAATGCACATTGGGATGATTAACATGTTCAGACATGTTTACCACGTCACGTTTGATTCTGTTCAAGTTTAATTTCTGTAACTGAGATGGGTGATCTGTATTCCTTTGTAGATACACCCTTTTTCCTTTATTTACCTATGTTACCCCAGGTTTTCATAGCAGTTGTAATTTATTCCCATCTGGAGCATGGGCGAAGTGTTGAGAAATACAGGGAGACCAGTACCAATTCATTAGGAAGCCCCATTAGAAAGCTTTTAATGATGATCCTTTGACAAGCTAGCACTTTAATTTTTTCAGTTGACTTGTTATAATTTGTTTTTAACAAACCTGCACTAAATCAAACCCCATATAAAAGCCTTATCACAATGATGAAATTATCATTATTAATCAAACATGGTCTTGTGGAGTGTAACCAGGGAATTTTCTTTCTTTTTGATTTCTTATTGACAATACCTATTTTGTATAAAAATATTAGCTGACTTTAATTGTGCTTATCTACTCCACAGCTTCATCCTGTGCATTACTTGCAGTCTTGCAGGTTGCTTGCAGTGCAAAAGAACACTTGTCCTCATGATCTAATCCTGTCCTCATGTCTGAGAGCTGAGGCAGTGCTGTGCCACTAGAAGGATGTGCTGTGTAGATTACTGATGTGAAAGCAAGTCTTTATTTGCCGTGGAAAATACAAATGTTTCATCTTTTCTGCAGGTATCACAGGAAACAAGAGGTCCCTCAGTGACACTCCCAGCTCTCTGTGTTTTCTCTCACAGTCTCTAATTTCTGCTTTGGTTGCTGTGTGCATCTCCTGCTCTGCATTGTCTTCTTTCCTGAGCGGGAAACACAATAGGAGAACAGTAAAAACCAATTTGTGACTCGTACCTTGAGCAATTAAATATTGTCAAATACATTTTCCAGATGGCTTCACTCCTGTCCATGGCTCAGGGGCAGCTGCTCCTCTGCATCTTTAGGGCTCCCTGTGCTGGTTTTGCCTGGGCTGGATGTGTTGCACTGTTCTGCCCTTCTTGAGACCCTGCCTGAAAGTTCTCCTTTGTCTCAGTTCTGCCACCCGGGGGATGCAACTAAATTTTGGGAATCCACATTCCAACAAAGCACACAGTGACCTAGGCACGTTTCTATATTGGTTTTCCTAACAGGAGCAAGGCATGAAGAGTGAAAGGGTTTTGAAATGGCAGTTTGCATTACTGCCTCCCTGTTCACTCCTGTCCCGCTCCTCCCTTTCCATTATCTGCACATAACTCTGCCTGTGCACACGTGATGAAGTTTGAAGAACTGACCTGGGTTGAAAACTTGCCCATTCTCCCATCCTGTTCATCACAATGGCCTGCAGGCAATGCACTGGGATGGGCAGGGATTGTCCGTGGGGTACAAGCTTAGGGCACAGGGGACACTCACTCTGGCTGTGTCCCCAGGAGCTTTCAAATCTGCCACTGTTATCCAAGAGAGACCTTTTGGGAAGCCACCACTTCAGCTGTGGTGAGGCCTTTTGCTGTGGCAGGTTTGGCGTGGGTTTCAGGGCAGTACCTTGAGGAACAGCATAAAATAGGGATGTGGATTCTAGTTCCAATATTTCTTAAGGGGCCTTCTGAAAACAGGTTCTCAAGTGCATTTTCCTCTGTTTAGCTAATCAATAGATACCTCTTTGGCTTGCCGTTATTTCCAGTGCTCACCTTGAGGGGTCACAGATCACTAAGCCTGGGTCACGCTGTGCAGCTCAGCCCCGTGCCCAAGTGGCTGCAAAGGCTGGGTCCTCATGAACGGGGCTGTGGTCGGACTGACAATAGGAGTTATGCTTATTACATTGATTCTGCATGGGTTTTGTCCTAAAATGTTTACCACTGCTAGTTTTGATCTCCCTTGATGAGCTGTCGAAGGTATCTTTCCAGGAGAAGAGTGAAAAACAAGTCATGAGTTCTCTTGTTAGTGCTGGGGCATTGGCAGCAATGTTGATGGGAAGGTGATACTGCCAACACTGTTCACACTTCAGCCTCATCCCAGCTACCAGCACCATACCTGAGGCTTTCAGCCAGTGCCTGATGAAAATCATCTGCCTTAGGAAAAAGGCATTTGTCCTCTTTTTCTGTCCTAGATCCAGAGTTACATTTGTGTTTCAGAAATAATGTACAGGGTCAAGGCTCAGGAAGTCAAAAAATAAGTACCTCTGTCTTCAGAGCCTGATCCAATTGCTTTTTCATATGGAGAGCATTCAGGCACTGAGATTTTCACATGGAAAGTCCCAAAAGCATTGTCCAGAGAGTTAGCAGCATGTAGTCAAACGTGAAATCCCTTATGTTCCATATTGACACGTTAAAGACTTATTCTCACTGCCCATTTTCTGACAGAAAGAACCTGTCCCCCAGTGCTGTAAATATTCCACGGTGCAAGGTATGCCCTCCTCTGAGGTTTCGTTACACTGAAATCATCAAAACTGCTGCTTGTGAGCGGTGACTTCTGCAGGCTGCAGACTGGGGTCCCACGTTGGAGTGAGGAGCTGCAGAGCCAGTTCAGTGCAGGCAGGAGCAGCACGGGTACCTCAGCAAAGCGGGTGGTTTTGCACCCTCTCTTCCTCATAATAAATGAAGGCAGGATGGAATGTGCAAACCAGAAACACGTCCTTGCCAAAAAACTATTAAGTGTAAATTTCAATATGCTCTACCTCTAGATATTAGTGGGACTAATTTGAAAGGGAGATGTGGGAACTGCTAACTTCAGTGAAATTTTAAAAAGAGCAATCAGTGTTTGATCTTCTATTAAATATTTTGCCACTTGTGCTAAGGAAACAGTTGGTAGTTTTTCAAGTAGAAAGTTGCCACTTTGCAGAGGAAAAACACATTTGACTGCGAAATGTACAGAATGGTGACAGGAGCAGTCATGGTGGGAGCAGGGTGAAATCTGATCTTCAGTCTAATATGATTAACAAAGTAATTTATTTTTCATACGTGTATATGCAGGGAGGTTTTGGTTCTGTTTCAAAGCTTTGTTTGTGTTTCCAAATGGGCTAGAGGGTAGTTTAGTGTAGAAGGATGGAAATGACCTCTGATTGCACCTTATCCTGTTGGTTTATGTTCTGGTGCAGCAGTGAGTGACCTGTTAATATGGTGTATTTCACACCTCATTGCTGGCCATATTAAAAGTTTTTATCCTAATTCCTCAGTAAATATTAATGTACAGTATTCACTAGTATCTGTCTGTTTCATTTACTTTCCCCACTTTTCTTTGTAATTCCTTTTATTCCCTTTATTCTATGGTGATTCTAATCAAAGCCAAATCCAGTTGGTTTAATGATCAGTTTTTATTAGTCCTCCAGGCAAACTGCACTGTGGAGACATGACATTGGAGCCCAATATTAATATGCCTCTAACAGAAATGATTAATTTAAGTTTTTTGCATATTGCAAGTATTAAAAACATAATAAATCATCAGAGGTTTGTTAGACTAAGTGATGTATGTAACCTATTAGCCATTGTGTTTGTTTTAACTGTTCAGTATTTGTCAAGATTTCATAAAAATCTTCGTTTATGGTCCTGATCCAAAGGCTGATGTGTACATTGCTGTGTAAGCTGACTGATCTCGGCTCAGATACGAGACTGACAATAAAGAAAAATTAAAAAAAAAAGAAATTAAACCCAGAATTTCCAGAGACTTAGCTGGGCTAAGACTGTGGAAAGTTAGGTTTAGATGTAATTAACAATGAAGCTTGGTTAGTTTTTATCAAATCAGTGAGTATAAAAGCTCCAGTGTGCACAGTCGATGCTCAGATCTCTGGTGTCTAAAGTGTTGTGGACAAAACCACTTGGACAAGTGGCTCCCTTGTCATGTCATTCCTGTCACTGCAAAATGCAGGAGCTGTTGTCAAGGATCACAGCACTGGACAAACACTGATCCCTCCCCCCAAAACCCAAAAGGTTTTACTCAAGTGCAACAACTCCCATCCAGAAAACATCGCTGGCAGCAGGAGAGGCAGAGGGTGGGGACTTGCCCTGGGCAAGGGGTGGCCTCCTGGGCCACTGGCTTTGTTCCCAGAATTGCTGGGCAGACAGCCACTGGCCATTCAGTTGCCAGTAATCAGGGGTAGGTGGAATAAGTGTGCTGCATCCCACATGAGCAAACACGGAGCTGTTGGGTGAGTCCCACAGATGTGAGCCAAGGCAGGACATGGTGTCAGTCCCTCCAGCCTGGCCTTTTTTCCTTAAAATCCCCCTTTGTTCAAAGGTGGTTGACAAGCCCTTGTCTCCTGTGCTCACTGCTCCTGGCTGCTGCAGAGAGTGGCTTGTCGCAGGCAGAGTGGCTTTTCCAAGGGACAGGGATTTGGGACCTTGCCTGCCTGCAAGTTTGAGAGGCTGATCTCGAAAGTTTGCTCTTTGAAGTTTCCTCTTTCTGTGGCAGATGCTGGAGGTTCATTCTTGACTAGCAGGAGCAGTGAGGAGACAGAGTGCTCCCCTGTGTGTGGGACAGAGCAGTGGGAGGGGAGGAGGAAAGGAGACAGCAGGAGAAGCCCAGGAGCAGAGGGAAGTGGATCTGGGCTCTGCCAGACACAGTCTGAATGGAAACATGCAAAAAAGACAGTGGTTTTTGGCAAGTGGAAGGGGAAGAACATGACTGAGTCAGGGTGTTGGATCTTCCCAGAAGCATGGCAGGACCCCTGCAGCCACCGCTGGGGTCAGTGCACTGCATAAAGCCTGGAGTGAAGCTGAAGGGAAGTGCAGGGTTCCTCCTCCCCAGCCCAGGAAGAGGCAACCACCTCTGCTCACTGGGAAGGACAGGAAATCATCAAAAATGAGAGATAACTTCTTGGAAATTGGACATGTGGATGAAGGACAGCAAGGCATTGAAAGGCACGTGCTGTAAAGGAGCCTGACTTGCAGTCCCTCTGCCCTGTCGTGTGAAGTGGGTATGCATACACACATGTACCATTAAGGACACTGATAGGAATTCTTCCAAATGAAGCTGAAGAAACAAATGAAGCGAAAAAGATTGTGTCTGGCATAAAAAGACTTCAGTTTTACTCAAAGAAGGAAGCAAATGAAGTTTTTGAGTAGTTTCGTACTCAAAAATAGAAAGGAGTAGGTTTTGGAGAGGTAAAATGAGCTAGAAACAACATTTATGACATTGAGGCTTTTTTTATTGAATCAGACAACATTTGTTGAATGCTACAGAGAGAGGAAATGAAAAATCAAAAAGCTAATAAAATTACCTTTTATTCTAGGCTTTTTTCAACTTTGGGAGCTAGCCAAAATTTTACTCTGTGGTAGAGTGTATCTCTTAAAGAAATACCCATTTATAATTCTAAAATTATCAGGAATTTTTCCAGTGGTTTATTCCTCTATTATTAAAAGTATGTGGCTTTTGCCTGCCTAAATTTGCTTGGTTTCATGTTCCGCCTCTGGGACTGTTGCACCTCTGCTAGGATGAAAAGCCTCTTCTTATCAGGTTCCCTTTCCCCCAGTAAGTATTTACTTGGTGATCAGACATGCCTTAACCTAATCTTTGATAAGCTAAATAAATGGAACTCCTTGAGACTGTCACTGTAAGATGTGTTTTCCCATCCTTTAATCAGTCTCAGGACTCAGAGCCATGGGGAATTCATCACGCTCTCCCCTGACGTGTGAACACCAGTGCTGAATGTGGGATTTTGCTGGCTGCAGTGGTAATAGAATTGATTTGGTTTTCCCCTGCTCTGTGCCTGAGCCACTGTGGTCCCTGTAGCCATAAAGCTGCTCTGGCCAGGGGCTGCTGGGGTGCTGCAGCCAGGCTGGAGGCGCTCTCCTGCTGCTGCCAGGCTCCTCAGGTGACCCAGCACACCCAGGGCCTGGTGGGTGTTTCCCAATGTCTGTTCTTTGCTATTTGTCATGGCATAATGCCCCAGACAGTTCTCACCGTGCTGATCACGGCAGACCATCAACCAGCAGAGATGGGTTACCAGCATTGCTGTGCAAGTAGCTCTTCTGATTATATCAAAAGATGCTGTTCTAGCATCAAAACACTAGTTTTACTCAAAGAAGGAAGCATTTTCTCTGTCAGCACTTTCTAAAGACTTCTTCCTTCTTCATGCTGCTCTGTAGCTGTCCAGAAAGGCTTTGCACAGCAACGAACAATCCCTCTGCACTGACCGTGCCATGCCTGCTGTGGGAATTCCCCTTATAAAAATCCCTTCCCCAGTCACAGACTGGAAGGAAGGAAGTGATTAGATTTGTTTGTTTGGGGGCTTTTTTTCTGGTTGGTTTGTTTTTCTTCTGTGGGATCAGGGGCTGGGGAAGGAGGAGGGGGCTGGGGCTGGGGGGTCTAGGTTAAAAGGTAATTATTTTTGTAACAGAATTAAAACCTGAAATATGTTGAACCGATTTCTAATACAAACAGGATCAGCATTAGCTTCTAAAGGATTGCTATTATCATTTCAGGGCTGCAATGTGATTTAAACTGTAATAGATATTGATTTCTATATTAGTGTTCTTGCTCCTTGTATTGCGTTTCTGCTGCCATCTGCTAAAACAGGAATGGCATTTTTCACTTTATTGACTGGACGATGAGTTGGAATATTGTATTCCTGCATTCTCTGGATCACCAGGATGACCACATGCTTACAGAGGTTAGGACAAGGCAGCTGCTGGGACACTTGCATTTTAAACCTACAGGAACCAATTAGTAAGTGTATATACAAAGAACTCTTAAAGAGCTTCTAAATCACTTATGGAAAGGCAGGAATTTACTCTAAAGAGCATCACAGCTGGTCCACAGGACACTCAGTTTTAACGAGAAGTAATGACTGCAGTGTCCTGTGCTGGTGGTCTGAGGCAGCATGGGCAGGATTTCCCAGGCAGTCGGGTTGGTTTTAGCTGAGCTCCCACAAAAGCAGCAGGAATCTCACCCACGTGGGCAGACACAAGTGCTGCCATGTACTGGTAGCCCACAAACCTTCCTCCCCAGTTCAGACCAGTATCAGACTGGGAATCTCATTCTCCTCACTGGTCCCAGCTTAACCAATCTCAGTCTAAGGCCTCTTGTGCCGTGTCGTGTCGTGTCGTGCCGTGTCGTGTCGTGTCGTGTCGTGTCGTCTCTCCTCTCCTCTCCTCTCCTCTCCTCTCCTCTCCTCTCCTCTCCTCTTTCCCGATTTCCCAGTTCTCTTGCTTTTCACCGCCCGTGGCAGCTCCAGAGCAGCCTCCTGCCACACCTGCGGGCACCCTGGGACATGTCTGCGGTCCTTGTCCTTTGTCACTTGCTGTCCTCAGCTGCCCCTCAGGGGAAGCTGTGCCCAGGTAACAGAAGTGCTGTTTGTGCTTTCTGTGGCACAGCCAGGTTCCGTGGTGCCGGTGGCCCTTTAGAAAGGGCTGCCCCATCCCCTGGTGCTCTGGACACTGCCCTGGCTGCACACAGAATTTTGGTGAAATGGTGCTGCTGAGGTGCTCGAGAAATGAACTTTATTACAACACACTGCTCAGAGTTGGAGCTCTCTGAAATGAAGTTGCCTCTAGATTATGACTTTTCCCAGAAAACTGATTTTGCCTAACGATAGAGAATGGTGTTAAGCAGTACTTAATTAACATAAATTAAGTTTACTGGGAATAAATTCTGCTAGTGCCAAGTAGTTAAGAGGTGTTTAATAGAACTGAAACTCTGAGAGTTCATCTTACATCTTACACTACCTGAAGGTGCCAAGGTCTGTGTTCTCCAGGGCATCCAGGAGTCCTCTGTCAATTGTGCAGCTGCAGTTTGGTGGGTTTAACTCAGGGAGAGCTGGCCAAATTGTTCAATTTCATAAAACAAACTTCTGTAGGAGATTTCTTTCATTCTCTATTTTTAAGGTAAACATAGACATTTATTTTAAAATTTAGAATCAGAATATACGAGTATAAGGGTAGTTTAATTTTGCCAGAGATCTGTCTCTGACAAAAGACCCTTGCAAATGTAAAAGTGACAATTCCCTTGGTGTATTCCATCAGTCTGTATCCTAGGGATTTCCTGGGATTGCTTCTGTGTTGTGAGAAACTTCTAAGTTTTCCTCCTTCTTGGACAGAAATCAGAGTGTGTGGCAAAAGCCTAAATTGAAGACAGTAAATTTCCCCCTTCTGTTTACATTTCCTGATTCCCAAATGCTGCATTTCTCAAACTTCAGTTGCATTATTGTGTGTAGTTAATTCCAAGGGTGAAACATCAGTTTTCCCTAGTGAGTGAGACTCACCCTGTTCCTCCTCACCAAGGAATTAGGGCCTAGGGGACAGGAATTATGAGCTTAGGGAAAGGTACCCCACTTGGAAGAATCAATTCCAGAAAAAAATGAACTGTTCCAAAAATATCAGTCATGAGAAGTGTAGAAGGAAATGAATTTAAAAACTACATACTTTGTAAACAAAAAATAAATAAGAATTTGTGTGGGTTTTGGTTATGTTGTTTTCTTGGGGTTTTGTGTTGATTTTTGGTTTTTTATAGTCTAAGAAAGATACAAATCTTTATCTAAAAACTCTCATAATTTCTAAGCTGTTCAGAAAGGGCAGGGAGAGGCCATCCCATGAGCACCACACCTTGCCCCATGGGAGGAGAGGGGAGGGGAAGGGAGGGGAGGAAAGGAGAAAGGAGAAAGAAAGGAGAAAGGAGAAATGAAGGAGAAAGGAGAAAGGAAGGAGAAAGGAGAAAGGAGAAAGGAGAAAGGAGAAAGGAGAAAGGAGAAAGGAGAAAGGAGAAAGGAGAAAGGAGAAAGGAGAAAGGAGAAAGGAGAAAGGAGAAAGGAGAAAGGAGAAAGGAGAAAGGAGAAAGGGAAGGGGAAGGGGAAGGGGAAGGGGAAGGGAAGGGAAGGGAAGGGAAGGGAAGGGAAGGGAAGGGAAGGGAAGGGAAGGGAAGGGAAGGGAAGGGAAGGGAAGGGAAGGTGTCTCTACATCTGTAGGTGGGAACTCAAGTGTGAGCCTGAGTTCAGTGCCACGGGAACACAGCCCTGGGGCAAAGCAGGGTATCATCTAACAAGCAGCATAAAGCCACAGCATTACAGAGAGGGAATGTGGTTTTACTGAATTTGTCACTGTGTTTTTGGGAGACTGGGTCTCAGCTTGGCCTCCTTCTAGGCTGTGCTTACCTAAAGCAGCCTGATCTATTCCCTGATCAGCTCTAACCATGCTGGTTCAAGTTCCTTCTGCAACTTCTGTCTTTTTTCATGTCCTTTTTTTGTCCTTAGACTAAAAGCTTTAGTGTACCAAGTCTGAACTTTGCTCACCTTCCACGAGGCTGGCTGCAGCAGTCTGCTGGCATTACCACAGTCCCTCTGGCATTCTCTGAATAAATCCCCTATTTGTTCTTCAGATTAGGAGCAGGTTTTTTAACTCTGTGTTTGTAAAGCTCATAAGCTTGATGCATTTTTAGCTCAGGACTTGGCCTTGTGGCTACTGCTATTAAAGGTTGCTTTGAGCTCCATGTGGGTAGTAAATAACTTGCCCATGTTTGCTGTGAAAGCTTCTAATTTACAGGCAAATATGTGAGTAATTCATATTTGGATTTTTAAGCAATTAATTCAAGCTGAGCACAAAGGGAGTGCATGGAGGCAGCTGAAGTCTCCGTGTGTTTTTGCACCTCACACTGAACAGATTCTCCAAACGGGGAATGCCTGCAGCTCTGCTGTGGGATGGGGGAGTTTATCACTCACACAAAGCAGGATCTGGCCCCGAGCTGCGGCTTTTGGGGTGTGAACACTGTGCCACAGGGAGAGGGGGTGGGTGGCTTTTGATCCTCTCTGCACAGGGCCATGTCAGAGTCTAGCAAAGCCCAGCTCTCCGATTTCTCAAGAGTCCCCAGCAAACAGCTCCACTTCCCCAAACCATGGCAATATCTCCTCAGACTCCTTATGGGGGGGCTAGGTGAAAATTCTTACAACATCAGGGTTGCTGACACATTATGCCATAAAGCCCTAACACTCTGAAGATGTTTTCATGGCCAGTATTTTGCTGCAATAAAACAGGGCCTCACAGTCCTCCTCTGCATTTGTTCTCTCATGTGCAGGCTGGGAGTGGAGAGACACAGAAAACAGTTCCATTTTCCGAAGGCTACAGGGAAATCTTTCAGGGCAGGGGATGGAATGCACCTCCTGGGAACTCCAGCCTGAGGTCCTGGCCCTGCAGCAGGGCTGGGCACTGTGTGCTGTGCCACTGAGCTCAAGTGTAGCTCCTGCTGCTGAAACAGAGCCTGCAGTTGGGAATGTTTATCATCCCGCTCATAATGAAGCCATTACACTGCAGTCACAGCTCTGAATTGCAGCTAATAGATTTTCATTTTGTTTTCTCAGTTAAGTCATATTTTATAAATGCAGAAATGTGTAGGGAACAGCTTATCTCAAGTAGACAGTTTCTCTTCAAATGGGTGGCTCAAATGTGCTTTGCATGAGGATTTTTGGAAAGAAAAAAGGGATTCTGCGGGAAATCTGTACAGATATTAAATGGCAAACCCAAGAGTATCCACTTGCTGAATACAAGTCTTCCCCCTTTTAGGGATATGTTAACTTGCAGCTGATGAAGATGAACGTTATTTTCTTTGTGCATGTGTACCTGTGCTGGTGTACTTGGGTTTGTATGCAAAAATTTTATAGTATTGGGTATGTAATCCTGTGCAATGCATTCTGTGGGGTTTAAAAGATTGCCTTTAATGGATTTTACTCAAGTTCTTTTATAGGAAATGAACAAAACTCCATTCCTTGCTTCTCAGCAGACAAATGCATAAGGATGTAGTTTTTCTCTAACGTATCATCTTTTTCTCTTATTTTGAGCTGAAGTGGAGCACAGTAGTCTGGGAAATGACAGCACCAACATGTGGTGTATCTTTGAACAGGGTTGTCCTTCCAGAATTACCCTGGAAAAGTTTTTGTTACAAAGTATCCTGACATATGTCATACAGGGAACTGGAGGTAATTTTTTTTTTTTTTTTTAATCCTGACTCAAAAGGTTCTCAGCAGAATTAAGCCAGCATTACTCAATAGACTGGAGCTAAGCTGGTGTCCCAGCGCTATCCTGGGCAACCCTGTCAGCACTTCCAAACCTCGACGCCGGAACGCAGCCGCGCAAATCTGTGTTTGGGGCGAATTTTCAAAGGACCTTTCTAGATACAGACAGTTTTCTGGAGTACCCAAGCAAATCCATGGCAGGCTTTTTGCAGCAGTGATAAAATCACGAAGGAAGACCCACCCGTGGGGCATTTCAGCCCTGGTTAATTTGGGGGTGCCGGGGTCCCGCGTTGGCTCCATCCCGCTTCCAGCGCTGCCGTTCCCAGCACGGGCGTGGGGCAGGTTCCAGTTCAGGCCCTGTGTGTCTGCCCTGGCCCCGTGCCCAGCTCTGGCTGCACAAGGCCACTCTGAATGCTGCTGAGTGCATCAAAAGGCTGAAGTGTTCTGTCACAGCCACCCCTCTTTGGCAACAGCTGCGCCACTGTTGGCCACGCTCTTGTCACCCTTTTTCTTTTTGCCTCCCTCGACTTTTGTCCTCTCCATTTGCCTTCTGGGCCTTCTCCTCTCACCCCTGTGCTGCCCCACGTGCTTTATCAGGGTTTTCTTTCTCAGTTCTTTTTCTGCCTCTGCCACTTGTTTCTTTGCTGGAATTCTCTCTGCCGTGGCTCCTGCTGCAGGAGGTGAGTTTGGAAAGCACATCTCTCCTTGTCTGGACTTCTGGCTTCCTGTGCCTTCACCCACGTGCCACATTTGTGCTCTGTCCAGCTTCTCCTCTGCCCTGTTCCCACGGCTGTGTGTCCACAGGCTGTTCTCTTCTCTCTGTCTGTCCCTCCCTCAGTGACTGCCACCAGCCCCAGGCTGTCTCCTCCAGCTGACCTTCACCCCAGCCCAGCCCAGACATATAAAACAGAATTAGCCACCATCACATATTTCGATAAACAAGGCAGCCAGCAGGTCATGTAAACTGTGAGCTGTGCACCTACAGTAATATGACCTCAGACCATTAAAATCACATTCTTGGGTCTGGTTTAGGATTTGTATATAAACGTTGTACAGAGACACTTTATTAGAGCTTGGTGAAGCAAAATCTGGTCTTGGATTTCCATAGTACAGGGTTTAAGAGAAAGGAATTAGAAGTTGGAGAGAGTGTTTGTTGAAATTCCTGATGAATTACACCAAGTCAGTCTGTTTATCAGAGCAGTGTCATCTCTGTAAGACTAAATGACGGGAAAATACACACAGTGAAAAATCCCACATCATGAAAAAATTGATTAATCTCTTAAACTGTTCTTCCAAATGTTTTGTTGGAGCAAGACATACACAAAATCGACCTATTGAGGATGTCTGTGAACTTGAGAGGGCTCTAGCTTACCTGAGAGCTTCTGCAGTCACAGACCATTACCTTCCACTGCAGTGCTGCTGAGAGGAAAAGGGCACATGTAGAGTTCAAGTAGATGGGATGAAAACTGGGCTGAATGTTTGCAGCAGATTCTTCAGCTGAAGTTGCATTTCTCTGTATTTGTGATGGTAAAAGCAAACAGCAGTTGCCTTGTTGGAGCCAGACACCTCAGAAATGGCCAGCATGGGCTTGCAAAAGGGCACTGTTTCCCCAGGCAGCTTGTTGAGTCAGCTGCTGCTTCTGTGCCAGATTTGTGTCTGAACTCTGAACCACTGCTTTCTAGGGCACTGGAGAGCAGCAGTGAGGGAGGAGGGGATGTGTTGGAGACACTCTGGTGGCCAGCCAGGCTTCGGAAGTGGATGGGCACAATCCTGGCAGGTGCTGAGACCCTGCTGGCCCTGCTGGCCATGGAGCTGATGCCTCTAAGGACAATCTGTCTGCTTCCAGCCTGCATGCCCTGGCAGGAACATGAGCAAAAGCATCAGGCACACTCAGGGGGTGCTGCTCAGCCCCTTTGAGATGTGCTGTGATGCTCTGAGGGTCTGGTGTTCCCACAGTGATGTCCAGCCCATCGTGGGCACATGCAGCAGTGACAAGCTCAGAAGTGGCAGAGAGCAGCCACCTCCTCAGTGACAAGGGAGAGAAAAGCTGGCTGTCTGAAAAGAAAGCGTGCAGAAGTCCCAGGAATTGTATATTAACACCCAGAAAATCCTAAAATCTTTGATTCAAAGCTAAGTGGCAAGTGTCTTTTCACTGAAGCCAGTAAAGCTGGCTTAAAACAAATAAGAGGTGATTCAGCCTAAAACTGTCCAGTTCTTTTCCTTTCCTCATACAACACAGGCACTAATATTTGTAGGAAGTACAGTCAAATGCTTTTTATTTCTGTGCAGAAGTTAATCTTGTCCATGCAAATAATTGCAACTGCAACATTTTATCAGTTGTTTTGCACTTTCCATGGAATTCAGACTTTCTTTGTGTACCTTCATTTTTTTTCTTTAATTCTCTGTTTCATTAAGAGTAGCTTCCTGAGACTTCAGACATAAGAGCTGTTGTCTCTGCTGGTGTCTCTGAATGGCTCTCCAGCACTGGGACAAGCTGTCAGGAGATTCCTCTGGAGCTGGCAGAAGCTGATTCATGGCAGAAATGTCCCAAAATGACCAGACTGTGCCTGTTCAGCAGGGCACTGAAGTGTATCTCTGT
This sequence comes from Anomalospiza imberbis, assembly GCF_031753505.1. Taxonomy (NCBI): domain Eukaryota; kingdom Metazoa; phylum Chordata; class Aves; order Passeriformes; family Viduidae; genus Anomalospiza; species Anomalospiza imberbis. The sequence continues at coordinate 25,557,852 of NC_089690.1, forward strand.
GATGTTAATAGGATGTAAATATTGACTTGAGGTGTTCGGTGCAGTAAGAATTTTAATTAAAATATGCTTTCATCAGTAATGTGGCTTAGATAAAATCAAACTCTTGGACAACTTCAGTGAAGCAACGTTTCCCACAGTATTTGTAAATATGCAGTGGAACTTCATTAATTTATGTTCTTGTTTCCACTACATTAGCAAATCTCTGAAAAAAAAAGTGGACAAGTTTTCTATTGCATTCACTCATTCATTCATGTTTATCATCACTTTGTTGTCTTTTACAACAAAGAATCAAATCCATGAGATTTTTTGGTGTATTGATGAATGTTTGCTTCTAGTTGAAAAGTAATTGAGATTTCTCAGCTAGCAGGTCAATTTACATATAGTAAATATGCTGCAACAGTATTTTCCTGTCAAGGCTAACTATTTTTAAAAAATACAGAAGTTTTAAGTCATCAAACTTTCAAAATTTCCTTGAGGCTTATGAAATTGCTAGAAAATGTGATTTTCCTCTTACAAGTTTGCTACAAGCATTGAAGAATCCCACCTCCCTACATATGGAATTGCCTTTAACAAAAAATACAGATTTTATCCCCTCCTAGTATAGAAAAGTAACCTTTTGATCAAATCCTTACATGAAAAATTTGAGGGGAGATTCAGTAAGACCTTCATCAGTCATCACCAAAGACCAAGAATCTCAGCTATGCTTTTTCCTGTTCTATTTTTTAAGGAGGAAAAAGCATAGAAACCTTTCAGTGTCAGTCCCTCAGGATGAATCTGTTTCCTATGCAGAAGGATGTAGGACATACTTGAAGAACTGGGTTGACTTGTCACTGTAGCAGCTACACTTACACAGTGATTTTATTCCTTCACCAGCCTTTTGAAGAAGATAAATCCCTTCCACAGTGCTGGAAGTGGGATCCAGAAGGGGTCAGATTTGCCAGATTGTGACTGTCAAAGGCTGCACCTCGAGTGCTGTGCCCAGCTCTGGCCCCTCAGTTTGGGAAGGACATTGAGACGCTGGAGCACGTCCAGAGGAGGCAGCGAGGCTGGAGAGGGGCTGGGAGCACAAACCCTGTGAGGAACCACTGAGGGAGCTGGGGGTGCTCAGCCTGGAGAAAAGGAGACTCGGGGATGAGCTCATCTCTCTCTGCAGCTCCTGAAAGGTGCCTGTGCTCAGGTGGGGTTGGGCTCTTTCTCCAGGCAGCACTGACAGAACCAGAGGACACAGCCTCCATTTCCCACAGCACCATGGGAAATTTAGGTTGGATGTTAGGAAGAAGTTTTTCATGGAAAGGGTGATAAAGTTCTGGAATGGCCTGCCTGGGGAGGTGGTGGAGTCACCATCCCTGGATGTGTTCAACAAAGCCTGGATGTGGCACTGGGTGCCAGGGTTCAGTTGAGGTGTTGGGGCTGGGTTGGACTTGATAATGAAGAGACTTTCAGGTCTCTTCCAAACTGGTCATTCTGTGAATTCTGTGATTTGCAAGGCTGATTTTCTTAGTAGGTGCCAGTTGGAGATATTTTGTTTGGGGGATTGCTTTGCCTTGAAGTCTGATTTTCTAGGGCAGAGTTCGGAGTACAGGAAATGTTTCTAGGGAGAGCAAGTTTCCAGTCCTTTTGCATGTGTTCTGTGGCCTTGTTGGTGACATGTCCAGGCTGGGTGGCGGCTTCCTTCTACTAGAGGTGTCATCTTTGGAAGTAGGTCTATCACACAGCACTCTTTAGATCCTTCACAGCCTGGCTTTTCTGAAGAAGACATCACCCAGAGATGATGCTATTCCAGTTTACAGGACTGCTTTTTTCATCACCTCTTTGCCCAGACTGTGAGAGAACAACCAGAGTGCTGCCCTTCATGGGGAATTACAGATAAATCTCAACAGGGATGGCAGCAAGCAGGGAAGAGAGCACTGGGGCTTCTCAGCTGCAGCTGCAGCCCCCTCGCATGGCTCACTGGGGCTCCTGTGGCACGTGGAGCTGTGCAGGGTGACACCTGCCAGTGCCACTTCTGACATGTGTGTGCTGTGTTCTGCTGTGCACTCCCAGATCTCATCCCATTAACCCCTGAGCTCTGGGGACACTGTGCCAGTGTGAGTTACTGGATCCCAACACAGGGAAAGGGACGTGTGAGTAGCAGGGAGGAAAGCATTGATGTCAAGTCCAACCCCTGATCAGTTCATTTCTGATGAATGCTCGTCATCCAGGCAGGTTTGCTCTAGAGGGAGGTGGCAGATTCAGGACAGAACATAATCCCTGCTATCAAATGGTGATTATGAGAGCAAACACCTGTCTGTACTCATTTTGAGCTGGATGCTGAGCCGGTAACACCACTGTGCAGGATGTTGCATGGGGAATAGAGAGAACCGCAGGATTTCGTAACATCTTTCCTTAAAGGCTGTAGAACTCAGAGGTGCTCTGTCTGCTTTACAAATGTGTTCATTTCTGAGCCAGACCAAGATACAAATTGTATTTCTGATAGAGATAAATAAGCAACAGAGGTTCTAAATATGGATAGTTTGAGGATTTTTCTGCCTGGGACCACATTTCCCATAGGAAACTGAAACCCACCAAGGTTTGTCAGGGGGACAGCTCCTCACGCTGGGGCACAGCCCAGATTGTTGTCAGGGGTATTTTGGTGTGTGCACTTCTCCTCCCCATTATCCCATTCTTTTCCTGCTTGGCACCCTAGGTTATATTTCAAGAAGGGTTACATGCATTGGAGCTTTTTACTGGAGGATTCTGAAGGCTTATTTCCCCACAGGGACTCTCTTGAGCTGATAAGTGACTTCTTCAAGAGGGGGAAAAATCTCCTTTCAAATCTCTTTTATTTTTTGAGGTTCTGTTAAAGGAGTGGGCTCCTCTGTGTTCTCTTTTGTGCTCATGTGTAACACAATGTGATACCTATCAGACTGCATAGAAAAGTTGCTGGGTACAAGCAAAAAGTGACCTCAGCTTTCCTCTCAACAGTGTTTTTAACTTGGAGCAAGTCACAAGCCCTTATTTCTCCCCAGATTATTCCAGGCAGCTCTCCAGTAAAAATAAGTAATTCGTATTTTGAGATGCCAGAAGTCTCAAGAGAAAGATTTTTCCATCAAGCCTTTCTTTTGATTTAGGCATTGCTCCCCATGTTTTCATCTCTCTTTGGTTTGCCACTTTGTCACTGAATGAAGTCACCTAGGAGGGAATAATGAGAAGATTATCAAGGGATGGGGTTGGTATCACGTGAAGTTCTGTAATTCCTTTGCTTTTAGAGTGCAAAGAAACACGAAACTGATGCCTATTTCGGGCTTGCCTAGAAACAGAGGCCAGACAAAATTCAAAGGATAAAAGTGGATATATTTAATGAAGGGCCTTCAGGTACATTAAGGACAGATGACGCCTCCCCAGGGGCTACACCCAAGATGGACAATGGTCATGAGTTTTTCAGACAGATATCATTTTGGGCTATTTGCATATCAGGGGTAAATTCTCCAAATACAGCTGAGACAGTGAGGTGTCCTTGATTGCCAGGCCTGGAGAGGAATTGTTTTGTCTGAATAAAATGGGAGAACAGCAGCTGACAGGCTATGGAGCTTTAGAGTTACACACCAAAGAATTGCAGGATTACAAATACATGAAAAATTTAAAAGCTAAACTCCTAAGGCATCATAGGAACAGCCCCACTCTGCCTCCTGCACAGAGAGGGACAAGCTCCCTCTCCGTACTCAACCTCAGCGTGGCACCCACCTCTTCTTCACCCCACCTCGTTTGTGGGTGACTGATTACCTGGGTTCTGACAGTGCTGACAGACCCAGCTGTCAAATAAACCTGAGCAAAGCAGACAGCAGTAATGTACTGGTTTGTTCATTTGATTTACATTAGAGCGGGTTTATAATGACCATAAATGATTATTTTTACAAGAGGTGCATAAACAAGTAAAATTGAAATGACTGCTCTGCATGCTACTGCACATTCTTAATGCTGCATTTCTACGTGTACAAATGAATTCTTCCACTTCCAGTGGCTGATTACTGCCTGAAAGAGCCTGTGGCTGTGCAGGAAGGCAGTCCCTCCTGAAGTGTGTGGACATGGGCAAGGCCATTCCTTTCACTTCCAGAGAGGGGATACGAACGACAGCTTTGGGGGTGCACAGCCTCCCTATAAAGCTTAACCATCTTTTGTCTTTTCGAACAGATGATACTCAATATTTCTGTGCATTAATCAGTGTTCTCTCCTGTTCTGATGCAAGGCAGGTGTTAAAGTTTTACATGCCAGCAGTCCATGGAGGTCCCTTTGTGCCAGGACAGTGCCCTCCAGCAGAGCTCCCTACACAGAAAAAGACTCAGCTCTCTTTCTACACAGTGTCAGGCTCTGCCCTCCCTGCCAGAGAACTTGTGCTTTCCCTTTAGCACACAGGGAACCCAAAAACACTCGGAGCAAACAGGAGAAATAGCACTTTGGCTAGGGGAAGCAGTCAGGATGTGCAGAAAGCCAGAAATGTCAGAGGAAAAAGCAAATTGCTTAGAGATACCCGAGGAAAGAATCTTCATTTCCTTCCAGAAACTTGGGGCCAGTGTCTCAAACTGAGACACAGGGAAATGAGCATTGGTCACTACAGGAGCAGGGACAAAGATGAAGACAGCAGTAAGATTAGACATGTACAGAGTGGCTTTAAAATGTTAATTGCATTGTATACTTGGTCAGGCATGAAGTTCTCTTCACATAATCATTCAGTGTATTTCAAGGAAAATAATCTAACAGTGTAGCAGGTGGGATAAAAAGCAAACTCCTGCCTGTCTCAGCCTGTGCAAGCAAGGTTTGATGTGTGTGCTGCATGGTGATCTCCAGATGCTGAGGCATATGTTGTCATTGGATACCTTTATTTTTTAGAGGTAGGTTGGATGGCTTTGTAACTTCTCACAGGTGTTGAGAACGTCTGAATTAAGTGGATGTTTGTAGTAAGTCTATCAAATTGTGCTTCAGGAACCTTTTACCATTCATTTCCACTGTAGGAAGTATTAAAAAACCCCAAATCACACACCCACACACTGAAATACTGAACTTACTGGACCTTCACTGTATTACATGTGGTAACCTGTATCACATCACATGTGAAACTTCTCACATACTGCATAATTTGGGGAAGGCTATTTCATCTGCACTGTTTCGTGTCTGTTTGCTGACAGCTTTCTCCACTGACTCTGCTTTGATACTTCCAGCTTGGGCTTCACAGCACCTCACAGAGCAGCAGCTGTTGTGTACTTCTGTCATCACATCTGATTATTACTGTTTATATTTCACTCCACATTTTTTATTATTGATGCCCATCCTGTTTTTAGCAAGGACAGGCATTCAGTTATGGTAAACCCTAGCTAATTACAATAAATGAATGATCCAGATATTCCTGGAGCCCTGGTGTTAGATCAGACTGTACAAACAGAACAAAGACAAGCCAATCCCTCATCAGATATTGTGGGCTAGGAACCATGAGCTACATGTGAGCTACAGGCTGGAACGGCAACTTATCCCCACCTACACTTGATTTTGATTTGGATTTGCAGTAAATTAGTTTTTAGTAAATGGCCACGTTTGGAATGAAGTGGCATTTGGCTGCACTGGTTTCTGGACTGAAGATGGAAGTATAGTGCTGACTCTGAAGGCTATTGCAGGTTTCTGCTGTGACACCACCTGGATCATTTTAGCCACTTCATGTCTGTTATTTCATCTGAAAAACGGGAATGATACTTCCCAGGAGTGCTGCCATACTTGCTGTTTGTAATATCTGTTTAGACTCAAAGTAAAGACTTTTTAGGAATGTAAAAAGTTACTTCTTCCATTGATTATTCTGAAATTACTGTCAAGACGGTCATGCTTTGATTTAAGAACTGCCAGGGTCTCCTGTTACCTGCTGTAGGAGGTCAGAACCCTTGGCAGCTGCTGAAATGGTTTTCCATCTGCCCAGGTCTCTTTAACACGTGTATTGTAGTGCTGAGTAACTCTATTCATTCCAGCTTATGTCATCTTGGGTCTTTCTTCAGGCCAAACTGAAACACTCCTGCTCACAATGAGTAGTACCACACTCCATAAAAAGTCTCATTGATTTCAGAAAGGCTTTCACTGATATGTTGTACTATTCATTGTTAAGTAAGGGAATAAATATCTCAGTCTGTCTCTGTAGAGTGAGAGCAAGAGAAACTGGAGGATGGGGAGTGGGAATTACAGAGACAAGGAAACCTTTCATTTAAAAAAGATGCAAAGAAAACGTGATTCATCTGAATGTCTTAACTCCAAAGAAAAGCTTTCACTGGCAATTGATAGAATATAATATAGTGGCTGACATCTGTAGTAAAGCAGAATTTAGAAATCTCATAGCAAACAAGAATATAAATTACTTAGCTGTTGCATCATAAATTTTACCTAAACAGTGAAAATTCAGCTGAAGTATGACTTTAACTACTGAAGAATTCCAGGATGTAAAAGATGCGGTGTTTCTGGGAGTGAGACATGAGTTTGTTTGGGTTTAGTTGCACTCATTTTCTGTCACATTTTACAGGCAGTTCCTTCAGAAGTCACATAATATACTTGCAGCACAGCTTCAGAGCTATTGAAAAAAAACCAGGGGTTTAATTTAGTGGTTTTAAAGGCTACATAAGGGCACAATAACACCTGATTCAAAAGTATTTTATACCTGTAAATGTTTCGACCTTTGTGGCTCAGAGCCCTGCCAAAGGAACCCAGCTCTCCTGGTACGCACACTGCTGAGCAGTGCTTGGCAGGCTGGCTGATGTGATGTAGGAGGATGTAAAGAAGTGGAAGAGCCCCTCAGCTGCATGTGCAAGATGCAGTTTGGAAAAGAAAAATACAACTCAGCATGCCCTGCTGGTTTAGACCAAAGCACACTGGAAGGTGCAGAAAAGGGCTGTACCTTCCCTCCCATCCATTGCCATCCTGCACTCTTCCACGATCCCCTTCTTCCTCCACTCCACACAGAAGAGCAGAATCGTTGCCATTTCCATCTGCCGTTAATCTGTGCTGCATGCTGTGTGTGGGATGGGCTGTGCTGAGGGCAGGACGGGCTCCCCAAGGAAAGCCTCAACAAGTGGTGCTCCTTCGTTGCTGCGTGTGCCCTGGTAGAGAGGCAGTGGAACACTCCTGGAAGTGTTTCTGGGCACAGAGCAGCTGCTGCTTTGCTTTGGGGATGCTCAGCAGTGAAAACTGCTCAGCCGTGCTCCCTGGCCCTGCCACAGCGCTGCAGGGGGATTTTCCTGGAGATGCATTTCAAGGTCTTGATTTTAATGGGAGTTACAGATACTTGGTGTGTCTGAAAACAAGACAAATTACTTAGACACGCCCATTTGGCTGATGTTTGCAATTGCCAAATAATTTCCAATTATTTTTGGCTGTAGAGCGATGAAGTAAGCTGATGAAAGTTCAATAATCATAATCTCATGCAGGCTTTATTATTTCCATTGCTGCTGCACCCCCAATTAAAGCAGTTATGTTTGTAATCCGGGGGGAGTCTTTCCTTTTCAATAGGTAAACAAAAAGACAGTAATAAATTTTTTACCAGGCTACCTCTGCCTACTCAGCTTTAATTTAAAGCAGCTTTCATGTAAAGCAACGGGAAGAATTAAAGCACTGGTAATTTCCAAATGTCCAGGTAAATCAGACTAAATTTAGTCATGTTTGTGATTTTGCTGCCTTGAAGTTTTCCTAGAGAGCTGGTAAAGCAAAGAATAGTCTTCCAGTACAAACCCTGAGTTTAATCAGCCCTTTCATGACTCTAAGCCAAGCTCATCTTTCAGTTACATCAAATTCAGTCCAATTAATTTTTCCTTGGCACAAGTCATTATTAACAGTACTCAAATAATTCCTATTTTCATAAAATCATAGAATAGCTTGGGTTGGAAGGAACCTTTGTTAAAGGTCATCTAGTCCAAGCTCCTGCCCCAGCGCTTAGGGACAGGGTTTAGTGTTGGACTTGGCAGTGCTGGATTAGAGGTTGGACTTTGTGATGTTAAAGGTCTTCTCCAGTCTAAACAATTTTATGGCTCTTAAAATGACCAGAAAGTCATTATTTTTTTTTTCTTTAGTTAGCAGGTTAAAGAGCAAGGCTCCATTGTATTTAATTAGAAGGAAATAGGAAGAAGGAATGTCTTGTGAAAACCCAGGAAGTGAAAAAATAAATAAAAATCAGGCTCCTGGGTTTAGAGAAGATCAGCAGCTGTTTGGCTTCTGAGGTCTTCTGGCCATCATCTCCCTCTCAGGTTACAAATGTGCAGGGTAAGGTATTGAGCAGGCACAGCCCCAGCAGCAGAGCCTCCAACGTCACATGGCCAAGGTGACGGCGACGGCCGGCACATCCCGCCACGCGCCCGGCGTATTCCTCACGGAGGAACCCGGGAGCTGTGCCTTTCAATCTCCCTCTCTGGCCTTTAGCCAAGAGTACTGAGGCTTTGAAAGCAGGATTGTTCTGTAAGAGGGTGGCAGTTCCAAGCAGCCATTTGCTGTGGTATGGCACATCCATCATCTCCCTGTAATCCACGGCTGCGTGTGCTCACATCACAGACAGTGCTCTTTTCACTGGCTGAGCGGCTGCAGCGCCTGCCAGAGAATTAGGGGGAACTGGCCAGCCGTCAAGATTTCTTCACAAGGACTTCTTAATCAGCTCCCATGCCTCTGTACTCTCGTGGCTGTGTGTCTGGTAATTTGCTGTACTTTATGTACACTCTGTTCATCATACAGATTGGCTTTTTACTTTCTGCAGCAATTCCTCTCACTTTGCCAACACCTTGCCATTTGCAGCTTTAATGCCTATCGATAGCACTTCATCAGCAGTAGCTGCCAGTGTATATTCTTTTTACAAGATGTTCACCCTTGGTTTTTTATAGATAGTTACAAATTTAGTCACAAACTGATTGAATACTTTGTTTTCATTTGCTTTTCACATGGAGTAGATTCATCAAAATGAATGGATCATTGGAAGGTTGAAAACAGTGATGGAGAAGCTTCTCTAGGATGGATTAGCGTCCCAGGCCAGAGTCAGCTCTGACAAACCCATCCCTGTGTGCCTCGTCTGGGTTTTAACACCTTCCCCAAGAGGGCTTTCACAGCATCCCACAGGCAGCTGCCTGCCTAGCCCCGGTGCTGGTCCTCATCCCACTGCCAACACACAGTCCCTAATTCGATTTTCCTCTGCCCTGGGAATCTTCACTCCCCAGACTGAGCCATGGGAACCTGAGCAATCACTTGTTAGCAACGCCAGGGCAGAGAAGGCATTTAATACCTCAGGTTTTGAATGTCCTCTGTCACCCTGAACCATTTATCATATTTCTCCTGGTCTCCTTTTCACTGGTGATGGGCCTTTCCTGTGGCCCTTCACATCCATGCCACTTCCAGTGCAATTGGAGGTTTTGCTCTCCATTTTGTCACCATGTGCCCCATCCCATCCCATCCTCTGCCTTTCCTTTTCCTGTCTGGCTGAACAGGGGGACTCCTGATTGAGCTGTGTGGGGCCACCACTTCTCTGCCTGCCTGTGCTCTGCCACACTAACTGGAGACAGTTTAGTAAAATTATTTCTCTCTGAGAGGTGTCAGTTTTAAGCAAAACCTATTGCCAAAAAGTATTCCTGTGTAACTGGATAGTGAGAGTAAAGTCCAGAGCAAGATTCAGGCATTTCTCCCAGTCTACTTTCAAACACACGTTGGTGTAAGGCTTGTAACTCAAAAGTCAAGCAATTTGCTTCTAATTTTTTAATGGAAGCTGGTGGAGGTGTGGCATGGGGAAGAGAGTGTGGCGTGCATCAGCCCATGTACAAGGAATTGTTTTGCTCCTAAGGGATTTCACTACAGTAATCCTTGCACAAACAAGGCTTGGTATTTTACAAGGAAACTGTGTTATTGGTTCCATTAAAGTTGCACAGAGTTGCGTGACCACTGTCACTCCACAGCAATTTTTTTTCATTTCCTCTCAATGGCAGAACTAAACTGCCTTTTGCTATTCAGTGACGTGCAACAATTTGTTGCAGAGAAACAGATACAAGATCGTATGTTCTCCTGCCTTCTCCCACTCCCTAGCTAGAAATAAATGCTCTGAGTGTTGCAAGGTCTCATCTCACAGTATCTTCTGTTCATTGGAATATCCATGGTGGAACTGAGCGGTCCTTACGGCTGGGTGACACATCACAGGAGTTTTTGTTTCCTGCTACAACAGCCTTGACTTGCTTTCAGCTTTGGAGATGTCCGGAGGCTGTAGCGCTTGAGTGTACCAGGTCAGTGACAGAGGGATGTCTCAGTGCATATCCAGACTTGGACACACTCGTGGTCAGTTGGAGAAGAGTCAGTGAAATGATCAGTTCTATCCCTTCTAATTATTTTGAATGGTTCTAATACAAGTTTGTAACTAGAGGGCTGTAGATCTGTGGGGTTTGTAGTTTAGGGTTTGATTGCAACTTTATGGATGGTTGGTCACTTGGTAACTGTTCTGGATACCACTAAATGTTGAGGTTTAATTGAATGTTGAAATGTCCACTGTTGTTCTTTGCTGTCCTTTAATTTACCATTGTTTATATCTTCCCAGTTTTGATTTGACAGTAGTGCATGAATGCCCCAGTCAAGATCACAACCTTGGCTACTGTACTACTGTAGGTGCAAAGATATTACTGTCCACGTCCTGAGGAGCCTGCACCGGCCAGTAAAGAAAACTGCACGGTTGCAAATCATCTTCTGAGCTCCTTTTCTTCTTATAGTTCGTGGTTCAGGGAACGCTACTCAGCAGCAGTGGTTAGAAAGACTTCCATTCACCTTGCACTGTCTCTGCCTGTCTGGGAAATTGTTACCTCTGCTTTGTAACACACCAGTCTTTAAGAACCTTTGTTTCAGATCTCTAATTTAAATTAGGTCTTTTTCCTGGCTACCTCAGTTTGCAGTGCTTTCTCCATCATGTGGCTGCAGTTCTGTGATCCTCACATGCCATCTCTGAACAAATGTTCTTTGAAGTTATAAAGCAGGAGGATGCCCTTGGTAAGCTGCTTTGATTCAGCTGCTTCAAGCAGGAAGAGCACAGTTGAAGTATAAAGGTTAATTTCACTGATCTCGACTCAAGTTAAATAAGAATTTAATGAAGTCCAACAGATGCTCAGTTTACTATTCCTGAAAACCTAGTTTCTCCAAATTATTTACCCAAGTAGACAGTCTGTGATGTTTTCTTTTCCAGCAAAGGATGTATTTCTTGGCCTAGATTTTTCTAAGATGTCAGATGACAGGAATGGGCCTACTGAGCCCAATCCAAGATTCTTAGTGTTCTCTGGGAAAAAAAAATCTAACTGCTCTCCCAGTTTTCAGATGGCATAGGGTTAATTTTCATCTTAGTACGTTCTGTGTTTTGAATTCAGGATGAGAATAATGTTGATAAGGCACTGATGTTTTGATTGTTAAGCAGAGCTTACCCTGAGTCAAGGCCTTCTCTGTTTCCCATGCTCTGCCAGTTGGGAAGTGCAGAGGGAGCATGACCAGGACAGCTGACCTGAGCTGGCCCAGACGAGATTCCATGCCACATGCCCAGTATACAAACTGGGAGGAGCTGGCCAGGAGGCACGGGTCCCTGCTTGGGGACAGGCTGGGTGTGGCCAGTAGGTGCTGAGCAGCTGTGCAGTGCATCACTGACTTCTCCTGGGTTTTATTCCTCCTGCTTTTCAGTGCAGTTATTGCTAGGTTTACTTTTTTAGATTTTTTTTGTTTGATTCTCCTGCCCTCAGAGATAGTGACAGGGGAGTGAGCCAGCAGCTGTGTGGCACTCAGCTGCCAGCTGGGGTTAAACCCCACATTTCTTGAGCTGGTTCCTGAGTGGGAGCCCTGAGGAGCAGACCCTACCTGCTCTGTCAGACTGGTGACCTGAGCTCATGGTCCAGCCCAAAGTCAGTTTGTCTGTGCTGGTTATGGCTCAGGTCTCAGCCAAGGCCAGGAGCAGACTGCAGGGGTGGAGAAGCCCCTGGAGAACTCCAATCCTTGCCCCCACAGAAGGATGAGCCACCTGCCCTCATGCATGATGTTTGGCGTGCGTCAAAGTAAAATTCAAATTCTTAATTAAAAAGGAAAACCCTTCATAATCCTAAATGAGCAAGTGTATACCTAAATTCCATAGGATCCTAAGGGATCTTATGGAGCCCTTCTGCAGTTGTAAATTCAAGGATATCTTATAACCTGTGGTGTCAGTGATATGTGGCTTAAGCAGATTATGACACAGTCAACTTTGACTGCAAATTTCTTCTTACCAAGATGGAATCTGCATGTGAAATGAGGTTGGCTAGGCGTAGACATCCACAGGCTGGCCCAAGTTGCACAGCAATCCCAACTACAGGTTCACATCAGAGATCTTAATTATTGTCTCCAAACATCAGGCAAGTAATCTGCATTTTGAAGAGTCTCTGCATGGGTATTTGCATAATTTATATTGTACAAAGTCCACTGATGTGTATTTGCATAACAGACCACAGCAGTGCCAACAGATCCATCGCAGCACACGGTGTCAGCTCTCGTGAACCTCCAGTGGGCTTTTCCCTTTATTGGAGCTCCTGTGACAGGAAGTGGCAATAAAGAAAAAATATATAACTGATACATTGCAGAGCAGGCTGAGGGCCTGTCAAAGCTTCCTTGGCTGGCTGGAAACACACAGAGGTCAAGCCACCTGCTCAGTCACCTGAGAAGTGTTCTGTGTATGTTCACGCCAGTTCTGTGCATGGAAGCAGCAAAGATGGTCCTTCATGTTCATCAAAGCCCACTGCATTCCCTGATCTGGGGTCCCCACTGCTCTCCACAGTGGCTTCCAGCCACACTCTGACACTTGCACGCTCTCCAGCTTCCTTGTCCTTAAAAACAAGCACTTTTTCTCACCACCACCTGCCCTAAGCTCCTTGGCATGATTGCCTGGGTCCATGCACAGGTGCCTGCAGAAGGACCTTGGGCTTTGTCACTGGTGTCACCCGGGCAGTCAAGCTTGAGCACCTCAGTGCAGAGAGAAGCCAGACTTTTGGGTTCCAGTGCAGGATTTTTCACTCTCAAAATGGTGTTTTTAAGCATTCTCATGATGGAGATAACGCCTCAGGGGGGTTAGCCCATGAGGGCTAATGGCAATAATGTTTTTTCCTTTTGGCCAAGTGAGAGAATCCTGGCCAAGGTAAAGTTAAGCAGTGTTGTTACCCAAAAAAGAGGATGATTTGTAGCCCTCAGTCTGTTATGTACCAATGTTGGCAGACTTGTTCAAATCAGTCTGGTGCTTTTGCTGTAGGTGACTCCATGAAAATTGGAGGGAGCAGTTCACACCCTTGCAAAAACAGAGCAGGGAAAGGGGTCATTGCCAGCTCCAGACAAGAATTTCCTTCCTTTAATTTGTCCCACAGCCTGAGCACTGACAGAACATAGCCTTATGCATACCCTAATGGATGGGGCTTCATTTTGTAAGACTTTCTATTAGAAAAGTTTATTTTTTAAGCTGGTTGTATATCTCCTTTGCATTTGTGTTGATTTGGGTATTCATCATCCTGCTGACTGTGATAAGAGTTCATCAGTTTCACTGCAAGCTACTAATAAGATAATGCTTTTAACCCTTTGGTATTTTCACATGAAACACGTTCTTGCTGCTGCAGCTCCTCAGCAGAGTGATGGCTCTAATCATCCTCCCTGTCAATAACTGTCAGCTGTGATGGAGCTGGGGTTCTGGCCGGCCGGATAAACCAGCAATGTGAAATAGAGGATGTGCAATGCTGAACAGTTGCCAGTCTAGAGCAGGAGGAAAGACTAATTAAAGCTTCCCATACCAGAGCTGAAGCAAGCCTAATGCCACGATGTTTTCCTGTACTATTCCTGATGTTCAGGCTAAAATCATTCATCCAGGATAATATCTTGCCACAGTTTCTTCTGATTTTGGTTCTGAGTGAAATTAAATACTGGAAAGATTCAATTTAAAAAAAATCCTGCTGATTGATACAAGGACTAGAAGTATTGTTTGGCATTACAACTAATCCTTTTTATCATCTAGATTAAAAGCAATCAGATGCTATGTAGATTGAGGTGCTTTCAATGTCTATTCTGTAATTAAACATCTATTATTATTATTAATATGTCCTATTTGAACCTCTTTAAGAGATCTTTAGTATAAGGTGCTGTAGCTGCTCAAGAAATGACAGAAATACAGAAAGCATTTTAAACCCTCCCTGTTGCCATTGAGATCTGGTGACTCCAGAATCTTAAAGCAGGAATTGTATCTGCCCAAGTTTCTAAGGGAGCAATGGGAATAACTGGAGGAATTTGACTGGCTTTTAATGAATGAGAAATGATGAGAGCAGCCTGCTTGCAGGGTGAAAAGACCCTTTCAGGTATCTTTTAGAGATGCTTGTGATCATTTTCCTGTGGCTGCCATGCTGGGGTTGCTGTGAGTCCATTCACGCCAGGTTTGGCCGAGCCGCCTGCAGTGCCTGTGTTGAATTCTCCCTGCCTCCCTTGAAAGGCTGCTGAGCTGAAAGGGCTCTTCCCTGAGTCCCAGCCCTTTGGTGGGAGGGGAGTTCTGCAGTGGCTGATTTTCTCCTGCTCGCTCCTTGCAGGTATGAGATTGCCTATGCTAAATGTGAGAGGATGGCTTCCTGAGCAGAGAGCAGTGCATGCTCCTGCCCCTTGGGGAGGCATGAACACATCTCATGCAGTGGCACAGAGCAGTTTCTATTGTCACTTCTCTTTTGGCTGACACCCTGTTAGTTCATTGGTTAGTTCTTTCCAGTGTATTTTGGGCCAGTTTGCTTCCATGGTAGACCCAGGCAGTGCAAGCAGAGCCTGCTTCAGGCTGAGATGCCCTTCCCTGCACAATTCCTCTGCCTGGACAGTGCACAAGAGACCTGGGTGCAAGCACGCCTTGTAGATCACTCACAGGAAGGGTCTGAGCCCTGGAATCACCTGTCCCTGCTGCCCCAGCTGGCAGATTCCTCTCTGTTCTCCTGCACACGGTGTGATCCCCCAGGCCTGTGCTGGCAAGGTCTGGCTGAGGAGAGCAGACCTGCAGAGCATCCTCCACCTCCAGCACAGCTCCCAGGGCTCGTGTGCGCAGCCAGCTGCACAAACACAAACCGTGGAGGGCTTTTGGAGATGGAGAAGGATCCAGAGAATCCTTCTGTCCCTAGGGCTGGGCAACAGCTGAATGGGAGCGTTGAGAACCTCACTGATGCGTGAACACAGCTCTGGCACAAGGAAGCCTGAAATTCCTTGAGGATTGGCCTTGCTGTACACAGGTTGTAGCCTACTCAGACGTGACCTTACTCTCAAGCTATGTGGTTGTCTTCTCATGGCATGAAGAAACTCTCAGTGCTGCTTAGGTAGACCTGTGAGGGTTTTCAGAACTACTTTTCAGTTCTAGACCTGAGGGCTGAGAGACATGCCTAACTTAAGCAGGTGGGTAATAGTATTTACCTTGGTGCTCCAAATTCTGTTTAAAGTTAAGCAAAGTTTCAGGGAACTTCCAGTCCTGGTTGTAAGTTGAACTTACACTGCTGAAGTATAAGATCATATCCAGGCCTGTTAAAATGAAGTTCTCTGTGTTTAGAGCAGCAGAGCTAAATTAAAATCCTCATTACAAATGTCAATTGCAAATACAATTAGCAGGTTATAAAAAGGTTGGATATTTGTAAAATGTAAATTTTGAAGCCAGAAAAGGTGCAGTTTCTTCTTAAGGGAAAGTGTGCCAATAACACATGCTCCTTTTCTTCACAAGAAATTAAGGAGAGTCTGGGGGAGAGGAGTTGGGATGGCTTTAAATATTTTTGTATTCCCTTCCAAAATAAGTTTATAGTTTCCCCACATACAATTTAATTAAGCCTTCGATTTGACCTTTGTATTGAGCAATAAAAGTTAACTGGGAAAGATGTGGGTAGAAGGAGAGCACAAACAAAGCATGCCCCACGTCAGCCAGTGTGAGAACTGTTTCTGTAACTAAAACTAATGAGATCATCAGGACAAAAGCAAGAGCCAAAGCATTTTCAATTATTACTAATATTTTTCTTCCTCGAGCCAGTTTATATTTTTCTTAATTACAGCTTTGAGCTGTGGCGTGATATTTAGCAGATGCCTTCAGCACTTGGCATGCTGATCACTTGCACACTCCAGACTGGCAGGGGCACCTAATCTTTGAAGTCTGGAGCTCACATTCATCTTTAACCATAAAGGTCAGCCCCGCATTCCTCGCATCCCCCCAAACTGCCATTAAGTTAAATAGGAGTTTGCAGCATGCGAGGCATGCGGGATCAGGACCGCTCTCGGTCTTCCTGATAGTGCCAATGAGGCATGTACACAATTTCCAAACTTAGCTAATTAATTGCACCATACAGTGAAGGCAGAAGGCTGTCACAGGGCTTTTGAGTTGTTGCTTTTATTACACGAAAGTTACAACCAATGTTCCACAGATTTACTGGGAACATCATGTTTTACAGATATGTCCATGCTGTGTTTCAGGATATCACGTCAGCTGTGCTGCACTACGTACCAGGTATCTGGCAAACTAAACATGCAACCACAAACATGTGCCTAGGACTAGACTAAAAGCAGATGTTTCCAGGAAATGTAAAATATGTTTGGCATGTTTTAAGCTTATACTTTCAGCTTGTCTGCATTTGAGTAAGTCCCATATTAATATAAACAAAATGACAAAACCTTTTCTTGCAAATGACTGATTGATTAATGGAAGTACTGCTGAATCACACGAGGTTTGTTAGGTTGGATTATTTCTTCCCAAGGAAAAGATGGATTGTTCCTGCTTGACATCTGCCATGGCAGGAGCAGTTCTACATGCGGGTTTACTTTTAAACCCAGAACTAATACAGTTGTATTGTGGCTCCTGAAAATCCTGCAGGGTTTGCTATGGCCACTGTATATCAGCAGCCAAACACATAGAGTGACAGGTTTCCTTAGAGCAGGACAGCTGAGATAACGTCCTGCTCTCTCTGTACACCTGTATATGGCACCCAGATGTGTATGGACTGAAAGATTGCTTGGGAAAAGGGGAAGGAGCTGCCATTTCATGTAAGTGTGGCTTCTAGGCACCTGACATCTCAAACTGTCTCATGGCTGTTCCTGCCTTTTCTTTATTGCATTTGAATTAGTTCCTGAAAGTTCCAGCCAATATTATTTCTTTTGGAGAGTGGGTATGGCTCTCAGATGGATGAATTTGCATCCAAAATGTGCGGGAAATAAAGTAGTTCTCTCACTGGTTCACAGGGAATGGCAATCTGCCAAAGATCACACAGAGCTTAATATAAAATTAAAACATAGATAATCCTGATCTCAATTTATGATTGTCCCCTCACTCATTCTTTAAAAATAGAGAAAGTTCTTAAAAAGAGAAATGGAAAGCTCTCAGAATTGAACTGGGACACATCAGCTCACCCCCATAATCTTGTCCCACAGGTCATTTGGAAGGGCTGGCCTGAACCTAACACCACTCAGGAATTCAGTGGGGAGAGTGGTCTATGCACTTAAAACTCCTGGAGTTCTTTGTTTTTCTGATTAAAGATTTTTTTTTATCTCCTAACACCAGGTTTCCATGTAAAGGTATGTGGGGAAAAGGCTTCTCTGGACACCACGTTCTCAGGCTGAAATAGAAAATGGTAGAACAGTACATACAGAGCTGTTCATTGCTCCCTTCTCCTGGCTCCACAAAGCATACATTGCACCCACCTTTCACTGACTGGTATTATACAGACCAAAACAACAGACTCCAGAATTTGGAGAATTGCATCACGAGTTATCATACTTTAGGAGTTCTCACATTCCCATTTCCACAGCATTCCTGTTTCCATTTGTCTGCTGCAGCTGTAACTGGAAATAATTACTGCTGGTCTTAATGTCAAGATAATGGATTATTTGGAAATAGTTGGTACATTTTATGGCGACAGCATTGTTTTGCAATTTCAGAGCTTCTTCCTTTGAATATGTAAAAGTAATTTCAGCTTTTGCTACCCGAGGTGATAAAAAGCTAATAATAACACTGCAGCATCTACTGTAATTTAAGAGCCTGTTCCACCAAGTTGCACCTAGCTTTAATTTCTTATGAAGCTGTCAGCCAAACCCAAGCCCGTGATCGAAGGGAAATTTATCAGGCAACTGAGCTCCAACGTGGGGAGTAACAGCAGGTGCTGACCAGTTCACTTCAGACCTGTATTATGAGTGTCATTACGCCCATGATGAGGCATTCATGACCAAGGCATTAATTTGCTACTGTAGATGCTGACAGTCTGTCTTTCCAAAGCACAGTGTTTGCATGAAAGTCCAGAAAGAAATGGACAAGAAAAGAAGAGTCTAGAAATAGTCTGACTTGATGGATTTAACGTGGGGAAAGCAGAAATAAACAATCTCTGCTTCTTTTGTCTCCCCAGGTGGCTGGGTTGAAAGTTCTCTCTAGCAGCTCCAGGTTAAAACTGATGGAAACGTGTCCAGAATCCCCATGGTGGATTGATGAGCATGGATTCTCTGCTGTCAGTGCCCCACTCCATTAGAAACCAGGCTGCTGTAATTAACATTTACAGGACTGGTCTGGCAAATCTCTCTGTCTGGTTTTTTCCCCTCTCCCCTCACAGGGGCTGTACCCCTGTCTGATGAGAGGATCTGCAGCCTTAGAGGCACTCGGGCTGTTGGGCAGTCACGAGTGCAGTGCCTGACGAGCAGAGGTCATCAGTTACCATCACAGAAAAAGGACTGAGCTCAAATGAGATCAAGAGAAGGACAAAAATGGAACGAGGTTTCTGTTAAGTAGCTGAACTTGTTCATCCCTTGGCAGGACAGTAAGAAAAATGAACAGATTAAAGCAGATGCTGCTGATACCACCCATTAGAGAGCAATAGCATGCAAGAACACAGTAAATAGTTATATCTTTGATAATCCCTAGCAGTAGCAAACTGAAAATTATTTGGCCTAGGAAGGGGGAGCTGACAGCTTGGGTGTCAATATGACTTGAACTTCTGTCTGATGACCTGGTAATAGCCTAAAAAAATTGTAATGGCATTGTTTTGCCCCAGCATCTTCACTGCCTCTGATGCAGGTGTACTTTAGCATGTGGCTCACTGCATTTGAAAGGCATAGTCAGCCCTCACTAGAGGGGAGGTTTCCTGTTCCTGAACTAGATGTCAGTGGCAGTTTTGGTTCTCCTGTCATCCTAAGCTGGTCTCTCTGAGGAATAGTATTGATCCATAGAGGTATTTATGAGTAGCTCGGTGCCGTCGGAGCAGCGTGTGCGTCGCTGGGCAGCAATCTGTGGTTACACCTCGGAGGTGAAGATAATCCTGAACACTCTCAACAGCGAGGTCAAGTAATTCTCATTCTGTGTTTTGTTTATACTGTCAAGATGTGAGTTTAGCAGCAGTTAACACAGATGAGGGTTCAGCTAAGGAAGTGGACTCAATCCCCTGGACTAACTGAGCTGTAATCACAGGGCCTGGAGGAACTCTGAGCCATCTTCAGTGACCCCAGCAGACCCTGTCCTCGGCAGGAGTCCCGAAAGGCTGCTCAGAAAGGCTGCTTTGGCAGGCAGCTGCCTTCACTAAGCACCCTTTTTGGCAGGATTTGAATATCCTCACTGTGAGCTGGATGAGGGAACAGCACAGCCACTAATGCAGTGGCTGTATCACCACCGTGGTGCAGTGATAAGAAACGGCACAGAACAATATTCTTATGCCAGGGTCCAAAGGCCATCCCATTGTCAGGCTGAGGTGAGCTGGAGCCTTCAGAGAGTTCAGCCACTCCATTGCTGGAACAGAGAGAGGGACTGATGGTGGAAGGAAGTTTCCAGCAATGGAGAAAGCTTCTAATGGGCAACCAAAAAGCCTTTAAAATTCAGAAGGTAAATAGGAGAACAAACCAAAGCTGTGGGGTTTGGTGGGTTGGTTTTATGAAGTCATACTCCGGGGGCTGGATTCATGGGTGCTGAACATCTGGGGTTTGCTCTGTTGAGACTGAAGTTCCATTTCTGTGCTAGTCTTCACACTAACACTTTTTTCTTTCCTAGCATTATCGGTACTTTTTTGCCTTTTGAATGTCAGTAGTAGACTGAACATAACCATCTCTGACTCAGAGGAAAAGATTTAAGAGGGAAAAACTCATTTAACTCAGAGTCTCTCAGCCAAAATCGTGGAGTGAGTAAGCAACAGAAACTCTGAGGAAACTGGAATAAAATGGGAAGTCTTTATACTGCTGAAATTTTGCCTTATAAACCAAATATAGGATTGAAAAAGATTTTGAACTGAAATGAAAGTTAAGCTATTTTTATTTATTTTTAAGAAAGAAGAAAACAGAGCACTATAAATAAAATGCAAATTTTGCACAATTAGATCCCGAATTAGAATTGGCCATGAATAGCATCGGAAGATCCTTTGCTGTGAAGACAGAGAGAGAATTCAGAATGGAGTCCTTCCCTGGAAAGGATAAAGGCAGAATTTTCTAATGTATTATTTAACGCTTGTTATGTAGTGCATTAAGCAGTGGCTGAGAGGAAAGCTTTTAAAAACCAACAGTCTCTCTGATAGCATTAAATCTTACCCTAGATTTTTGTTAAAGTCAATAGTAAGAAAATAAACGAATTAATACATTTCAGTCTGCCCGATTTATAGATGCCAATCAAGTTACAATGCTGGACATGGCCAGCTGAAAGAGGGGAATAGATTTACCTGAGTGAGGTCTTAATTTAATCAGCTGGCCCCAGAGAGCTGAAGTCAGCAGGCTGGGATGATATAAGAGGCAGCAGAGAAATAGTGCCTCTACTGCAGTTGCAAAGGAGAGTGACAGTGATGGAAAGGACTCGAGGCAGTGTCAGAACACACCTATTTCCATGATTTATTCTTAATTTACTTTAATGACAGTCTGAAGGTTGTCCATTTTTCTTTAAATGTCCTCAGAATACTGATATTTTCTCAACATTTTGAGCATGCTTTTTCTCCCCCTCCTTTCTGTGAGCTCCACTGCAAGTTGGAATCACAGGAGCTCTGCCTGCACTTTGCCATAAGGAATTTCAAGCACAATGTCAGAATACCCTTTTCCCATAGTATGCCTTGCCAGCTGCTGTCCCATCACTGCAGTCCCTCCTCTTGAGTCAGGTGCAGGAATCACACATTCCTCTGGGATTTATGTTGATATTATGGTAAAATGGAGGAATTCATTGCATTTCTTTTACAGTTTATTCTGGCAAAAGAACAATGTGTGCTTTCCCAATACAATAGCTCATTTTTAGTATCAAGTGAATTTATTGATGGTTGTTCAGAACTACTGACATGCAGACAATGATCTCAGATTGCATTTACATTTCTGGAATACTTTCCATCTTTCCAGTTTCTGCCAGGAACTTGCTTCTGTGATTCAGAGTTTTCATTTTAAGATTGGACTGATGTTTCATCTGCATTACAAATCCATGCCTTTTGCTTTCTTTAGTATGTGCACTGCATTCATTAGTATCACAAATCCTTTAAACTTGGACCTGAACATTTATTGTTAATTATAAATTCTTCCAGGTAGGCATTTGTTCTTTCTGTGCACTCAGGTATGCTTTTAGAGATTGATTATAAAATCATCATCCCTTCAGCAGATGAAACAGTCTTTTTGTTTGTTTGTTTGTTTTTTCTCCACAATGCCCATGAGAGGGTTTAAGGGCAATATGGTCTCAGTAATATTTGCAAATAGCTTGGAAATGTCTTCATAACCAAAGATTTATTATTTTCTCCATATGAAAATACATGGCATTGCCTCAAAATGCATCTGGAGG
Source organism: Anomalospiza imberbis (assembly GCF_031753505.1). NCBI lineage: Eukaryota > Metazoa > Chordata > Aves > Passeriformes > Viduidae > Anomalospiza > Anomalospiza imberbis. The sequence continues at coordinate 25,579,609 of NC_089690.1, forward strand.
GAGAAGCCTTCCAGTGCTTAAATGAGCCTTACAAAAAGGGGGGAGAGTGACCCTTTACACAGGCAGACAGTGAAAAGGATGAGGAGCAGTGATTTTAAATGAAAAGAGGAGAGATTTAGGTTAGATATCAGGAAGAAGTTCTGTACTCAGAGGGTGGTGACACCCTGGCACAGGTTGCCCATGGAAGCTGTGGCTGCCCCATCCCTGCAAGTGTCCCAGGCCAGGCTGGACAGGGCCTGGGGCAACCTGGGACAGTGCAAGGTGTCCCTGCCCATGGCAGGGGGGTGAACAAGGTGATCTTTAAGGTCCCTTCCTACCCAAACCATTCTGGGATTCTGTTAAGTCAATATCCAGTCTCCTGTAGCAACCCACCAGCCTGGAGGGTGTTTCACTGTGACGTGTTGCAAAACCACTCAGTCCTAACTCCACATTTTAAAGCATGAGCTAGTTCCCAGCCCAGGGGAAACGGAAGGTACTTTCTGTGAGAGAGATCAGGTTCTGAGTCCAGCCACTGCAATGCAGAATACCTGTTTATTCTGCTCAGGCTGTGTCTGTGAGAAGCCACCAGGTGGGCAGAGGAGACTTGTTGAGCAAAACAGTGAGTGCTGAGGACAGAGCAGCCACGCTGAGCCCAACTAAGACATCAGGGCAAGTGCCCCATCAGTCTCCATCCATGTCTCAGTTATTCAGAGTGAGCGTACACCACGTTCCAGCAATATTTAAATATGTTCAAGCACTATTTAAAAGAGGTGTGATTAATCTCATGTTTACTTTTATGTTTTCAGATATACTCAAGGACAAGAAAGCCCATCCAGAAAACAGAAATGAACCAAAACCAACCATGAAAAAGATTGACACCACAACCACCACAAGCACTGTCAAGTCATCCTCCAAACACAGTGTAACTGGCAATGGGAGCAGCCCAGCCCTGAGTCCCCCCCTTGCTATTCTGGCAGCACTAGCAGTTCTGTGGCACTGTCCCCTGTAGCTGCATTGCCCTGCAGATGCTGTGCTAGTGCTCCTCTTCACTGTCATTGATACCTGCAGCCTTACCCGACTGGAAACAAATGGAAATGGCTCTCTAGTTGATGGGATTTGTTAGGATAAATAAGAAGTGAAATGCTGAAGTTGGCAGATACCAAGTGTCATCACTTTCAATGTCTGAAGATAGCTTTTGGCAAAGCCCACCCAAGGTACAGCGAGGATGATCACAAGGGTCTGTGTAGCTTAAGTTATGGGGTAGAAATAACTGACAACACAGAAATTGTGTATGTGTGTGTTACTGTTTTTATCAGTTTTGTTTGCAAGAATCTGACTGGCTGTTGATTATTTGTTTAATTTTTTCTGGTAAGTTATATGAATGGTCAGTCTTCAAATTCAAGGCAATCCATACTTTGGTTTTTTTAAGTGAAGAGCTAACAAGCCGTGCTGCAGTTCACAGAATGATAGAATGTTATGGGGTTGGGATGGACCTTAAAGATTATCGAGTCGCAGCCCCGCTGCCACGGGCAGGGACTCCTCCCACCAGCCCAGGTACCAGGTCGCTCCCCTGTAGGGTGAAGTGCTCTGTACCAGCTTGATGAAATTCCTGAGTGGTCAAGAAGATCAAAGCATGTTCGAAACTTCTTTTCACTCTTATTGTTTAGATTGTAGGAAGCAACATAAAAACATATGGTGTGTCTAATCTATCAGTATAGTTGCCTTAACTGTGGAAAAAAATAGAACCACTTTGTTTACTGAGAGACATAGATAGTGAATTTCCCTGCCCCACAAAATGTCATTACCAGATGCTTAAGCATATGCTCAAGGCTTATTGGATGAATGTCCAGCAAAGGGAAACATAAATAAACATAATAATGTTTTATCCACTTGAATGCAGCTCTGTACAGAAAAAAAAAAAAAAAAAAAAAAAAGATAATTCAGTTCAAACTTACTTTGCCTATGAGATGTTACATAGCAACCAACTTAAGTTTTCCATAAAGGTCCCAGAGATATAAATTATTGGGAACTCCCATTAGACACTAACTAGATTTTGTGCATTATGGATCTCTGAAATCAACTGTTTCATAAACTGTGTATTATTTAATTACATTTAAAAATGTTAAAAATTTTGTATCACGTTAGGTGTAAATGTAAAACATTCTGAAATCTAGAACATTCTCTGTTACGCTTCATCTTGATTGCTACCCTAGAAAATGTCAAATGTGCATTATATTACAAGGCTATTTTTTTTAAGTCGATACATTGATGCATTTTAACTTTTTGGATGAAAAAGTACTATAATAACTTCTAATGGGTTAAGAGTTAATGTGTGTTTTCCAACAACTGTTTACAGTGCCATGGAATATATGTATACAAACACAACTGTATGAATACAGTGATTAATATGATAAGTATATGAAGCATTAGAATTGTTATATTTACTACATTTCATAACGATTACAACCGTTTAATGGCCATTTTCATGTTGTAGACTATTCTTATGTACAGTTTTGTAAGATTTAATGTAAAACACTTGCCTTTGGTTTTTGTAAAACATCTCTTTGATACTTGGCGTTACCCCGTCACTGAGATTACTCAGAAGAAGAGCCCTGTGTCTCACAATCCAGTTTCAGGCATTTTATTGGCAACTTTGATTATAGAAGCCTGACTCTAAGAAGGTGCCATGGGCCAGGATTACTGCTGGGTGTCAGCACACAGGAGGAGACAATAGTACAGAACAAGCAGACAATAAAGTGAACAAAGGCTCGCTACACTTGCATGTTTCCAGATAGTATCAGTGAACATGTCTGATTATGTTTGCAAAGGTGGGGCTTGAGTTTCATTTCCAGTTTTGGTTCCTAGATCATATTTATGACATAAAGGTATGATCAGAACTGTGGATGCACCCAGCTGCAAAGGCAGCATCTCTAAAGTGGCCGCAGCTAAATTTTCTAAAAGATAATTCAATTGTAATATTGAAACAAGGAAATAAAATGGAGAAGATACTTACATTAACATCAAGTATTTTATGTTTTAACTCTAATTTTTCAGAACAATAAGGATATTAATATCTCCAAGGAGTGCTTCCCAGTCCAATCAGTGAAAATTAGTTTTCCCACAAGTATTTAAATGGCTCTCCTGTGTTTTCCAGGCTTTGTGAGCTGCACCAATCTATGGAACCATAATTAAAAGTGCTGCTTCTTGTATTCATTTTCGGTGCCCTTTGGAAAAGTGCTGTTTTACCTATGGAGGTGTGCAGGTCCCATCATTTGTGCACTGGAAGGACTCTGTAATGCCTGGCACTCTTAGAGAATCCTGCACTGTGATGGCTGAGTCAGACAGGAGCTCTCTGTGCACAAACAGAAACGTACCCTGGGTGCTCACACTCACCACCTGCCCCACCAAGCACTCTGGCTTCACTGGAGCAATTCCTGTCTGATGCTTGTCAGCCTGACTACTGATTTCCTGTTTCCAGGCTTACAGTGCTCAGTCATCATTCAGGCACTGAAAGTGTCCGTCAGTATTCCTATGGATAAGGTTTCAGGGCTGGGCTCCAATCCTGACGGATGTCAGCTGTGCAGTTAGGAGTTTTCAGATTTTTCTCACCTGCAGAGAGGGAGCTCGATCAGCCAGAGCCAGGTGTGTTTCTGAGGTCTGTTCTGGAAAAGATTTTAGTGGCGATCTCGCCAGCCACGTGTTCAGCTGCAGCAGAGGAAGCTGCAGAAACCCCACAAGAGGCAAGTATGCAATAATTCACCCAGAGAGTTATTTGTTATTGCTAAATGTCATAATTTTGCTAAACAGAAACCTCAGAAAAATCAAGGGTTTGGATGTGGGGATTGGTTGGCAAATATTTTTATTCATCTCTCGAGCTAAAGAAGACAACCCCTTAAAAGTTTCTTTAACAAAACACAACAAGTTCAAATCGTGGGGTGAGGTAGAATCAACTCATTTCATTGGACTCAACCAATATTTTGATAGACACAACTTGCTGCAGAATGAGGGAAGAGGGCTCTACATCAATTAATACATTTCATGCAAAAACACTTCTACACTATAAGAAAAGTACTGGTCAAACCAGCATGAAATATGTTCACAATGAGCATCAAAAATTGTGCCATTTTAAAGGGCAGTGCAGTTTATTTTTACTGGTGGTTTATGATATTTTTTTCCCTCAGGATCAGTTGCATTTACATATTTATAAACAAAATGTTTTCCATCAAACAAACCATCTATACCAACAGAGGTAAAACAAAATGGCTGTGTCAGATAAAGCAAGCATTCATTTTCAGATGAATAATATACCTGCTTTACAAAGTCTTAGTTTGATGTAATTACAAAGTCTAAATTCAAAATACTTTTGAACTTATCTATGTAATCTCAGTGTAAAATAAGGTACCAGTCTAAGAACATTGCTGTAGCCATGCCTAACAGTTACGAATTGTATTTAGCCACTGCTTTCTGATTGTTTATTGTTTTGCTATGATTTTCGTTGAATATTTTGCTGTGCCCACATTTGTGAATGCCAGCATTGGAAGGTAACTGCTGCATTTATGAGTAAAATCAATGTACAATTTTCTGTTGGTAGTGATGCAGGCTTTTTACCAAATCAGACAAAGCTGCCATGGGCACAGTGTCAGTTCTCAGTGTTTCACTGCTCTTCAGGCTCTGTGTTCCTGTAAGAGGCTCAGGTCTGTGTGTCCCCAGTCCCCTTCCTGGCTGTGAAAGTGCCAGGGAAGGATGAGCAGGGGTGGGCAGAGGCGTGGGTGGCTGCAGGGTGCCAGGGCATGGCAGCCTCCAGCTGGCTGCTCTGAGCCCTGAGCCCAGTGTTCTCAGCTAATTTCAAGCAGCTTTTACACCTCTCCAAATCATCTCTTGGAGACTGGCCAGGCAAAGAGCAGCAGAGAATCAAGAGACTGCACTTTCAGACAACTTCACAGCCACCTGCTAGGAATTGGACTTTTTTTGCAGTTTAGATGCTTTTACACAGTCTGGCCTCTCACACTTTTTTCTGGCTTGCACATCGCCAGTGCTGTGCCCTCTCTTCTAGTGCAGCTTCATGATTGCATAAGGAACCGTGATTCTGATCTCTCAGTAATGAACCTTTTGAGGTAAAAATGTCTGTCAGAGCTTGATAAGGGCACACAAATAGAATTGTCCAGCTGCATTGACTTCAGAGGCTCTGTGTGTGGGTATCTGGCTGTGAGATTCACGTCTCTCTGATCTCTTATATCAGATCTGTGTTTAAAATGGACCTATTCCCTTTTGAGACCAAGACTGCAACATACAGAGAAAATTAAAATTTGACTCTCTTATCCTGTATGAGTCTTTTTCATGTTGTCCTAATGGATGTTGTGTATAGACCTGATTTTAATATTAGTCAAGCCTTTTTTGCCCATATTTACTGAGATTTTCAGTATTGCACATTATTAGGTTTAAGCAAGGTCTACTCAAGTGAAAGGAGCTGAAACATACATTGAAGTGAGATACTGAGTAGGACAAAAAATCCAGAAAGTTCCTACATTCCTGAATGGAACTCTTCACATTAAACAGAGTTTACAGTCAAAATTTCCTAGTTAGCATGCCATCAGAGGGATTCCAGCTTTTTATTGAAAATTGATAAGCAGTCTACCCATTTTAAAGGGGAAATCAGTTGATACATGCTTTCCTCATGTCTCCTCTGTAGGAGACATTGTCTTGCACATTGTAAGTGCTTTATGTTACAACTAGCCATAAGTACAAAGCATTTGTTTTCATTTATAGCATTTCACTGCTCTCTGTGCTTCTTGTAATGACATGTGGCATATGTGTCACTGACAAGTGAAACATCTTCCAGTCAATGTCATTACTGCTCTGATATGTGTTACTCAAAAAGAACGCAAGTTTATCGTCCTCCCATTGCCTCGGAAGTCTAGAACTATTCTCAACACTGAATTCTCTTCTGTGTTCCATTGTCACTCTCTAAATAACTGCATTTGAATCGTATTAAATATTAAGCCATCAAAAAAAAAAATACTGGGTAAGAGATTGTAATAAATAGAGAATAAATTCAGAAAAAGGTCCTGCATTTAACATGGGGAATACCCTTAGGAAAGAAATCACCCATGGACTAGAACAATTTTTCGAGTCCCTCTCCCTTCTCCAGGTACATCACCATTGCACCTTCACACAGCACAGCAGGAAGCCTGCATGCAGGAAGCTGGTACTGAATCAGCAAAGTGAATTAAAACTGTTATGCACAGTAATATTTCCAGTACCTTGCTTGCAGTGGATGTCCTTTTGCCCGTTGCAAGGAATGCATTCCAACTGCACGTGCAGCTGCTTCAGTCCTTACTCAGGAAGCAGTTGCAGCTGCTGTAGCTTTGAGAAGAGACTGCTGGACAGACCATAATGCAATATTTTTGTGTCACTCCAAGTCACTGTCCTTAAAATAGACTGGTTTAGGCATTCTGGTCATTACCAACACTACAAGGATTTACCCCCATGGAAATCCTAGAATACCTTTCCAGGAGAAGAGCACATCAAAGAGAGGCCAGTGGCGCTCTCAAAATGTGCTTGAAGTGCTTCATGAAATACCCACTAACAACCACGTTGGTCTCTTTTTTTCCACGTAGAAAATGCAAAATTATGCTGTTTGCACTTAATCATTTCAATTAATCTTCAGTAAATTACCCAGTACTTCATAATTATAATATTTGCAGTTAATTTAGTGCCATCTTAAAAATAATTAGTTGTATATTATAAGCAATTAATATTTATTCAGGTTTTTTTCTCTTGCAGAAGGATATATAAATTGTCCTCAGTGGCCTTTCTGTACACCTAATTAGCACCTGTTTGAATTATTCTTCAGGCTATGGACAATTCATTTGAAAAATAAATGCATTGCTAGTTTTGTGAACTCCTTGCAAATACACAGTTGTAAAAATTACTTTTCAGGGGACTGCAAAAGCACGTTTTCATACCTCTTCTGGGTTTATGAGCTAGGCTAGGCTTTTAGGCTATTGCACCTAAAATAGTTACTGACATTTTAAATGCAGTTAAGATGGAGGAAGTCTGATACCACTTCCCATAATTAACTACAGTATCCCAGATTTGTAGCCTGTTTTATTCAGTAATGAAAAAGGAAAGCAGTAAGACTTCAAGAATATAGATACTAGTGTAATTTTCACATTTCTGTACACGCATATACAGTTCAGAAGTTGAGAACACTGTGTTAAACTTGTGGAAATTAAACCAGATTGCTTCAATCTTGCAAGGAAGCTTCTAGGTAAATAGTAATTTTCTATTTAAATGCACAAAATACTGAGGAAAATAATTTGATCTTTCTAAAAAGAAGAACTGAAAAAAAACTTTTACAGTCTCCATGCATGCAAAATTGAGAAATCAAAAATAAAGATGCTTTTCTGTAGGTGTGAAATGTGGGAAGAGACTTTAAGCTCCTATAGATAGTGCAGTTTCCTTTATTTCAGTTTAACAATGTAAATTTACCCTGACATAGTATCTAGCCCAAGAATGGCAATTCCTGCCCATCTTTTTGCAGGTGCAGAAAATCAAGAGTAACTGCAGGGATTACAAAATTTGCTTAACTTTTGCATTGCCCCAGCCACTGATCAGAACAGCGTCTCATGCCTGTAACACAAATCTGTAAGACATGGGATGCCCTAAGTCTTCTGGCATTTTCCCTTTCTAGGGCACAGCAGGGGCCTTTTCCAGAAGCAGCTGGTTCTACGCCTTTGTAGCTGGGCTACAAGGAGATATCTGTTCTGTGAGTATCTCCTAGGGTAGAAATTCTTTCTCAGAGAAGGTTTGCTGATACCGATCAAGCTTTGAGGCAGATCAAGACTGATTTTTCTGTTTCATGTTAAAACAGGATCCAGGTCTTGAACTGGTCTCAAAAATTAAGCAAGACTTGTTGGAGAAGACTGATGGTAGCTTTGTGTGTGTCTTTGCTTTCAGTTTCAGGTACAATTATCCAGGAGTTTCCAGATTAGCAAAATGACAAATTCCTGAGTTACTGCAGTTCTACAGTGAAGAAATTAAATGTCTTCTGAACAGAAACAAACATTATTCTATATTATGCTAAACACCCAGCTTAGAAGGAAACCAAAGCAGGATGTTAGGCCTCACAAAGACATAGATCCCCTGAGTGGGGTTGGGTTTGGTGCAAGTGTCAGAGTTTACCTGGTTGTCATGGAAGAGCACATCTACCCTTTAGTTCTGTTTGGGGCTGGAAAAAAGCTCAGGATTATGGCTCACGGGTGACAAGCCATGTGTAGGCAAAAGTTGTAGACAAGTCCACAAAGCAGTCAGGCAGTCAGTGGGAGCTCACTGGAAAATGAGAAGATGCATTTAACTGACTTATTTGAGCTTTTGCTCAAAGTTAGGGGTGAGCAACAGGGTTGAAACCTCCTCCCAGAACACTGCAGCTGCAGATGGGAGCAGGCTTTTGGAGCAGCAATACTACAGAAAATGTTCCTTACATGCCACTTATTCTATGGAGCCCTATTGGAATAAAAATGGAAGCCAGTACACCAAACCTTGCAATTTGTTGAATAATACAGCTACTTCATGTTCTTTGGTATCAGAACTACCACAGCATGAATGTTTACACTACACTGGGATAGAAACTCAAGTAAAATATGTGCTTTGCCATTTAGTTTTTTAAATAACTAGTTTATGGCCTCCTAGTCTGTTTTAGTTAATTTTACTTTACAGGAATTAATAGGCTGCTCCATTTTTATCTTACATTAGTTGTATCTTCGGTATTTTAAGTTCCAAAATAGACTGGTTTTGCCCTAAGCTGTATTCAGGCTCTAATATGTATTTCTATTTCCCAAGCACATGTTTTATCTGCAGTATATCTGCTTATATTTTTATTGCATAAATGTGTTAATTTTCTTCAGTTTCTTTTCCGCATTGAATATGATACAGACAGTTTAAAGAAGCAGTCTGAGAACAATGTCTTAAAAGAAGAACAAGGCTACTTTGAAAAGTTAAACAGCGTGCCTTGTAAAAGACAGTGAACTGCGATTGGGAGTAAAAATAAATAATCCACAGGAATTTGTGGATTAATTTGTGGAATAATCCACAGGAATTTCCAGCAGGAAATTGTCATTGTCTATCAAAATTTGTGTTCTTTCCCTCTGAGTGTTTTTCATCATCACTGATGTAAGTTACAAAGCTTATAAAATGTTAAATCTATTTTAATCTGTTCAGATGATGCTTGGACTAAAGGATACAAACCTTGAGAACTGCTGAGGAACTCAGTATTTTGGCCATAGTCTGGCAAAGAAAGGTCTGTTTCTTCAGCACGTTATTGTTCTTCTTCCTTTCTTGAAACAAGCACAGTCAGGTGTAAAGGTGCCTACCGGCTCTCCTGGGAGCTCTCAGTACCCCTGAAGTGATGCAATACGTGCAGTGGTCTCTTGGGTAAAGGCCACACACCTCGCACAACAGGCAGGATTTTTCCAAAAAACTTCCATTCTTGCATAAACAGTCAGAACTGAGTTCTTTCTTGACAGAGTTCTTGCAATCACTGTGTGCCCTATTAAAAGCCTTTCCCATGGTTTTGATTAGGAGCACATTGCTGCTCTGTCTTCATATAGGCCAGTATACTAGAAAAAGGAACTCCCTTCTGGTCAGCTTCGTGTTCTCATCACTTGTTAGTTACAAACTTTGCAGTTTTCCTTCATTTGAAGGGGGTAAAACAAATCTCCTATTTTTTTTTCAGATGTCTCTACCTAAAGTGACACAGCAGAGACCTTTGCTGTTACAAGCATTTCTTAAAGCTCATTTCCATGACTCTCTTCGCTGCTCAGTCATAACAGATGGTTTTTTCCTGCTTAGAAGTTGATGGGAAAGGTTTTCTCTCTTTTACTTCCTGTTCTGGTACTAGTGGTTGAAGACTGTAGATAGACCACTGAAGCACAACAGGATCACAAACAAAATGTACCTTGATTGTGTTTACATGACTGTGTGCCTCCTGTCTACCTACCCATTTTTTTCTTAGTCAGTTTGGTTTTTGACTGCATAATGATTTGCATATTGCCTCCTAAAGCATCCATGACTCCAGCTGTCCCCAATTATTTCAAAAGGCTTCCTATTTGAGGTCCAGGAATTGCATACAGCTCGTCCCACCATGTATGGAGAGTGCTTTTTGCTCATATATTCGGTTTTGACCCAGCTCCAAAGATAATAGCCAACAGCTCTTCTCTGCCGATGCTAAAGGGATGCTTGTTCTCTGAAGTGCTGCCTCATAAAAGCCTTTTAAGGATTTCACATTCATCCTCTAATTAAGCAGGTGTCTAAATCTGCAAAGCTGCTTCATTCTGAAATCCAACCTGCCTCAACTTCAAAGGATGTTGTTTCTTTTCCCAAATATGTTTTAAAAGTGCTTCTTTGACACTTCAGATTTGTAGGGTTATTTAAAGGCTTTGCTTCTCACCTGATTCCATATATATTTTCCAGAAATTCTGAGAATACATCAGATCTGATGAGGTGCCTCAAGGACATTCTTTAATAGTGGTGCTGGAGTTCATATCTTGGACTGAAGATCTTTAATTGCAGTGAGTAACTGGCTCTTCTGCTTAGCCTAATGACACGGGATCCATATCATGCTTCTCCTATCAGGAATCTAAATCTTTGCTCTTTAGGTTTGGGGGTTTTTTGTTTGTTTGTTTTGTTTGGGGGGGGGTTTGTTTGTTTGTTTTTGTTGTTGTTGTTGTTTGGTTTTAGTTATGAGCAATATGTCAGTTTGGCTTTGAAACATCTGGAATTGGTCATACCCAAACTCCAGGCAAAAAAGAATGCATTTAGCCTACCTTATCCCAGGGGTTCCAATATGGAACAGCTCCAAATACAACCACTGACTTACCACAATGATGTTTTGCCTTATGATACTGAGAGAGGTACTGTGACTTCAGTGTAGGAAGACCTCCTACACTTTAGTTTTACATCTGAAAATAAACAGTCTTTTTTTGGGAAGAACGCCTGTGAAGTCATGATTAACTCAGGAACCCAACATAAACTACCACCATCCTAAAAGAGCAAACTGAAAATACTTCTGCTTGTGTAAGAAAAAGACAGGTTTTATTTGCATTTATTATATCCTCAAGGAGACTCAGAGTTAACTTTAGAAGAAATAAGGAATTCCAAAGGAAGAGAAACCATGTCCTACACCTACAGGATTATGTCCTACAAACACAGACTACTTTTCCATCTTGCCTGTTTTCAAGAAAACAACATATGGATGCAAGGAATTTGCCAGAGCAAGCAGAAGGAGATTACACCAGATGTGAGCCCTGTTCACTCACAGCGGTTACTGTGTTTTCTTGTGGAGTTTTGGCTCTGCAGCACAGATCCAAGGTAACACCTAGAACCTGAAAACCCTCAGAGAAGACTCAATCCTTATAGGGTTGCCTGCCCTGGTCCCACAGGCATTGTACCCTGATCCCAAGGGGGTGAGGACACAGGGTGTCTCCCACAGCAGGACCCCATGTTTTGTCCCTGCGTTCTCAGTGGCTCCCACATGCTGCCATTCCTTTTTTTAAGGTACATGCAGACAGTGTTAGGGATGCTCCCTCCACAGGTAGCCCACAGGGCATGAAGAAAAGGAGAAGAGATTCCGCTGATCTTCCTCCATCCAGGAGCAGGAAGGAATGAACTATGCCTGAGACAACCCTTCAGTTTCAGAGCCATCCTTTAAAAACTAAAGGCCTTCCTTTTCATATGACTCATTATTTGTTGATTCAGGCAAGTGCTGGGGCAGCAGGAGGCTGCTACCTTATCCTATCACACAAACTGTTACAGTGCCTGTCCTGTTTTCTCAGCCAGAAGTGGGTAGATTTTCTAGCTGCAAAATCAATATTTCCCATTACAGAGTAACTTGCTCTGCAGAACTAGAAAATATCTTGATCTTACTGGGTCTAAGATGTGAACGACCTCAGATCTTTCAGGAATTAGAAATTTCTAAGAGTGGCAGTGGCTTTGCCCTTCCCTGGAAAGCATCCAAGGTACACACACCTGGTATGCACTGCTGTGTTCCTCTGGTGTGGTCACAGTTTAGCACTTGTCTTTCTCAGTTCCACCTTAAATTGGATGTACAGTTCTTGAGACACTTTTGGTGCATCAATTTCCTCGGGGAATTTCTTTAATTTAAGGAAAGGTGCAGAGACTCCAATTAACCTCAGATGAAGAACCCCATAGTTCATTGTCTGTCTGGCAAAATGAACCTCAGGGAACAGCACTCTTACATTGCATGTCAGAACCAAAATGGGAACTCGTGTTTTTGGCTCCTACTCTGGCATGTAACCTATTAGAACAGTGTGAACTAACATGTTCATTAACCTCAGAGAGCCTTAAGGTTTTTTCTGTGCAAAGAAGAAATTATATTTGCCATGGGTGAAATCTGGAAATAATAATAAAAAAAAAAAAATTAACACAAATTAAGAATATCAGCATGTGCTAACTCACTACACAGTGGTTACTTCCCAGACCTTTTCTTACTGGCAGAACAGGAATTCTTCAGGGTAAATGCACTGGTAAATACTGACTTTCTGATGTTACTCACAAGAAAATGTTCCTATCCACAGACAGGCAAGGAACTAAGAGTAGCAGATTGTTTTGTCTGAACAGTCAAAAGCACAAGGCTGATACTTGCCCAGACCAAAATGAGCTAATAGGAATATGATTCCTCCTGTTGGATGCTCCCTGCTAACTCCTGATCACTCATCCTTGGGCAGAGCAGAACTTACAAATGGGCTCCATCCTTACAGAAACACATGGTAGCACATGCAACAGCAGCAAGATTCAAACCTCTACTGACTGAAAAACCTGAAAAACCTGTCAATGTCACCTCTTTGCCCCAGAAAACAGCTACATTCCAAACTGAGGCCCCCAAAACTGATACTAGAGTGAAAGGTGGCCCCAAGATGATGTAGAGCATAACTCTAGGGTCATCGTCCCTTTACCTTTTGCCTGTGCTGGCAGCCAGGAGCCATCTCAGCCCTGCTAGTACTCAGTACTCAACTCTGCCTCAGCAATTAGGTTTGTCTTGAAGGTGGACAGATCAGCAGGAGTCTTGCACCGTTATCAATTTCTCTTTCCGTGTATAGCTAACGAGCTGTGCAGAAACACCTGTAAGTACCTGCAGGTTTCTTTAGGTCCTTTTGTGAGAAAAGCGGGTTCATCTAACAGACTCCAGAGGGCTGACTCACACAGCAATTTCAAAAGGAAAAAAATGTATTAAATATAAAAATAATAATGCCCCTAAAACACGTGGAATATTCCTCTCAGTGAACAAGTTAATTAGACACACCTGAGCCTCCCATGTCTTAGGCAGTCCCTCGGGGTTTATTTCTGGGCACACCTCTTGCTCCTCGGGCAGCAGAGGGCTGTGGTATCTCGCAGAAGGTAAGAGAAGAGACAGTCCTGCTCACTGCTGTGTGCTTTGTTCTCCTGAAAAAGGACACAGAAATCACTTGAGGCCACGCTTTAAACAGCCAAATGCACAAACCACTGTGGAACATTTCATACTGGCCAGCTACAATGGGCACTCTTCTGTGGATACCTAAGCTTGTAGTCCTCAGCAAATCTGGGAAAACAGGGAAAAATAAAGACTGAGTATTTCTGCTAGCATTTCTGGGGAGCCAGACTTGGGGCATGAGGCTGCAGAAAATGTAAAAGTGGCTGAATTACAGACTCTGGGTTAGATATAAAAGGGCTTAATTCATCATTTACTGAGATCAAAACAAGGCAGTGATATAATAATTGATTTCAAGGTGTTTCACTTTAATGATGGTATGAGACAGTACTTTGTGTAGTCACATGAGCAAAGGTCAGTGAACTGTCAGCCCTCATTACCTGGGCAAATGTTCTTTTGTGAACTCCCAAATGACTTCATGGTACATGGTAATGAGTACACGTCTGTAATGGTTATCTTCAAAAATCAATATGCATAAAGTTTATAAAGAAGGCAAATCAGGAAATGGAAGGAATCATAATTAAAAGCTTAAAAAAAACAAAACAAACAAAAAAAAACCAAACAAACAAACAAAAAAAAAACCAACAAAAAAAGGCTTAAAAAAACCCACCAAAATAGCACAATTCAAAGAGTCCCAGAGAGAAGAAGACCTAAAAAATTATGCATTCCTAAGTGAACTGGTGGCCCATCTCTGTGTAAAATATCCTGTCTCAGAAAAGAAAGTAGAAAAGACAAAGGTACAAGGTAAATTCAAAAAACTTGCAAGCTCATAAAGGAGAATAATGGAATCAGTCATGCATGGTGTATATTTCACCTGTCTCCAGGATTTCACTTTATGCTCTGAATTTGCTGTAACAATGGATCCAGGGTCCCCAACATCCTTGTTCCATCCCATGCAGAGCACATTTCCTGAACCATTGCAAAACCCTAACCTGGTTTTGATATCCCTTTTGCTTTGTAAACATTTCCATTTCCATTTAGCTTGTTCATCATGCTCCTAGATCCAAGCTGTCTGCCAGAAAATTTTTTTCCTCATAATTTGTTGTTAGAATATCAACAGATATTCATTGGCTATTTACTAATCATTCTGCCTTTACAATATCCTCTTATTGAAATAATCAGTCTAGATCTCTTTTTCAGTTCCACTCCAAGAGGAGTCTTCCTTCTGCCTCTTATCAGTAATTAGCACCTGCCTTTGAAGGGAGGTCTAGACATGAGCAAAGTCATTCAGGAGGGAGAGCACCACCAACTTTTGGTAGCAGTCTTCAACCAGGCTCCTCAGCAGGGTCTGGAGTATGCCCAGCAAGTGTAAGGCAGCTGAAATATTCCCTCCCCTAAGCAACAAAAAAAGAGGTGGTGTTTCCCCACTCCCACTTTCAACCTCTCACTTAAATTCATCACCAACAAATTCCAATATTGTTTGCCCCAGATTCATCTTCTCCATCTTGGAGGGGAGTGGGAGGAATAAAATGAGAAAGAACAGCAGATCATAATAACAGAAAGAAGCAAACTGCACAAAGTCATCCTTAGTCATTTGTTTGTCCTGGATAGGGAAAAAAAAACAGATTTGTTCTGAGCAAACTAAGTAGGAAGTTATAAAATGTCATTTGTGGAGCAAAACAAAGGTTATACTCTAACACCAGAGAAAAGTCACAGGGCAAAAACATTCTCAGATTTTATTCCTGTTATTGACACCTTATATTATTACATATGAAGGAAAATTCTCAATCTGTCAAGGAAATTAACAATATGCAGAAAAATATGAAATTCTTTGCGTTATCGAAGGGTAAATATTTTCTCTTAAGGCTTCTCTGTTAGACTTCAGCTTTTTTTTTCTTACCATCCTTTGCAGTACAAATTATACAGAGGAACAAATTTATTATTCCACTCAAGAGGCAGTTATGAGTACATGTAACTCATGAGCTGAGGTGAAGGCTTAAGTTCATCTTTAACCTGTTCTTTATTGTATAAAGAATATTTGATAACTACTGTGCACTCACCAAAGAGAGACTGTCCATGGGAAACTGGGATGTGGTGCCTGCTGGACTGCATGGCTTTGTGCATGATGACTAATTGACCAATGAAAAAAACAGATTACACAGTTCTCCAGTTAAGGAATAAGTGCTTTTTTTCCTGTCTGGGACCTAATGAGAGAAGGATCCCCAGGAGTCACCCACTAAGGAAGAAACAAGCAGTACATATAGTATAATGATGTGAATTCAATACCCACCCAATTTATTTTAAAATACATCTGTGCACATCCTTTGAAGATATCCTCTGGAAGAAATTCCTTTGTAATCTGTCCTGCTCCACTGGTGTTGGCAAACATCTGTGTGTGCAGCAGGGGAGAAGATGGGGGAATTTATGTTATTAGGTTTTCTCTAGTGAGGTTTAACCTTCCTTAGAGCCTTTCAGCTTCTCTTCCTCTCCTAATGGCTTCCCTCAGACATTTCCTTTTAAGCAGTCCTACCATGTGCAAGATCCACATTTGACTTAGATACTTACTTCAAGCAATTTATACCGAGGGCTATTCTAATGCCAGATAGCTGGACCAAGCCCACTTGCACATTAAGGCAGATGTATGTGCCCAAACCCCTTTGATCCTGCTTCTCATCTTCCTCCAGATGCACTAATCAACAGCCAACAGCAAGGTGAAAAATAAATAATATTGGTTTATCTTTTGCTCCTTCAGCAATAAACCCTCTCATTTGCTACCAAAGGCAAAGATAAGCCCTGTAAAGAGGTCAGAAGCTCCAGCATCTGTTGCATTGATTTATTCCCACATGGAATAAAATAATTTATTTGAAGTAGCATATTAGACAGTTGCATCATGTGGCATTTTCCTTCTTCTAAAAGAAGATTGGAGATGATGAGCACAGAGAGAGAAAGAAGAAATGCACTACAGTGAGCAGTGGCCAAAGCATTGGGCAAGGCAAAAAAACAGGGGAAATGAGAGTGAGCTGAGGAAACAGGAGGGAAAAATGATAGTGAAAAAATACTTAGTAAGCTCTGATTTCCAGGACTAGGCTTGCCGAACTCTTTTCACACAAAATTTCACAAAAACATCAATAAAGACTGGAATACTTAAAAGGTACTTAAATAGAGCAGGTGTACAAACCCTATGGGAGCTTCACAGCAATATGGTTTGAGTCTGCTACATATAAAAAACCCATCTAGAGAGTTTGGCCTATTTGAGTGACTGTCAAGTGGAGAAGAAAGAGTTTGTTTTTAATGATAGTTTGGGGCTCAAATGTAGATTAGAAAATAGACTGGCTTTGTCCCACCCTTCAAAAAGGTTGGCTGTTCCTAAGGCACAGGCGCCTGATTAGGACCTTACATGTGTTTTTGTACGCTTTCTAGGGGTTCAGGAGAGGACGTCTCTCCCTGCTGGACCTGGCCCACATGTGGAAGGAAAGGCTATGGCAAGTGTTGTCCCCACACAGGGGCCAACCCCAGGGGCCGGGGGCAGGACACGGGGCCAGACAATGCCCGGGTGCATGGCCCGGGCCCTCTCAGGAGGAGCTGGCCAGGTGGCCAGGGGAGCTCAGGAACCCAGATCAATGCTTCCAGCACAAATCCAGCCGCCCCAAGTACAAACCCTACACGAGATAGCCTGTCCCTGACAGGAGGGTGGAGAGGACACCGCCCCAGCCACCCTCATGAGGGGAGGGAGAGCCACTCAGGGCTGCCAGGCTCATGGAGCTCATCCCCTCACCTGAGAGCCGCTGCGCACCTGGGGCTCCTTGGGCGCATTATGAACCCCACCACCAGCCGCTGGTGTAACAGGGTGCGGTTTGTTCGTGGGGAACAGGCGGGGCTGTGTCAGGGACGTGGCTGCCCCAGCCGCCTCCGCTGAGGGGAAACGGGAGTGCCCCGAACAGAGAGAGACCTGAGGGGAGGGGAGGTGTCCGCTAGTCTCCTGCGGGCTGAGGGAAGGCCCGGAGCAGTGCTGGGGAGCTGCTCCTCCGGCCCGGCCCCTGCCCATCACCGGGTTTGCTGTGGGCTGGTTTTGGTCAGTTTGGGTTGTTTGCCCGGTCCTTGCAGTCGCGTCGGGGAGAGCTCGGCCTGGCTGTGCTTCCCGTGCGGCTCTGGGGGTTTGCTCAGGGCCGGGACCGCCCTCCCCTCCGCTGCCCTCAGGGCCGGCCGGTTCCTGTGTGCGCTCGGCGGGGGTTTGCTCAGGGCCGGGACCGCCCTCCCCTCCGCTGCCCTCAGGGCCGGCCGGTTCCTGTGTGCGCTCGGCGGGGGTTTGCTCAGGGCCGGGACCGCCCTCCCCTCCGCTGCGCTCAGGGCCGGCCGGTTCCTGTGTGCGCTCGGCGGGGGTTTGCTCAGGGCCGGGACCGCCCTCCCCTCAGGGCCGGCCGGTTCCTGTGTGCGCTCGGCGGGGGTTTGCTCAGGACCGGGACCGCCCTCCCCTCCGCTGCGCTCAGGGCCGGCCGGTTCCTGTGCGCTCGGCGGGGGTTTGCTCAGGACCGGGACTACCCTCCCCTCCGCTGCCCTCAGGGCTCGGTTCCTGTGCGCGCTCGGCGGGGGTTTGCCGGCTCGCTTTGACCCGTGGTGCGGGCCGCACGCTCGGGGCTGTGTCCCCGCTGCTCAGGACACTGCTCAGGAGCCGCGGTGCCGGGCTCTCTTCCCTTCGGGGTGCTCGTCCTTGCGGGTTAGAAATCTCCTGCAGGGTTTCTTTCTGCCCCGCTTCCCCTGTGCGGCTGTACTGTTGTGTCTTCTTCCCTCACCTTTCACCACAGCCGCCTTATTGACCACGGGTAAAACAGAAACATAAGTGTAAAACATTGCATCGTGCATTGATGAGCTGTAAAGCACTCTTGGGCGTGCATTGTTCCAGCTCTAAACCTAACACGAGAAAAGTTCTTACGTTGTCGGGCATCTAAAGAGACAATGCAAAATCTCTTATAGCACATGTCTAATTTCGGAGACCTTTGTCATCGTTTGCTGTCAGTGCTTACTGCTTTGAAATGAGAGATCACAGTGGTATGTGCTGTGCCTGTTCGTAGACAGGCCCTTCCTAAAGATGATAAATTCCAAGTAAAAGTAGAGGGGAAGTAAAAGGAAAACAGCTTGTGCAAGGTCATGCAGAGGTCACTGGGAAAAAATAATTAATTGGGTGGTTTAAAAAAAAGTGACAATTGCAGTGTTTTCTGCCTTGATCCCCAGTTCACGGGCAGTGATGACACAGCAGCATGAATGGATGTCAGTGATGTAGGGTGATCACCTATATCTGGTGTCACAGACTTGAATGTTTCTCTGACGGAACTCAAATGATTTTGCAGAAATAGAAATTTTAGGGAAGAGCTACTTGGACTGTGCATGTGCTGGCAATTGTGAAAAGTGACGCTCATGGTTGTGTGTATCTCTGCATTTTTAATCTTATGGACAGAAAGCTGAAGAGAATTTAGAGAGTGATAACCAAAAGCAATGTAGAAGCATGAAATTTATAAAGAAGCTTTCAGTCAAGGCAGATTTGTTTTAAGAACCCTTAATAAAAGCTAAAGCTGTGTTATGGTAGTCCAGACAATAAATAAGAGAGAACAACTAAGTAAGACTCCACAAATCCCAAGTACAAAGCTTGTTTCGGGAAATGCACAGAATATGCACTTGGAGATATCTCCATCCCTTGGTGGTTGCTTTGAACCTGAGCAAAAAAAAGGAGAATGAAAACAATTTTATCCCAGACACCCCACTAAAAATGCAGCATGCCAACATTGTTCAGTTTGTCTCTTGTTTACAGGTCTCCCCGTTTCCATCTCCCACTTCTCTCCTTTGCATGCAGACATATATAGAAAATAAAATTAATTAGAGAATTTGTATTAATCTTTAGCTGCATAGTTATCATGACTTTTTGAGAGTTAAAGGCAGATTTACTCCTCCACAAACATCTAAATAATGTTCACTGTCTAGTCCCCTGTCTCTTCATTAAATTTTACTTTATCAGTTCTTTTTAAAATTAGTCTTAGCAACTCGCCAATGCATTTTTCCACCATGGTGTGAATACGAGTGACTTTTAGTAGGAGTGGTGTCTGCTGAAAGGCTACAGAGGCAAGGCTAGAGTCAAAACCAGGGTAAAATCCTAGGTAACTGGCTGCTCTGTTAATGCATAATCAGATTCTCTAGCTCCAGTGATTTTGTCAGTACACCATGCTCACTATATAATGTTTCGAATCCATCCCCAAATGCTTCATTCACACTCTTCAACATTCCAAGTACCATTCCTCCCACCCATCTGTCTGGCACATGAATTGCCAAACACCTTTCCTCAGTTGGGTCTTTGTGAAGTTGATGAAAAAGAGATGCAAGGTGGCAGTCGCTGAAGTCCTGCACAGCCCCAGAACCACTGTGCTGGGGGAGTGAAATCCCCAGAGCTCACCTTGGAGTCCAGCAGCAGCACCAGGTTTGGTTCACTGGAACCAGTGCTGCTGTCTCCCTGGCAGATCTGGGGATCTTCAGGCCCCACGAAATTCTTTCACCGCAAGGTAATGCGCGTCCTTTTCTAACTCTGAAACGTGCATTTATGTAACCTTTTTTATTGTATATTGGATGTGCTTTATTCTCATACTTTTCAGCTTCCTCTTTTTTCTTTTGTAGTAATCTGAAATTAAATTAAAAATAAAGTAGCATTATTTATCCAGCAGATGGTCAGTGGGCGACCAGTACCAACTGCTTTTTTTAGCAGCCCTTGTTCAAGTAAGGAGTACTCCTGGTCATAGGTGCAGTGGCTCAGCAATTGGTTCAAGTGAATCAAAGCCAGCACATTGAGCCAATCCTTAAACCATCCATTGCTTTATTGCCAGATTCATATGGATTATAAAATGAAATAAGACAAAACTGATCTTATGCTGTTGGTTAAGTTCTGCCACTGAGCACTAAAGAGAAGGTTGATAGATCAGCTTTTAAAGATGCTGTGTGACTAACCTGGAAATACAGGCATTGTCTGGCAGGGGGAAGTTCTACATTTTTGACTTTGTATTGATTTTGATTGCCAGTGCAAGTACTATTTAAGCAAGAAACTATTCCTCTAGGGCCCTCAGCTTAACACAGTTATTGTAGCCTCCTTATCCTGTTAAAATGAAGAGAATCGGATTGCTCTGGGTTGAACAGCTGCTTGAAGTCAATCTGTGTCCACTGTTGAGGGAAACAATGTTAGTGAAGGGAAGCAGAAGGCAGCAAATCAAAATGATATCCTCAGAGCATTTTCTGCAGATGTCTGGAGAGTTCATGGGCTATTACGAAGCATAGAAGACATCTGGTCACATTTTTATAGTCTCATCAGTGTATATAGAAAAGCCTTCTCCTGTTTACCTTGTCAAGAGCCATGGAAAGGCTTATATATGTCTTTATATGCCTGTTTATCTTATTGCTGGGGGGCCATACTGATTCTTAACTATCCAAATCAGCTTGATGTGTCGCTAAGTCACCAAGTTCTTTCACTGTAACATCTGACTCTCTCCTGCTTATTTATAGCTCTTCATTGAATCACTTCGTGAAGCAGGAGGCTTGGGGATATTTTTATACTGTGTTATGGGGCGTGTTGTCTTTCATCTGCAAGTGCTGTGAAATCACCCTTTCCTGCTCAAGAGTACGATTGTACTTTTGTTCAGCGTTAACGACACCTCAGTGTGGTTTGTGGGAACACTTTACTTCTCCCCTGGAAGGAGAATACTTAATTGGCTGATTCTGCAGGCACAGTTGCAGCTTCCAAAATCCAGGCATGTTGAATTTTTTCTGGTGCTCTGTTCCCACAGGTTAACATGGACTGCCCAGCCAGGTTTACTGGGTGCTGTGGAATCCCAATTAGACCAAAAACATATTGCAGAACCTAATTTTGATGAACCAACATAGTAGGCTTTATTTACTGTGATTTTTCATCTTGACCTAGTTTGATGTGGACATTTCTTTCCTAAAAATTAATTAAAGCAGAAAAAAATATTATGGCTTTATTTTGCCTGGAGGACAGCAAATGTCACTGTTGTGACATTTGACAGTATTTCTTAAACCATGAATTTTTGTTTAAATTACTAACATACTGGACAATTTATTTCACTTACATGATCATGCTTCTGAAGACCACATAAGCCATGCTGCTCTCCATGAGGAGTGTTTTTGCTGTCTGCCTCTCATTACCTGTTTTGACAGAGGTCTGTATGAAATGTCACCATTTATCTGCATAACTAGTCAAGTCTATTTTTTTTCTTCAGTCTTCCCTTCCACTTCTAGGCCACCCTAGACCTGTATGTGATGTCCAGTCTCTGTCCTCTTCCATCTCTGCCAGGGATACAAGCAGTTCCTTTAGAGAATGACATGGTGTTGCATGTCAGTGCTCACTAACACTACTTGCTATAGTCTGAGGGGGTTTGTCTGAGCAAAGGCCAATTTTCTGCTACCGAAATTCTGCATAAACAAAAGTGGTTACTTAATAGCTGTACCACAAGATTAAAATGTCAGACCTGCCTCATGCTATTCCAATTGTTGGGTCATACCCACAAAATAAAGTAAGCTGTGTCCTTTACAAAGCAAAATTGTTCTCCCTTCCCACCCTGAATTCTGAAGAGACAGCAGTTGTAATGTGTTGTGTACTTCCTAAAGGAACAGAGGAATTGGATCTATTCACATGGAGGTCACTCCTTTGGAGCTTACATCCAATGCCTCCTTCACAAACACTGATAAAGGAACCTAAGTGGTAATGCCTGATTTCAAGGCTGGCCTGGGATGCTTCCAGGTGTTCTGTCACATTTTCCCAGGAGAGAGCAAGCTGTGCTCAAGTACTTGGTGCAGCAGGAGCTGCCAGGAACCTGCCGCAGTTCAGTGAAAAGCATCAGCTGATGATGCCCCAATAAAGGCATGAGACCGGATACAGTAGCTAGGATATGCAAGATCCTGCCAGATGACTCTGCCTTGTGTCTCCCTTCAGCAGGAGATAAACTTCTGGATCAGGCAGTTGCAGCCTCCCTGGCCTAGGACTTTGCACCACTTTCCTTGGCAACAGCCTGGAGAGGATACTGGGTGATGGTGGCTACTGGCTAAGGATGTTGGAGAACAGGCTTCTTCTGCAAGAGGTAGGTGGGAGTGGCTTGTTTGCTTGGGGTGTGAGGATAGACACTAACTGGAGTTGAAGGGCTGCTTGCAGAAGGAGGAGCATTTGGCCACAGCTCGTGAGAAAAGCGTGAGAAACCACTAAGGTGAATTGAGAAACTGGAGGAAGATAAGAAATCAAGCTTAAAGAACATTAAGTCCCCATTAACATTAGTCCAACATTAACTAAACTGGGGTTTAGTCTCACAAGAGGTTGCAGTGTAGTTATAAGCAGTTCAGCGTGTTGAAAATTCAAAAATGTGGATCTGACTTTTTAGCACTCCTGCCGTGCCTTGAGTATTGCAAGAATGATGGGGTTCTTCAGCCTGGAGAAAATGAGGCTTAGCGGGACCTTGTTGCTCCCTACAAATACCTGAAAATAAGTTGTAGCAAGGTGGGGTTTGTTCTCTGCTCCTAAGTAACAGGACAAGAGGAAATGGCCTCAGGTTGCTCCAAGGGAGGTTTAAATTGGATGCTGGGAAAAATTTCTTCACTGAGAGGGTGTTCAGGCATTGGAACAGATTGCCAGGGCAGTGGTGGAGTAACCATCCCTGGAGGGGTTTCAAGGACATGTAGCTGTGGTACCTGGGGACACAATTTAGGGTGGGCTTGGAAGTGCTGGGTTAATGGTCGGGCTGGATGATCTTAGAGGTCTTTTCCAACCCCAGTGATTATATGACTCTATGAAGATCCAAAGTCAAGCTGAGTTTAGAGCATATTTCTTGCCATCGTCTCACACAAAGACTAAGTTAAAACAGCCAAATGACGCAGCTTTTCTCTCACAGTGAGCAAGGCATCTGGTGTTTTAATGAGAGCTGTGCTACCCCAGAAATGTCTCGTCTCCTCCCCAGTGCATTGGCTCTGTTGCCAGCCCTGCAGCACAGACATGTAATTGAAATGGTGTTGGAGATGAGGCTAGAGTGGGTGGTGTGTTCTGAGAAAGGGAAGTTCCCAGCCATCCTGTGGTGATCAGTTCATGCTATCCACAGTGAGAAGAATGCTTTGCTCCCTTTCTCCACAGGTGATGGCAGAACCATCTACAAATTATTAAATGAAAAATAATGACCTGTTTTGTCACGCTGGGAGGTTGGTTTTTTGTTTTTTTCCCTGCTTGTCTCTATGTATGCCTATATGTCCATTGCAAAGGGATAGTGAGCTGGTTTTGTGCCTGATGTGGTGCCCTGTGGGATCAGTGTCTGTTCCTGGAAGGAGGGGCACTGGGGCCAGTTGAAGCAGAGCTATTAATATTAGGTGTGTGTTGTGCATTTATTTTGTCTCCAGGGTTTTCATGTCAGTACTTGAAAACCATGTTTTGCTGGAGGGATGCCATCTGCAACTCCCAAAAGAGCAGCTAATGAATGTGCCAGTTCCTTCCTGAAGAGGTGCAAGAGAGCCTGTCCCAGCTGGGTAAACAGAGCCTGTGCTTCTCCCAGGCCCAGGCCTCTGCTGGCTGCAGCTCTGACTGTGGAAAACGCTTGGACAGCGAAGGGACCTGGCACGGGTGACTTCTGGGGAACGTGTTGGTTTCCACGTTTTAGGTGCTTTATTTTTCCAAGGCTAACACACCCTCACAACTCACAAAAGTTACATATTTGTCAGTGTGAAAAAGCAATAAATTTCTCCTTCTAACTTACCTGCAGCAAGAATAGTAAAGCTTTGACATAAGGTGTGAAATCATAGTGGAGTGCTTTTATTGACGCTCACCCTAGAGCTAAATTACATTTTTCCAGGACTTCAAATGGAGCAATTTTAATCTTGTTCTGATTTGATAGTGCAGTCTGTTTTCAGTTCCTTGAAATGGGTTTTTCCAGTCTTTTTCTTTGTTTTTCCAACCTTGCTCTCTGCTAAGCCAACAGATTGAACTTAGCACTAGCAGGGAGCTTGTCCTGAAAAAGCAGAAGAGAGCAGGAAATCCAGTGCTTCACTGAAAATAGCAACTCGCTCATGTTTTAAGAAATCAGATAATTATATCCTTGCAAGGGGTGACCTACAGGTGAATTTGCTTAGTTCAGGTTCCTTGTGGGCAAGGAACCACAGGGGAAAGCTCCATTATAAGCAGAGGATATTTACTCAATAACTACTTAAATGCCTTTCTGGACATACAATTTTTCTATTAAAAGATTCAAGCTTTTCTTAAAAACAAAGGGAAAAATCCAAGTAGCCTTTAAATGCCAGCTTTCTTGTTGCTATAGTTGCTAAAGCATTCTTTGTGTGGTTCCCCCAATACTCACATACTTTTTTTTAAAAAAGCCTTGGAAAAATAGTTCAACATTACCTTGTTGTGTCAACATGGGCAGTATTTTTTTTAAATGCTAGTATGTTCTAAAGGTTACCTCTTGTGTCAACCCCATTAAAAAAAAAAATCAGTTGCAGAAATGCCCACTCTCTCATCTTCTGTGTTCCAAAGCCCGCTGTCCATCCTGGCCCACACTCTCTGAAGGATGGGAAGGTGCTGGATACTCTTGATTCCTTAATGGAATGCTTCCCATGGAGTCTTGATTGATTTCCTGCACAGCACAAACGCGAGAGTTTCCCATCCCACTTCTATCTAAAAAGTTTCACAGACGTCAGGCTGAGAATAGAGCTGTGCTTTGTTCCCTCTGTGCTGCTCAGCCATCCAATGTGTTTTTCTGGTTGAAGTGTTTTTAAGGGCCATTGAGGGATTCTGTGGCCATGTTATGTAAAAGAGCTGAAAAGAGCAATCTGTTTCTCTCACTTGAAGTTCCCCCAACCCATATACACTGGTGCTGATTTTGTGGTCATAGTGATTCTCCCTTCAGAAAGGGGGATAGGGAAGTTAAAACACAGGCAGCATTTCAAAGCTGTCTGGGAGAGTTCTTAACCTCTATCCATCTCCTCTTTTCATTATCTCATGGATGTTCCTTTTGTTTCTCCTGCTAGAGCAGAGGTACTACAGCATGTTTGGGGGACAAGGTGAGAGGTGGAGTCTCTAGGCACTGAGTGCTAGAGGCAAGTGCTGATCTGATGGTGCCCTTAGCAAGAGTGTGTGTATTGGCTCTATGCCCAGCCCTCTTTTTGCTGTGCTTGGTGTGTTATGAGTGGTGCACCTACAGTTTCAGTAGGATCCAGTGGTGGTCTCTTTCCAGCCCTATGTGTTGTGCAGAATTGCCACACACTTTGAAGAAGGTGCTGTCTTCCCGCATGAAATTCCCCAGGTGAGCCACTGAAATGCAGGTGAAAGGGATGCACCAGCAGGTCAGAGCGGTCCTGTGTGGAATTGGATGGTTAAACACAAAGATGGCACCATTCAGTGGCCACAACTGGGGACCTGTGGTGATTTTTATGTGCGTGTGTGTGTAGGAAGAATGGGATGACATGTCTAAGTCATCATTCCCAGGAAAATGTGTGGCTACAGGATGACTTTTCATTTCATTGGAGATGTAGGCAGGGAGGCAGCATATGTGCAACTTACTTTTTTTTTTTTTTTTCCCCTCCTCTTATTTCTGGCACACAAACAGGGAAAGTCAGTTTAAGAATGCCTGGGTGCCTGTAATTCCTGCGATCTGATTTGACTGCTTCTTTACTGCTGGTGAGGAAACATTTTCCTTTCCTGCTCTCTAAAATACCATCTAATGCATACATTTAAAGCAGTGACTAGGTGTTCTCTGCAGTCTCTCATTTGATGTGCCCTGTCAGTTTACTGATCTTCCTTTCTGTCTGGTGTAGCCCAACATTAACTGCCTGGTTCATGGGTAGTTTAAGTAGTAAAGATTGATAAAATCCTTATTTTGATTTTTTTTTTTTTTTTTTTTTTTTTGCTTCTGTATCTAGCTTCTGAGAAATGACTTTGGGTCCAACCCTGGAATAAGGAGGACTTTTAATATGAATACAAAATTTGCAAACTTAAAGTTCCCGTTCTGGAAGGAACCAAAGGGGATTGTTTGTATCCCAATGGAGAGTGAACATCTGGTTTCTTGCTGCCTTGCTGGTGCTGGGGGACTCAAGGGCTCACCGTTGAAGTTCAGGTGCTGTGTGGGGGCTGTTGAGATGTTTGGGTCATTCAGTCTACCAGAGAAGGCCCTGAGCAATGAGGTGCTTTGACCAGAGAGCTGGAGAAGGTGATCTGTTCTGTGGGATCTGTTCTGGGTCTGGAGGGAGATCCTGCTGAGTGAGGGAAGCTGGGCCTGTATCAGGTACTCTCAGATGGGAGATTAAAGAGCAGAGGCCAGAGGCCCATTTGTAAGACTGATCTGCTCCCCAAGGGTCCAGTTGAGCAGGGAAGGACAAATCTGTGGCAAAGAGCATAATTGTAATTCTTTGGTGAGAGCTACAGATATTGTACCTGCTGCTGGTGACTTCACTTTAATGCCACTATCTCCTCTGTTCAAATGCTGCCAAACTCTGCTATGCCGCTGACCTGTGGCAATTGCTGTTTTGTGACCTTTCCTTCAGTGCTTATAATTGCTAGTTCCATCCTACATTTTCAGAAATCATTTTAGTGTAACTGAGACAGTGATTCCACCTCCTGAAGATGACAAAGGGTTGTCCTAGCCATCGTTAAGTGTGAAGACACTGCTGCTAAATGACAAGTTGCAATTCTGTGAGGAGATTGCACTCTCCTAGGGTGCAGGGATGTATAAAACTGGAAGAGAGCAAAGTTCATCATCGTTTCAGTAATTCTGTTAGTGAACTTCTGCCTGCAAAGGTGTCTTCTGCTGTTATCATTAGGTCATTAACATTAGCAGTACTTCTTAGTATGCAGTCTGCCTGAGCAAAATATGTCAGAGCATCTCTAAACTCAGCAGAACTCCATAACCTGCTGACATTTAGTGAGGAGACATCGTATTCTGAAGAGCAGGTAGAAAGTGTGTAAAAGTGATTGTGGATTCAGGAGTACTGGGTCTCTTGTGGCGAGCATAATCCTTTTAATACTCACTCTACTGCAGCTCTGAGATTCATTCATTTAATCTGAAACATCTTGAGGGAAATGAATGCAGGCAAGTTCAGATCAATTATCACACAAAAAAAAAGAAAAAGCTTGCATTTCTCTGGGCAATCTGTGTGCGCTGTAATGTCAAGCTGTGCATGAGAATGTTGCCACAAAGAAAGGTAGTGTGCTTTAATTAGCAGTCACAAAAATGAAATATCAAGGTGTTATTTCGATGACTAAGAGCCAGACATGTACAGATTGTGATACAGGAATGTTACGTAGATATGCTACACTCTGAGGTGCTTTTCCCCAGGAGGATATTGCGTGCTATTAGAACTCAGCACATGCATTTGTACTTCTTTTTCTGTAAGGTTCATATAAATCAAGCTTGAAATGGCTCTGAATGCAGTGCTATTTCTGTAGGTGTAGATCACAAGTACAGTTGGATGGGAACTTTCCAAGCATGGGGGTTTTTTCCCCCCCTAGAAGAGAGAGTCTGCTGGAAAATGTCACTTATGTCGAAACCAAAATGTTTGAGGAAACCTGGCTGTTTGACAACCTATTGCTGACACATTCATGGATTTCTAGTAGAGAGCTGTGTGGTTTCTTGCTGCCTTGTTGATGCTGGGGAGCTGAGGGACTCCATTCAAGTGCAGGCTCCATGTGTGGTCTGAGAGCTTTGGGATCCTCAGGCCTTGTGGGTTCTCAGGTATGGGGTCTAGAAGGGAGAAGCTTTGGGCCCCCTGGCTTCAGTGTGAGGTGGCTTACTGTCGTCTCCTTGGCAGAGACCCTCAAAAAGTTCAAGGGTTTGTCCTTCTCTGTGTAGGATCCCACTGATGACTTCGAGGACTTAGGAAGTCCCTCAGAGTAGGAAAACAGAAAATCCTGCAGAGCCGGGAGCTGTTAAACTGTTACTAAACTGTTCTGCTTCATTCAGGGGAAAACAAAACAAAATAAAACCGTTTTCTTCTCCACTTGTTTTTTTCTTCCACAATGTCCTTAATTCTGGATATTTCTAAATTTCTTCTTGTTGTTCTAATTCAGAACAAAGCTCTCACAAAATACCAGAATTTCCCATAGGAAAGAGATTCCGAGTTTTCTCAGTCTATATACAATGTCTTTGGATTTGGTCCCTGTGGGGATGGTGCTTGCAAAGGAGATAATAAGATTTCAGCAGGCCAATAACTGGGCTTTGCTTTTTAAGAACCATTTCTGGACCCATTGTTGAGATGGATTGGAAACATGGGTGTTCCCACTTTTGCTTATTTCCCTCACAGCATTCCGAAGCAGTCATTAAAACTGCATCCTATTACCCCTTCATATGTACTTTGTGATACACGTTAGCCTTGTTTGACTTCATTATTCCTGCATAAGACTGTCTCATATTTTACTTGATTATTTTTTAATTAACTATTTCTAGAATTAAAGTTCACACAGAAAAAAATAAAATTAAAATACAGAACACACAATAAATGCTTCCATTGCATTAGGCCCTGTCTAGCTGATTTCTCATTGCATGTCAGGTCTGGCACTTAATGATTTTAGATGTTGTTCTGGGCTGAGCTGACAGCAAACCTTTAGCTGAGGCTGTTACCTCTAAGGCACAGGGTAGTATTTCTTCTGCAATGAAACTGAGCAGTTGTCACTTCTGTCTCTGTCACATATTTGCTCTCTTTTGTCTGGTCTGCACGGATCTGGAGTGTATTATTTACACTGGATTCTCACAGTATTCTTGTCACAGGAATGCCTGCTAAACAGAGCTGACATTTGGGAAGGAGGAGCAAAGAGGAAACTTCCCAGTCCATTTTATTACTTATTGCCTCATTAAATTTTAAAATTTGAAAATAAAACAGATTTTGTGACATTTAATTATCAAGGCCAGCAATATCAGTTTTTCAAACTACATATAGTTTATGCAATGGAGTATGAGATGTCTAAAATAACCCATGAGTACAATTAATCCCCTTGATAAATTGTCTCAAGGGCAACTAATCCATGTAATCCAGAGGAAAGGCAGGACCACAGGGCCAAAATTCATTCACTGAACATTCATTTAGCCTCTAGCTGAAGTTCATAGTGCTGAAAAATTAGGTCTTCCTTATGTAAAGGTTTTTGAGTTAAAGATTGTGGAAACATCTTTCTGATTTAGGCTTCTGCAAAAATGAATGAAATTGTTCAGCCAAACCCCTATTTAGAGACCACAACAAAGCATGGGTCTGCATAGGGGCAATATTAGTGTTGCATCTCATCAGCAGTGCTGGCTATCGCTGAGAGTTTCTCTCTGGTGGACAAATTCTTGAAATGAGCAAGAAGAAAAAGCTCCCCTGGATGCTGTTGGGTGCTGTAAACAGCATAACTTGGAATAGGTTTGGTTGGTTTGATCTCTTACCTGAGGCAGGAGGAGGTGGCACTGAGGAATGTCAGCTTTCAGATCAGCTTGGGCCACCTCGCACATCAGAGCCTGCAAATGCCTTTGTCGACCTTTGAGAGGTTTGGAGCTGACTCAGGTGTGAAAACCAGTGTAGGATCCATGCTCAGCAAAGGAGCAAACACTGAAATAGATGTCAATAAGCTCCACTAACAGCTTTAAAGCATCAGTGTCAGATGTTCTCGGCTGAGTGTAACAGGCTTCAAAATACAACCCCCCTGGAAGACAGCACAGATCATTGCTGACAGGCTTGCAAAATCCTTCTGCCCTGGAAAAAATGAGAAGGCTGCCAGCACATGAATTTCCTGGGAGACTTCTGTTGCAGGCTTCCACTTCTCCAGAGGCTAAACTTTCATGTAAATGGAAGAACTAACTTTTCAGCCCATGCAAAAGAAACCCTTCTGAGCATGAATGCTGGCAACTGCTTGACAGCGTACAAATGGTTTCTAAATCTGCCTCAGTTCAGCAGTGAAATAAATAGTGAGATTTCAGTAGCCACTTCTCACTTCTGCAGGTTTTTATTTTGAAGTATTCTACAAGACAACCATAGCATGAGCTATTCCAGTTCCTTTTTCTCCTTGGAAACACTCACAGGGTTTGTACTGCACCTTTAGCAGCAGCAGAACCTCAAAGGCATGGTTTTGCCAGCCCAGGACATTTCCAGGCTTTTCCAAAAGACTTGAGAGGGAAGTATTTCTGCAGGAACAGACCAAATGACCCTGTGTTTTTGCTGTACTAAGTGAGCAGACTTAAGGGTGTGGAGTATCTGCTTATTGAGTGCAGGCTTCAGAAGAGATTTAGGGGGAAAAAAAAAGTTGGGAGCACATTGCTCTTCAGAGCAGGCATGGTTAGAGGCTGTGCAAGGGTGATTGCATGCCCCCTACTTCTCCCAGAGCAAACAGGGGAATAATTTCTAGTTCCTGTGAATAAATCTGCACTTCAAATTTTATGATGATTCATTAAGCACATGGAGCTGAGACAATACTCTGGCAGTAGTGAAATGTCATACATAGATGACACATGTCTATTGAGTGGCAGGAGCAGAAAGAAATAAAATAACAAAAATACTGCAATTGTTATAACCAAATTGTTGTTCATGTGGTGTAATGCCTGCTGGAACTATAACTTAGTGGCTGCTTTTCTCCCTATATACTTTCCTCCTATTGCTTCGCAAATTTTGCTGATAAAGGAAACCATGCTCTCTCTCTAAGTCCTTCAAAGCACAGGCATTTCTTCCAGGTGGCATGTGGCTTTTTACTTCTTTCTTCACAGCATGACTATCAATCATGGCACATTTTCCTACATAACTATGTGTCCACAACTCTCCATCCCTTTTCTGTTCACAGTCGCTTGTTGTGTTAAAGTACCAGCCTTTCATTTATACTCTTGCTAGCCATTCTGCCCAGCAGTAGGAGGATTATAATAATTTATCATTTCTAATCCCCATAGGGGTGTGTTTGACTTTTAGTCATTCACAACATGCATCAGAGGGGAAGTGAAATGAAACATTAGCAGTGTGGTTTTTCTCTACTCTATGAACCCTCTGAACCATTGGGAACAATGGGAATGAGCCCTTGCCAGGTGTGGATTGTTTAACTAGAACAATCGAATTATTTCATGAAACAATAGGTCTTAATATAAAAGGTACCTAATTTTTCCCATCTCAAAAGCAGCAGGTGGGTGTTTGCCCTGTGGTTATTTCCTTTTGTCTTTTGTGTTTGTTGTGGGAGCTTAACAAATAATTCAGCACTGCATGTGAAAACAAGGGGCTTTAACAAGCACACTTCTTAAGGCCTTGTCTTTTGTTGGCATCTCAGGATTCAGCCTGACAGAGGGCTGTATTCCCTCGGTGCTGTCTGTGTGGCTGCTACCCCCCCTGTAACCTATTAGAGGTTAGTGAAACCTGATAGAGGAGCACAATATTGTGGAACAATGGTTCTTAGCAGATTGCTTTTTTGAAAGGTTTGGTAGAGTGATGGTAAAAATTAGTGATAATTTACAAAAAACCTGAAAAAAAATTTCTGGGTTCAGATGTTCAGCACTCTCTGTTCTAAGCTGTACCCAAGTAGCACAGGTTGTCTGTCTGCTGCTGCTTGGAGCGTGCAGAGTCATGATTTGCTGTTACTTCTGGTGTAGTGGAACCTGGAAGTGGTGTTACAAGTGAGTGTGAGGAGCTAGGATAGGCTAGCAAGGATAGGTTTTCTTTTCTCCCTGCCTTGTCAGGAGGTTGCTCAGATATGCTTTGTAGGGGAAATGGACAGCCCCAACACAGCACTTCATTTTCTTCCTGTTTAGCCTCTAGTACCAGTCTCTGGCTGTTCTAGAGACAGCAATGGCACACAGCATTTCTTACACAGAGCAGGGAAAACAGCACAGCATTGAAAGGAAGACACAAGGAATCTTCCTTTCAAGAAATCCTCTGCTGTTATGATAATTGATACGCTGTATTTCACCGATAGAAAGCTTACTGCATATGGTACCACACACTGTCTGATGGGGTGAGAAAACGGGCACAAACCCGCGTCACTTCGTGTGGTGTTAGTCATTGCATTTGGTACTCAGAGACAGCTGTGGCTAATGGACCCCACAGGTGTGTATGTTTTCAACTCTGGAAGGATGTGCAATTTAGCTTCACTTTCCTTCTTGCTGTGTGTTTGCTGCCTTGAATGCTTTATGTTGCCTTCCAGGTTGTGGGAGTACCACTGCAGTCATATATGAGCAGTGCTTGTAACTGAGGCAAGGTCTGTGTGGAGAGGAAATGCTCAGAAATCCGTAGCTCAGAACATTGAACAAACATCCTAAGGGGCACTAATGCCCTTTTACAGGGCTGGATATGGGTGGAAAGGGGGTGGAAAGGGGGTCAAACTGGCACTGGAAGCCATGTCTCGCAATCCCCATTTATGTGCTTGATTTCTCTTGAGTCTTCATCTCTAGATGTGTGAGCAAAAGGTACTGACATAAATTCAGTTAAAGCTGGATATAAAGTGAACTTTATCCTATAGTTAATTTCCAAAAACTAATGGTCTGATATTCATATCTTCAGATACTAATCCTGAAAGCACACATCAGTAATAATGACTGATTAGACTCCTAAAATGAGCCTCTCCTTAATTCTGTTGTCTTTGGCAGTCATTTTTCCTTCCTTGGATGCCCACATGTATTTTGTGCCTCAGCAAGTGTGCAACCCATGTGGCCCTGCCAGATGGTAACTTCATAGTCAGGATGATGAAGACAGGGACAGGGCAAGAATTAAGTGGGCTGAATGTGAGACAACAGTAGGTTGTGCTGAAGGGGGGAGTAAAGGTCAGAGTAGATTCACAGATGGATTGATCTTGCTTAATTTATTTGTTAATGGCATGGTTAGGTGAGAGTACACTTACAAAGCTGATCAAAAATTTAGCAGATCAAAACATACAGGAAAAGCAGGAGAATTCTAAGAACTGAACTTTAAAAAATGAGCAGTAATTCCATAGTGCGCAGGGCAAGTCTGTGCTGCTAGGGACCAGTGATAAGTTTCTTATATGCTGTTGGAGCTCTACATTTGAAAAGAAAGAAAAAGGAGAAGCAAGGCATAAAT